>NW_022280049.1:1049958-1084705 GCF_004355925.1 Anarrhichthys ocellatus | reverse complement strand
GGGGGGGTGATGATCTCTTACTGACAACGCAAGGAAAATAAATGGGGACAAACACAGTAGCAAAAAAATGTCCCACTCCTTATTTCATGGATTATGAAACAAAAGACCGTTGGATAATTTAACATAAACATTTTTTCTTGTTTTTATTTATCTTTTGTTCTCAGCCAGCTATAAAGAGAACATTTATTTGACGACACTATATTGATTCCTAACTACCAATTTAGTTTCATGTTAATGATTGAGACATTGGTAACGTGGCATCAGCTGCACCTCCTCACGCGTACCCAGATGGCCAGTGTGAATCTCGGCCAAGACCTCGGTTTGCATTTATAAAAAGGAGCTTAGAGCGCTGCCACAGTCAGACTCATTATAATTCCTTAAGTGCGTTACATTGCATTTACATGGATTTTTGTGTTTGATAGTGCTGAGAAAGACTGATATCAAGTTGTTAGTCGTGCACAAGCAAGGTCAAATCTAAATAATCAGGAAATCAGTTATCGGCAACATGAAGAAAACGGGGACGATTTGTCAGCTTGCATACTTTCATTGTGTGATGTTGGCAAAACCTGTTTATAAGTCACGCTGAAAAACAAGAGTCTACACAGCCATGACAGCAGACAACCTCACTCAACTTTGACCTGACGATGGCTGTGGGGTGAAATCACTGTCAATATCCACGCGCACAAATAAGATCCATGCACGTGCGTGTGTAGAGGTCCCGCCCCTGCAACTCAAACAGCCGTGCATGCAAATTGCTTTTGCAAATTCAAAACTACTAAATTCAAAAGTACTAGTACTAATACCATACTGATGAAATAATCCACTATGCGTACAAGCATGCATTCAAAACCTTTGTCAAGTATTATCAGCAAAATGTACTGAACGCACTAAAAGTAAAAGTACACATGCAGTAAAATCTGTTTTACTGTTATATCTGATGTTTCAGGATATATATTATTGCTGCATTAATGTGTATGTTGCATGTTTTTAACTTCTTTGTATAATGTGGGTTAGTTTAATCTAGACTAGAGCAATGCATCATATTAT
The DNA here is from genome assembly GCF_004355925.1 of Anarrhichthys ocellatus. Classification (NCBI taxonomy): domain Eukaryota; kingdom Metazoa; phylum Chordata; class Actinopteri; order Perciformes; family Anarhichadidae; genus Anarrhichthys; species Anarrhichthys ocellatus. The sequence continues at coordinate 1,083,658 of NW_022280049.1, read as the reverse complement.
ATAAACGTATGTTTGTAGTGTCAGTACAGTACACTATTTACTTCTGAGATGTATGGAGCAGTGTTTATACTACCACCTAGCTTCTGTGTCGGGAGTGATATCCGGCCAATCCAAAGACGAGGATTGTAACCAATTAAATCTACAGATAGAATGGTTACTGGGTCCGCCTACTTACTGTCTAAAAGAAAAACCACTCGAGAGCTAGCAGGTGAGAACATCTGGGAATAATGAGATTTGGTGCCAATCCATCAAAAAGATCATACAGATATTTCACTCAATATCAGCCGATTTTGACCTGCTGCTGGCGCAAGAGGAAAAATCAAAGGATCACCAAAGTCAGTATGCTTAATCCTCTGGGGACCATGCATGTCTGTACAAAGTTTCATGAATCCATTCAACAGTTTCTGTGATGCAGTCTAGAGTAGACTGACCTAGCTGGCCTTGCCATCCCTAGAGCCACGCCGCTAGACACTAAAAGTAGTATTGCCAATACAAAACCTATCCGTTTTAATCTGTACTTTATAGTTGAGGGGGCTCCATGGAGAATACCTTACTTTGACTGCCTTTTTATTGTGATGTGACTTTACCAGCGGTCCACAGAGCCATTGTTTTTGCTCCATCTATTAAGTTGAATATTTGAAGCTTTATGAATAGTCGTCTCTAATCTCGCTGTGTCTCATAAAGCCTGGGGGAAACAGCCTGTAAAAATAGCATGGCTCGCTCCTCTTTAACACTGCTCCACAGCTTGAACACACACACACACACACACACACACACACACACACACACACACACACACACAATCTCCCACTCTATTTTCTCTCTCTCTCTTACACTAACAAATGAATTCCTGCTCCCACTGATCATAGCCATTCCCGATCATCTGTCTTCATTGCCGGGGCTTGGGAGACAGCTGGTAGCGCTGTATTAGGTTGAAAGATTAGTCTCCACTATATTCAGCTCCCTACACAAGGTCCCACATCAGCAAGTGGATAACTAGCCCCTGCCCACTTGTTCTCCCTCTCTCTCCCAGCTCAATCATGAAACCATTCACATAAGTGGGCTCTAATTCACGCCAACAATAATGCTCATGTAGGCCTCCTCTTATGCAGAGTAACAAGTAACGAGCGATTTTAGAAATGGACAAGTAAGGCCGATAGTAACATCTGGACACTACAAACAGACAGATGAACTGCTTGTATGCTTAACATCGGAGCAGATGTTATACGCACACATTTCCTCCTCAAACCTGGAGTCTGGTTGATGTATAGACGGAGCTCTGCAGCCCCGAGGATGCAAAGACACTTGTTATGGAGTGGAGAAAGCCTCCATGCTGCACCAGCTCATGCTGCTGTGTGTGTGTTTGAGACGGAGAAAGAGAGATTTATGGTTTGTGTTTTAGGCTGATTGTGCCACCGTGTGATTCATTACATGATCTGGTGTAGAAGGAGAGAGAGAGAGAGAGAGAGGGGGATGCAGAGAGAGAGGTGGAGAGAGAACAAGGTCAGTGAGAGACCACAGTCTGGCCAACGAAACAGGATGGCACAAAACAAACAAAAAAGTCATGGCTGGCCAAAGAGAGAGGAAGTGAGAAGCGAAAACTGAGACTCACTTTGTTCTCATTTCTTCTGAACACATTATAAACAAATTAGAGACTTATCTGCCAAAAAGTATTGCTGAGGTCCCCACTTTTCCTTCACTATCACAGGCTGAAAAGTTGAATATATTCTGGGAAGGAAAAGTTAACAGACTGCAGACTTAGCAGGACATTTTGTTACAAAATATAAACTGGAATTTTTAACAAAGAAACTATGAGTTTCTACAGCGTAGAAATTGTAGCCCTGTGTGTATCTATATTTAATTGTATATATGCATTTGTATCGCATCACTTTTTTAAAAATATATTTGTGATTCCTTTTTTAGTAATAGTAAAAAATATGAATACTGTGTATGTTCCTCTACATCTGAGAAGGACCAGTAAGGACTTCCTTATTACCTGCACCAACCCTTCAGATGTGACATCACCTCTTATGCTTTACTAATCTCATTGTGCAGTGGGGTTTGTTCCTGCTCTCCAATCTGTCATCATCAGACTTTAGATCATTAAATTGACGTTTCCGGTGTGTGGTCACTCACTCACACACACACACACACACACACACACACACACACACACACTCACACACACACACACACACACACACACGTAAGGACCCTTACTGGCATAATACATTCCATATTCCCAAACGTTATGGCCCAAGAAGCACTACTGCAAATTAAATCATCATGAGTATAATGACCATTGCAGTGAAATGGAATTAAATAAATCAAATTAAATGACATGTTTTTTATTTAACTATGGCATCATGAAGGGTCTTTAACTGTTTATTTTTGTCTCTTCTTCTATTTATCATCATATTTATTTTCAGACTATTCAATCGGATCTCTCAGTAAAGTTTTAACGATGACCTTCCACCGGTGCGATGAGCTTACATTTCTCAAAGCATGGTGAGGGGAATTGTTTGCAGGGACTTTTATCGACAGCAGAATACATGCATTGCTTCTCTAAGCTGGTATGAACATGTCGCCAACATGGCAGCCTTCATGGGAGGAGGCCCTAGACCAATTTTCAATAAAACTGATCATTCTCAGCTTACGTTTTCACAACATACAAGTGTATCTCATCTAGAACATTAGCCTATATGTATATTAATACAGCAATATTTATATGACCTTTTAACTAACACTGCATTTTAAAGGGGAACTCCAACAATTGTACACATAAAGATCAGTTTACTTGTCATAGACAATAATTTCCTCTGTGGGACTAAAGGGAACTTCGTCAAGGGTCACAAACATGTACATTGATGATGGTTATCTCAGCTTGAAGAATGGAAAACCTGCGTTACAAACCAGTGAAGAAAAATATGAAAGCTGAATGCCTGCCTCACGTACTGCAGGACAGGTACAGTACAATTTCCTGTTGCTGAGGTAATGTGTATTGAATACACTGTATTCCACACTTGATGTGTTCTGAACTACGTAGACAGACCTTTAGTCAATTTGCCTGCTTCAGAGTGGGAGGCTCAAAGTGCTTTGCCTGCAGGGAAGCAGCGTCTTTAGTCTCGTCATATAAATGAGAGGCAGCTTGGATTCGCCTCATTTATCCTCCGTCAATGGTGTTTGGGCTTTTAAATTGAGCTGTAAAACAGTATCTGTGTCTGGTGTGGCATCACTATAGGGACGCTTGAGCTGACCAAAATGAAAACACCAATCCAATCTCAATCCAGAACATTAGCATTATAATAGCTAACCGCAGGGGGCCAGTGTTTGTTAGTACCCGTGTGACAGTTGATGAATTAGCCCACATGCTACAGCTGACATGTACGTGTAAACGGCACCAAGTCATTAAGCGCTCTGTCACGGGGCATTTTACAGACGGACTAAATGCTCATTAGGCTTTCTAACTGGGAAACAATCAGCTGCAACAGGATTGACAAACAGACGCTGTTTGTCTGAAAAGCTGTTATGAATGCGAAGAGAAGAGCGGAGAAGCCCGATGAGAGGCGATTTATGTGGAAACTATTGTAGTAGAGAGAATATACAAAGACTCAGTTCAGTTTGATTTGGCAGTCCTGGGATTATCTTTTCATCTGATTATTGTTTTTCTCAAAAAAACACATTCATAAAATTAATATTCGGACTCTCACTGTTCGGTTTGAAAATAGAAGTCTTAAAGTAATCTGATCAGGGATCATGCTGCCTATATTATGTAGTGACACAATCTGCAGAAGTCTCTCCAGCAACATCTGTTATTCATTTCTCCACAATATTTAATGCAAGTAAAGCTTGAATGCTTTTACGTTTTTTGTTTAGCCGACGAAACGCTCACTTGAAAAACGAGTCGGTGTCTGTTGTTGATAGTCAAATGCTGTGTGTACCACACCACCACCACGGTCACCTGTCACACCTGTTCTGTGTGAACATCACACTGCCAACTACTCTGGAACTAAATGTTAAACATAAACATCCGTTTGTAAAAGAGCTGTGACCAACGCGGTTCATTCGAGGCGGGAGATGGGAAGTCTACCGACCGCAGATCTGGAAAGTTCCAGTTATTAATGAATGCTGCTCTGGCAGTGAGGAGGTTGCGGGGGTGACGGCCGCTGGGGAGGAAGGCGAAGGAAAAATGATCAGATGTGGGCGTGCGGAAGGACATCTGTGCAGAGAGTTCCTGTTACAGAGCGGGTCAATATCCTACAGCCTTCGTGTATGGATGTAATGTTGATTGCGTGATACATGTTGCACACAGACACACAGATACAGACGCACGCTACACACGCACACACAAGGGAACAAAACACAATCACCGCTTGTCCCACTGAGAGGAACCACGGGTTTTTGAAGGTGCATCATTTGTTTACTGTATGCGCCCTCGCTCCGAGCATGGTGCGTTATGTGTGATTTGTTAAGCCCACCTGCATCTCTGGTTTTACTCCCGTCCACCTCTGCTGTCACACACGATACGTTGATCATACCTGGAAAAACAAGACAACAAAATGTCCACTTGTGGTGTTTTACACTCTTTACGCACACACAACACCCTGGACTAATCTGCCTTTGTGCTTTTTTCTATCGTTCCCACATCCTGATATTTATGTTTGTCTTTCTTTGTTTCTGGACGATGACCTTTTCCTTAGCTACTGTATGTCGTCATAGCAACCTTGTCTGCCAGAGACTGAGCTTGAACCCATCGTGAATATACACCGTCGCTACCCATTACACATTCATACCCACTTAAAGGGCAATTTGAATGTGCTTAACTTTTCCATAATCAATGTGTCATTATGTATTTGTAAAAAAGTAAAGGCTTTCAAGACCAGAGACTGTCAATAGGCTGTACCAGGGGAAATGTTTTTAAAGGTTATTGAGGGAAAAGAGACAAGAAGCAAAAACGCCAAGGAGACCTAAAAGCATTCAGCTCATCCATTACCTCAGTCTGGGAGGTTAGAGGAGGCTGAAAGCACTGGGGGCCAGACAGACTGACAGACTGACTGCATCGAGGGTCTGAACCCAGATCTACATCTAGATCCAGGCCATGCCCCACCGTCTGGCTCTGACTGTCCATCAGCAGAAAAAAGGCCTCACTATAAACACCCAGACGCTGCAGGCTGTGGTCTCTTCACTAGCAGACACAGGTCTCTATTTCTACAGCATCAAACTGGGACTTTGTGCTGTGGTGGTGGTGGTGGGGGGGATCAATGTGCTGGTCCCACTGCTAACCTCCTTTAGATAATGTATGTGTGGATATTCACATTCATGTTTGGGTAAGTGAGTGTGAGTGCGTGTGTGAGTCTTCCATTAGACGGTATTAGATGTTGTACCTCTGCTCTGTCCCGGGAGTGACAGCAGATTGAGGAGGAGATCCCCCAGAGAGCCGTGTGCAGACGGTCCAGTTTATGATGCATGAGTGATCTAAAAATTCACTCTGTGCTTCTGTGTATTTTTGGTTCCCTGGAACACGAGTGTCCCCCCCCCCCCAACAAGCGCTCACAACTCAACAATTCAAGTCAACAACGCACTCGCACAAAAGGAAGGGGCAAGTGGGAGAAACTAACAAAGACACGGCAACCCCACAATCCTGTGAAGAGCTTCTCACAAAGTGATACAGCAGAAAGAGTCGAGGAAAAGAATTGTGCCCAACGTGATGCATGGTAACATCGATGTGTCAGCTGACGTCTTGAATTTAAGTATGTTGGACATTTAAGTTCATGCACAGAAAAACGTGCCCTTAGTTACAGGTAAGGGAGATCCTAATGCTGTTTTGATAGACGTGTACTACCAACTTTGAGGTTTGGTTGAAGGCTCATTCCTGTTTTTAACAAGACCATGTCCTTATACACAGTGTCCCCATACACAGAGCATGGCCCATAAAGAAATGGTTGAAAGTGTTTTGTGGAAGAACATGCCTGGCCTGCACAGAGCCCTGACCTCAACCCACAACACTTTTCGGGTATTTGTCTTTTAATAAGTCCCCTCGTCAAAAAAAACAAACGCTTGTGGAGAGAATTCATTGAAGATTGTAGATACTTTGATCAGGCGTCAACATAATTTAGTTATTTCTAATAGCACATTTTTGGCTCATATGTTATTTTGAATCTCATAATTCCAAAGATTCACATTAACAGGAATTTTAACAAGAGACACTCAGAGGAGAAGCCTGAATATTAAGTACATGCCAATATTAAGTACATGCCATCTCAATGCCATTTCTGACAAACTGAAAACACATTACAGAAGTGTTCTGTGCCTATGCTGAATTAAATGAGTATTCTCTTCTGTACTGGACAGCACAATATGAGCAGCTTATTATTTGACCAAGATAAGGCAACAATTATTTTGTTGGCGTTCAACAACTGCAGCTGAGCCCGAGTCGTAGAAGAGCCGTCAAAGCCTCATCCGAAGCGCAGTAGTTGAATGCTAACAAGAGAAGTGTTGCTTTATCTCGGTTAGAATGATAAGGTACTCAAAATTTAATTTCCAGCACAGTGGCTAATACCCATTTAGCTTAAAAGTGTGGACAAAACCCCTCACTATCATGTTTCAGCTTTTCAGAAAAACTAATAAAAGAATCTCTCTATGAAATAAAAAGAGTCCCCGTCTGGCTTAGGCTCCTGGCAGAGGTCACCTTAAAAAGAGGGGAGGACTTCATCTCCCTATAATATTGCCATTGTAGTTTTCTGCAGAATAGCATATCTCGTACTCCGCGCTCTGACTGATGCCCCTATCTCATGCATAGTGAATAAGAGGCTATACAGAGAGTTAATGAGTGACCAGCGACAGGGAAATGACTGACATGTTCGAAAGTAGGTCACGGGATATTTTCTGCAACGCGTTTTCAACCCAGCTGAATGCAATCCATCTACCTCCTCCTCTTTCCCTCCAATCTAGCCTTTTTAGAGCCATCGCCCCCCCCCCCACACACACACACACACCCTCTCCTCCCCCGTCCATTCATTGTTACCCAACTCTCCCTCTCTTCGCGTCCCTCCATCTCTCAGAAAATCCCTTTAACAGAGTGAGGACCTTTTCCTCTCCTCCTCCAGGCATCTATTTGCTGCAGCTAATGGATAGTTGAGAAATGACTAGCGGCAGCAAGGAAGGAGGAGGAGGGAGAGGAAGGAGGAGGAGGGAGAGGAAGGAGGAGGAGGCCTGGCGTGGGCTCCTCTTTTGTCTGTAAAATACTATGGATAGGAGACAGACCCAATCACATCACAGCCCTTTAGAAAAGCTCTGGACACATTTGCTCATACCGAGATGTGCTCTATTGAATTTGGTTTCTCGGATATAGGAGCGATGAATCTTGGTTTAAGAAGTCAAACTGTCTAAAATGATAGCTCATTTCAACAAGGTTTACCTTTAGAGAGGAGGCCCCGTAGACAGTGGAGCCTTTCTAATGTGACAGGAACCTTTCGAGAGAGCTGGCCCACATACTATGCTTTACACATACTATGCTTTTTACTCTCTCTATCCGTCCTCGGCTCCCTTCTTCTTCTTCTTCCCTCCAGCTCTCTTCAATAGGCCAATTTAGATTCCTTCCTTCTCTTTCTCTCTTCCATTATTACTGTGTCTGTGGTATTGTGGCTGGCTTGTTGCATCCTTAACTCCTTGCCTGTCTCGATGTGGATCTAATGGTTAAATAACGACTACGCATTTCTTCTTTTTTTTTATACTGCTGGCTGATCAGGGTAATAAGTCTCTGTAATCTTTCTCTAATTGATTTCCTCAAGAGGAGGCCTAATAAGATCCAGGGGAATAGTCATTAAGTGTGTGTGTGTGTGTGTGTGTGAGAGAGACTGGGTGTTGCCTCCCCTGATGTCTTCTATGAAACAGAAAGCAATTAGGTAAACCAAGGTAGGATACCTCTTTTTTGCAAATGTGATAAAACAGGCTGAGCTTGTGTTGCGCAGAAAGAAAGAACGTGCGAAACAATGAGGAGCTCAGGTACAAAAAACGTTTAATCTGTTTAATGATCATTAACATTCGGCAAGTTGCTGGCAGCCTCAAATATAAAACATGTTGAGTTAATACAAATGTCATGATGGATATTATAAATAACATTATTATAGCACAATCATTCTGTATCGAATATTGAAAATATCTTCAGATATTGTTTATTTTAATTTAGCAATAGGAGGGATAGCTGTAGATGTGTTATGTCTACTCGGAGGGGAAAAGTGAAAATTTTGAGAACAACAAACAGTCGAGATGAGACGAAGAAGTAAAGCAAATCAAAAACAGTGTTTACAACGAGATTACTATTTACAATATTTACACTGATTGTACCAATGAGACAAAAGTGGTGGTGCCAAATAAAAGCTGCCAAAAACTCAGACAAGCTTTACTCAATACCCAAAATCCAAACCAGCCATGCACACCCCTGTACAGAAACCCTCTGTGTCTGCAGTGAAGAGGATATCCATACAGTCTAAACTGAGCTCCTGGCTCACCTCTTAGATCTAAAGGAACATTCCACTAACTTCATCGCTGAGTCCAACAGAGTGAGAAACATGACCAGTCAGATGATCAGAAGAGAAAGCACCCTCTGTACTTACTGCAGTGCGCACAGATGTTACAAGCCATACTATCGACACGTAGAATAGAACTTTCTTCCCACTTCAAGATGTCCTTCAGTCAAAACTCAGCTGATGAGGCCCGAGCTGTGACCGAGTCCCGTACATATCACACATAAGCACGATTTTCATGGAGTGCATTCACAATGGAAAAAAGTGCACAAAAAAAAAAGCAAATTTAAAAGAGCATTTGATGGACACCATTGTTCCACTGTGAAATGCAAAAAGGAAATAAGCTGACTCACAGCTGCATGAGAGTGAAACAAATTGAGACAAACAGTATGCGATAAAAAAAGACTATATTATATTTATAGAGCGGAGTAGGCCTTTCTCACAGAGACATTTTAACATGGTAGACAAAAGAAGTACAGGCGTAAACTATTGATGGCTGAATTCCATTTCGCCGCTTCAGTTTCAAGGTCCTGGTATACTGTGCGCGCTGGGTCACTGTCACGGCTCAATGGTACGCTTCAATGTAATTGAGTCATTGTTAATGTCATTAGTTACACCTGTGCTTTTCCTGCAATGAGAATTTGAATTATCTGCTGTGAGAAAGGCCTATTGGGACCGAGTTATGGACAGAGGAATAGTAGGCAAGGAAGAGCAAAAGAGTGTCTCGACTGTCATGTACCAAGGCTGTAATGGCTGTAATGGCCATCATTTATAGAGGGCAGTGTGACTGATGCGGCCTTGCATCCATACAGCATGTAATAACATGTCATAAATCAATATGGAAAGGTGGAACGGCACGGATCAGATCAGATGTGAGCTTAACATTGAATGTGAGTGCCCTCACGCCGTCGCGCTATTTTACTGAACAGTTTTTCCATTCTAAAAACAGATTAAAAGACGTCTCGCTTTCTTTGTCACTTCCCTTCACTCTTAGCACTCAAAGTGCAAATGGCCGACACCTCTGAGAAATTCTAAAATGATCCTCCTTTAAAAGGGAGAAGCAAATTACCACCGGCCTTTTTTTTTTCTTCTTCTTCTTCTTCTTTTTTTTCTCTGACGCAAATTGAAAGAATATTTCAAATGTTCTGCCCGACACATTTCCTGCTGGGCAGCAAATCTCGACAAAATCTTCAGAAAGCCTGTTGGTGAGGACGAGCCAGAGAAGCATTCGGGAGGAGAGAGCAGACAGCGAGAGCTCATGTGTGCAAACGAGAGCGGCGGAGAGAAGGAAAGCATTATATTCAATAATTTGATCTTATATGGATACTCTGGAAGCTTGAATGAGCCCATTGCCTGTCATTGCGTGAGAGAATTTAAAGAGCATCTGATGAATGTGGGCATAAGCAGCAGCAGGTACATTAAAAGAACATGCCTCGGCCTATTATAGCTCCGCTTTATGGCCTCCCTCCTCACTCATAACCACATCTTGCAGAAGATAAGACCCTTTCTATTTATACCTGGGTATTTGCTCATGGAAGGACTCATAATGGTTCGGGAATTATGTGTGACAGATGGAGTATTGGTCTTTTTTTATTGTTTGCCATAAAACACTTCCGTACCATTCACAGGAATCTGAATGACCGTCCTGAGAAGGAAGGAAACGATTGCTCCGTGAATCTTTTTATTATTGTCATGTGTCCACTGAGCCTGAATTATCTATAGATAGCAAACGTCTGTGCCTGCAGGGCAGGAAGTGGTATGTGTGCAGAAGTAGACATAAGTGGACGGTTGAGTGTGTGATCATCAGCCCCCCCACTGAGGAGGAAAACAGTGTGAAATAGAGACACGGAGCATGTGCCTGTGGCTCTTTGGTGCAGCTTTCACCCAGTTTCATCTTTTTGCTTTCCAGTTTCTCCTTTAGTTTATCACTCTCCGACTCAACGAAACAGCAGCAGCGGAGCAGAAAGGGACATATAGCCTACCAAGAAAACAGACACCTGGTGATACCAGCAGTCCGCTTTGGAGGTAAAACACTGCCTGATTTTGTGTCAGCCTAACAGTCGCGCCAACTTCTTTTTTTTTTTTTCAAAATCAGGAAGCAAATATTTATTCACTTCAGTGTCCGGCAATGAGCAAGGCAATTATATTTAGTGTAATGTGCCAGGAATCTGGATGCACTTCCTCAAAGGCTTCCTGATGCAGCATTAATATTAAGGTTGTCAACATGACCAAACGTAGAGCAGATTCATCACTCGGCTGTGAACACTTGACAAAGTGAGCAGAGCTCCAGTGAGCTGTGACAATCTGTGTCAGAGAGATGGAACAATGTGTGTGTGACATACCTGCTGGCAGGGTTGGGAAGAGTACGAGAGTATTACACTCAAGCAAAAGTAATGTTAATGGTCTGACTTTGGTAACTTTTCTGGTTAATTCTAGCGAGGTTACACTGTTCCGCAATAAATAAAAACAGCTATGGACGCGAAGGTCGGAACCAGGGGCGTTGTTAGGCCTATTTTAGGGGGGCTGAAGCCCCCCTAAAATGTTCTTCAGCCCCCCCAAATAATTTGGCATTATTGTCATTAAATTAAACTATTGTTTCTCACATGGACAAGTTATTTATAACTCTAACATGTTACATATGTGCGTGCGTTCTGGTTTATATAATAGCCTATCATCATACTTAACGATATAAAGTTGACACTGTCAGGTCCATTCTCCATCCATTGTATGCGGTCCCTTTAAGAATTAGGATTTGGGAGTGACGCGGATATGAAAGCTAGTTTATCCGTCTTTCCTTTACAAGCAGGAAAATTATTTCTCTTTCTTTATTTGAGAAAGGTTCATATTTGTGTTGTCAAATTTCACTATGACTCTCAAATTCTGTCTCTTGTGTTATCATATACTGAATGCAAGCAAAACTACAGAGCAGAATCACACTCTTTCTGATTGAACCAATCTATGAACTGTCTGAAACAATGGATATTCACGGCCCCAAATGGGCCCCAAATGGGCCCCAAAACAAATTGCCACGCCGCAAACATGCCACTCCCCTTGGGGCTAAGCCCCCCCTTTCTTGGAATCCTAGAAACGCCCCTGGTCGGAACAATTAGGCCTATCAATAAGCTCTAGAAATAAAATAGCGCGACATACGAACACCAGACTAAAAGTATCGCCAAAGCAGAAACACTCAGATTTACAAACAGTATACACTCCTCAGCGGCTGCAGCCTCAGACACACATTAAAGCAAAGAGAAGAGAGCTGAAGTGTTTGTGTACTGCGCGTGCACGCTACGTTGCATGGCAACGTTGAGGTTCTCCTCCGTAAATTGGGTTGTACTCACCTGTCTGCGCATGGTGAACGTCTCTGTTAGTTCATTCTCTAAACATAACACAGCCAGTCCACTGGACCTCTCTGTCCCAGTATAACCAGTCCCAGTCCCTCTGTCCCTCATACATGTTGTAACCAAACACCATAAAGCACTCACACACCTCACTGAAGGTTACAGTTCTGCAGCGGACGGAGACCATCCACCATGTGCATCTTTAGCGTCTAACATCTTACCAACAGGTTAATCACCCTGTTGTGTGTGTGCGTGTGTGTGTGTGTGTGTGTGTGTGTGTGTGTGTGTGAGAGTTCATTTCTGCAAAGATAAAAGGCAGACATTCTCTATAAATTCTCATGTATTTTGCTCTATAAACTAACAGCTCCCAACTTCCCTGTTCTTTTCTTCAATTCAATACTCAATGGTGTGTTTTTTACATTTCCTCAAACTGATTTTAGAAGGACATTTCAGTTTCCATAGAAACATTTTTCTTGTGTTTGTAGTTTTGGGCATCATCTCGATAGCTAACAATAACATTGGACTCATGGGACGTGGAGTGTGGCTGAGAATTTGGACCAAACATCACCATAGACTGTACAGGGTTTCAACAAACCCTAGTGTTTTTGGAAGATAAAATAAAGGTTATTTAAATCAAATCGAAATCGTATTGTGGTGGCAGACTTTGCAATATCAGAAAATAGATCGAAAAAATGGAGAAAACGACAAAAAAGAAGAGCCAATTTGTAATATATCATAGTTTTCCTTTAAGAGATTTGTGAGATAGCGCGGCAGCGTTTCTGTGTGTCTGCCAGAATAATGAAAGCTGGGCACAGCTCCTGTCCGTTTACAGTGTAAACAGCACAGAAACGGCCTTCCTCCGCTTTTCTCAGAGGGGGATGGGAGTCTGGCAACAGAAACACATCTATACACACAGACATGCATGGCACACACCATCAGTGCAAATACAATCGTCACCCGTGGAATCCTTCATCGGTTTACCGGTTTCTGTTGTATTATGTAAAAGCAGACCAATCACTGAGATGTTGGGTTCATCAATGCAGGGTTAGGGTTAGGCTTTATAAAGCTCATAAATACACATCCCGCTTCTTCTGCAGCATAACAGCCCTCGGTTCTGCTATCTCAGTGTGTATCGGTTGTACAAATAAATATGAGCTGTGACTTTCTCTGAGCCTATAAATAGAGAGGGACCCTGTGTAAAGCTGGTGTCTTACACATGCTGCATTAAGGCCTGTTAACCTGGACAGAGTACACATGCAATGCTGCATCAGCACACTATTTCTCTCTCTCTCTCTCACACTCTCTCTCTCTCTCTCACACACACACACACACACACACACACACACACACACACACACACTTGGGAAAAAGCCAAGAATAATGTGCTGGTAAAAGATAGCATTTATTTACATTTAACGCATGTTTGCTGTGTTTTCTGTGTGTGTGTTGAAATAGAAATATCAGGGCACAGCGAGGATGGTGACAGCTCATCCGTGTGATTCACCCTGCTGACCCTTGACCCCCACATTGGCTATTCCCATCATCCTATTGTTTACTCTCCCAGACCCAATCAGCCGTCCCAGGACTGTCTCCCACGGTGACCGTGCGGCCGGCCAATGAAGCGAGCTCTCCCGGTGCTCTGTGCAAACTGGACTTGTTTCAAATGTGTGCTCAGCCACACACACAAACACACACACACACACACTGCGGGTCTGGGAGCCAACACAGTGAGCCCACATCGTCGTGTTAAACTGAGAAACTGTCAGGCCTCTGTTTGCCCATTAGCTGCCAGCTAGAAGGTCGGACAGGTTCTTACTCCTCACAAGGGCGTGGAAAAGCTGGTTGTCCCTGCAGCAGTGTGTGCGATTACATAAATTCACAGCTTTTACAGACATTATTTTTCATGTTGCTGTTTTCTTTTCATTGTGTTTTTAATATTATTGATTTGCTGCTTCCCGCTCTAAATTCCCATGCCGCTCCCTTCCTTTCTCTTTGTTCCATTGCTTCCTTTTGTATTTATATAAGAGCATTTCCTCTCCCATTTTTCTCTCTTCTTCTTCCTTTGGCATTTATTTTCTGCACGAATCAAGTGTGAGAGATTTAGCCTCTTAAATACCCGGTTTCAGGCTCCAGCCTTGCCAATGCCTACTGAGGCCTCCACAGTGTCGAGGAGCGCGTTGATATGCTGTCTTCCTCACTCACGTCCTCTCTATTTCCAGCAATCCACCCCTTCTTCTTCCTCCCTCGCTATCTCACCTCCACACACTCTGTATCTGCTTTTCTGTCTGTTCTTCCACCTCCTGCTTCACCTCCTACTGACAGACGGACTATCGCATATGCAGACACTTCAAACATGCTCCTTCTCAAAGAGGTCCTTGGAAGAAAGCTCTGGAGTAACCCTGAATAAGTCATCAAATCGGCAGCATTTTTCTTTGTCACCATCCGTCTCCAGGCCTGTGTGCTGTTCTGTGCTCTTTCTACTCGCACATATATTTGCATCCCCCTTAGCTTTTAATTAGTTTCCTTGTCTGCTAAGCTTCACTCTCTTCAGTTGCTCCACATTGAACTTTTACTGTGTTTTCTTTGTCTCTTCCTCTTCCCCTCCTCGTTTATTTCCATCATTTTGCTTCTCCCTCCTCTGCATCTGTCCAAAAATATCTGTGTGATTGCTTTTACTCTACAGATTTCCTCTTCGTCTGCCCACCCAGGAATCTGACAGAAGGACACTCTAATAACATGCCGGCTCAAAAGGGATTTCCACTGAAATTCCCTTTCCCTTTATTTCATTTTCGGCTCGAGTAGAGTGAACATCTGTCTCACCGCACTCCGGGACGACAGCTGTGTGATGCAAAGTGGCGGTTGCATATGTACACATAACACATGCATCAGTTGTTCGGGGCAGAAGTCAGTCAGACAGACAGGTTGGTTGTTAAAGGTGTTGCTCCTCCCAGCCTGTCTACTCCAAAATAAGTTGTTCCCATGGTAACTCTACCAGGTCTGTTAATTGACTGTCAAAATGTGTGATGCTCCATGATGAGAAAAAAATAAATCCTGCAAACAAATGTATTACATTCAAATTAGTGGGTAGATAATCACATCACACATCTGCCTCAGGAGAGGATAGTAAGAGCTATCTAATTAAAATGTTAACGATATGAGCTATAATGAAACTGTAGAGCCTGTGGACACTCACGCACAGGCGTGAACGTGACACAAGTTAACATGTGCAGGGGTTTAACTGAGGATGCTTATAGTGGAGGGATGGCTTTAAAAAGCAATTTAATCCAATTTAGCATAGCAGCAACATAACCTACCCACACATGGATACCAGTGACGCACATCTGCAATGTGTAAATGAACGTGGGATTGTTTGAGACGGCGCAGGAGGGTTTATGCATGCGGGTGAGTGCCTCGTGTTGCCTTGAGACAGTGTTCGTGTTCTCAAATAATCCACAGTTTTGAATGAAACCTTGAATCAAACAGACAACCGCTGAAAATGGATGAGAACGAGGCACCGACGCTTTCTGGCTTGAAGAGTTATGATACTGTTCAACAGAGTCTGAGTTCTATTCTGGACATGAGAAGAAAGTTTATGAATAACACAGAGGGCCTGAATAACCAGTGCAGATGCATACATGCATCATGAATATGTGGTGTTACTAGAAATGGAGCTACACATCACTGTGGATTCATAACCTTATTATGAATTTCATTCTGTATAAAATCTGCTTCATACATAGAAAAAGTGAAGCCCACAGTATCACTTAATATTCTGATCTACTGCGCTACGTATATTAAGTACATTGAAACAATAATGTGTAAATTAAATACTATGAAAATCAACTAAACTTCAGAAGACTTACTCGATGGACCGTGAAGGAGATTATTTCGTTAACTAAACAAATGAATTTATGCTCAATGGAGCAAATATCCAAATCATTTATGGGATCATTTTGTAAAAGTAGCAATACCACACTATAAAAGTACTCCAAAATTGCATAGAAAATTATACTTCACTATTAGCAAAAAATGCTAAATGATATGTTAAGTATCAAAAGTAAAAGTGTGCGTAACGCCTCTCTGTGTTAGATATAAAAAGTGTGTCTGAAATGTAATGGAATAGATTATAAAGTAACGTAAAGTAACAGAAACCTAAAGTACTTGAGTAAATATACTTTCCACTATGTTAGTCAGTGAAACTCAAAATATGGGAATAAAAAAACAGAATAAATGCTCCGCACTACAAAGCAACACACTTATAACATTGTTAACGTCTTAACTCCTTCAGTGAGAGCTACTGAGCTGACTGAATAGGAAACCATGGTTGTCTTAATAAAACCGCAAAGAGGCGGGATACAATCTGCTCAGGTAGCACTGCAGCTTTAAAGCTTTAAAGCACACACACTCACACACAGAGGTTGGCGATCAGAGGAAAGAGAGGCAGGGATGTTAATCTCTCCAAAACACACCTGCATGCAGGAATACCCCATCGCACTACAGACAAACTCTGCTGTTTCCCTCCTTGAAGGTGCATTGCTGCCTATCTGCCCGCCTCCTCGTCTCTCCTCTACCCACCACACTCTTTCCTGTTCTTTGTTAGTTGTTTAGCCACTGATGAATTAGTATCCTGGACTCTATGTAGCCACTGAGCCCTTCCTCCCCCCCTCTTCCTTCATCCATCCACCTTTATTATTTAGAACCATGGGGATCTGTGTTGCCATGGATTCTGTCGTCATGGCTACAAACAACTACGCACTTGTACAGGAAGTGGAGGAGGACGAATTAGAAGGGAGGGTCGGGGAGAAGAGGGGTCCTGGAGGAAGCTTAACCTCTGCGTGGTGCACGATCCAGCTGTGATAAGTCAACAGGCGGTAAAGACGGCGAGGTCGTCCATCGTGTGTTGGATGACAGCTGGAGGTCAGGGCAAAGCCTCAGAGGGACATGAACGAGATTGAAGCATGTGTGTGGTATTACAGCTGGTTGTTGTCTTAGAGAAGGGATACCTCAGGGTCTCACCTTGAGCGCGAACACTTTTCTCATATTCCAAAAGCATCTCCCTGCATCAATTGAGGATGGAGGAAACTCTGCTCACATTTAAATCCTGCAATGTGCGTGTAGAAACAGATCGTGATTCCTCCTTGGTCTGTGCAGCCTTGAAGGATGCAGGGTGATTTACATAGGCCAGGCAAGAGGGGAGTTTTATCAGCGTTGACGGACAACTGACAAATGAAGTTTGCAAGCGCACCCTTGCTTTGTGAAGCATCGCGGGCTGTCGTGGAACACTGTGCTCTGTTATGTTTGAGTAAATTAACGCTCTCAAAATGAAGCACTTATGGGCAGCACGTGTGGTTCAACAACGGTTTGAGGGACGCCACTTCCTGTAGGCTCTGTGCAGCCGTTTGACTGGAGGGGATTTAAGGACAAAGTGCCTGTACAGATGTTTCCTCTGTTCAAGAGGAAGTGCCTTTGATAGTTCCACCGTTGCATCACACTGATGAGGGACTTCTTCACTGGGCTCTTTGATCAATAGGCCTCATCTGAGGCTCTAAAAAACCAACCAACTCGACAACTCAAAAATGCACAAAAAAGAAACAAAATGCATAAAACATCAACATGTGAACTAATGCATGGCAGACAGATGCAAAGACTACGATGTTCCCTTGAAGTTACATTTGAGCGCCACATCAAATCATATTTATGGGAATAGTATAGTTCTGAATCGTCATCCTTGTCTTCAAAATATCTCAAGTGATTCAAGGTGCACCGCCCATTTATGGTAGAGGCTTGTCATTATGTTGTCTATAGCTCCACCTTGTGGTATTAATAAACACTGACCACGATACCAGTGAGGATTAGTGAGTGTCTCTCTGTTATTTCTCCTCTCACTTCTGCAGAATCCTCCTTTCATCCATTTATGTCCTTCACTTGCACCCCTGAAAAAAACCCTACAAAAACATGAGACTTTCCTCTCTGCCACACAGTGTGGCTTAAATCCGCAACCTCTGTGATTATATAACACCAGGCGACACGATATGAATTGTCACCTGGGTCCTGTTGCTGACAGGATTTCACTGGTTTAATTGCAGAGTGGCTCTCAAAAGATAAGTGATGAACGCACTGCAGCAGATTCTGTGGAGTGAACTCTGTCTACAGTACAAGCACTTGGCTGTTAACGCTGCAATAACGCATCCCACAGTGTTAATGTCGACGCAGTGCATTAAACAGAGAAGGAGAATCAATGAGCCAGCTAAGGTAAAAGTCCCATTGAAGCAGTATCAGGAGTAATCACTGGGTTAGGGTTCTGTGTTGTATCCAGTCTTTAAGTCTGCGGCTTTATGTGTTTTTCGACAAATATGGAGTGCAGATTATGGGGTTCATTGTGTGTGCTTTACACTTTGTGCCCATGGCCACTGTCTATTTCTGTGGTTCCAGTTATGTGTGACTGTCTTTAGGAATGAGCCAGACTATATTACACCCTGGTCCCTCCCTCAGAAGCTCTGCTAAAGTAACAGCTGATGTCAGTCCTGCTTAAAGACACACACACACACACACATACACATATACACACAGGCTACAACCTGTCTGCCATTAGCCAGCAGCTTCAAGGGCACAGCCAGTCAAAGGGGAGGAGGGCTCCTACACCTTCCTCTCCCCACGTCACATCAGCACAGGGGAGGCTCCATAGCACGCTCACAAATCTACAACCCAAGGCTTGAATCCCAAGTTGCAGCAGACAAGAGGCTGGCCAGGCAGTTATCTAAAGGCTCTCAGCACCCACATGTGCCTGGTTGAATCATGGAGCTGCACTGTGTTACTACTGAGACCCCCACCACAGCCAGCTCCTGCTCCATGGAACCCCTGTACGACAACTGCCCACCCTTTGCCCAGCGAGGGAGGGCTAGGGCAAAGGAAATGGAGGGTAGGGTTGTGTGCACTGCTGTAACCAGACTCCCAGGCCCCTATAGCCCTCTGCCTGGTCTGGCTCCAGTTGTGAGTGAGGTTCCCATTCTGGTCGGTGGGGGAAGAGGGGCTGGCGCTTGGCCAGATCATAGCTACTGCAGCTGGAGAGGAGGCCTGGGAAGACAGGACTGGGGAGCAGAGCTGGGTCCATGCATGATAAACAAAGTAAGAGAGGGAGGGAGAGCAGGAGAATGGGGAGGTAGCTGGGGAGCCGAGGACAGGGCTCATCTGAACCAGAGCGAGGAGCACAGTAGTGCTCTCTCTCTGTATGATAACCTCCCCAACGCTGCCACTCCCGACAGCCTGCAAGAGGTCTTTGACATGGAAACAAGCTGCGAGGAGCACTGGCAGGGGCAGATGTGCCAAGCACGGGCCCCCCAGGGACTGATGGACGGCGAGGGAGCGAGTGAAGACAAGAGCACCAGAATCCAGCAGCAAAATCCAGACCAAGACAAGAAGCGTGAACAGGACCCAGAGCTGGACTCAGGATCGTGTGGATTCAAGCAGCTCCCGCTGTCGCCCCCCCAACAACATCTTACAGCAAGTTCCCCTCAACTATCTCAAACTGAGTGCAAGGTTCTGTGGCCCCCAGCTGACGCCCAGCACCCAGAGCAGCCATCCTGGTCTCCCAGGGTGCCCCCTCCTGTGCCCCTGGCAGACCCCTCCGCCAGCGCCCTTCGCAGCCTCCTCACTAGCCTCCAACAGCAAATAGTCAGACAGAGGGAGGAGTACGAGGCACGAATACTCAGGTAATGTACATTTTTGTCTTGCATTTCCATTTCAAACTACACAGCACACACAATCACGTTGCAGAGATTAGGCACGCGTGTAGAAAGAATTGTCCTAAATTGAATGTGCTTATGCTGTCGGCTTCAGTGACACACTTTTAGTTCACTGACTCGCCTGTGGGATTTTCCCAGCCCTGAGTGTATTTCCAGTGGAGGGTGACACAATGTTCCCAGGCCCAGAAACTGTGTTTGTCCACTCAGCTGTGCTGCTCAGTTCATTCAGTTGACCCCGAGCGTCACCCTACATCCTGTTTGGTTCAAAGCGCACACACAACTGCTTTTAGTTCCCTTTAAAATGTCCCAACATAAGCAGTACTAAGATCATTACGAATCATTAAGTCCTAATTATTTCCATCGTGTTTAACCACTTCTGTTTGTGTGTTCTCAGTCTACCGTGGAGATCTCAACGTATTATGTTAATTACTTGGATGGGCCACCTTTTTTTCCCCCCACTGACCAAAAACACAAATTCACAAAGTTAATAGATAAAAAGCACATCTCATGTGGCTGACCTACAGAAACTGCTCATGCCACTGGAAAGAGAGCTAATTTAAGGGGCCATGCTGCTGACCTAGACACAACACATGCCTCATTTATTACCGATATAGATAGAGCAAGTCTCAGTGTAAGGTCACTACTGGTTGGCACGGACAAGAGGAAACCAGCAATTCTAATAGCTTAACATAGAGTACAGGAAGGAAATAGATATAGTGTAAGCCACCTGTTCTGCCTTTTCCAACTGTATCAGGCATCAAACCAAACAATCAACACAGATGCTACAGATTAACCATCAAATACATCACTGATCTCTCCCCCTGCAGTATACACATCCATTTTGATATTCTTGTCTTTCTCTCGTCTCTACCACCAGCCTAGAGCAAAGAAACGCAGAGCTGCAGGTAGAGGTGGTTCGGTTGAAAACAAACCTAACGCAGCAGCGGCACTGGTACCAGGGCGTCCAGGACAAGATGGCGGAGTCCGAAAGGACCCGGGCCGCCGCAGAACTACGCAATGCAACTCTGCAGAAGGAGATGGAGCAGTTCTTCGACACCTTCGGAGAGCTCAACAATGAGGCCAAGAAGACGGAGTACATCGTCAAGAGCTTTTGAGAGAAGAATACATGAAGTGTGTGTGACGATATGAACAGTGTGCAAAGAGAAGGACAAGACTGATTAGTCTTTAAACTGTAGTGCTGTATAGTAGTTTGACACAATCTTTGCAGAATAGTTCCTTTAGAGTGATGTACAGTTATTTTTTCATTAAGAATCTGAGAAACATACAAAACGTATCACCGATGTCCACTTTATTAGTTACGGGAGGAGAAAAGATGTTGGCCGGGTGATTATATTGTGGTCATTGCAGTCGCACAGGACATCTCTGAAAATAAAAGGAGAAATGAACTGAACAGAAACGTGAGATGCTCAGTGTGTACAATGAAGCGATTTGTTTTTACAACACAGTAATGGTGGTAAGGAGGTCCGAGCACTGTGGTGCTCAGTCCGTCTCTGATAAGAGTTGTGAGAGTGAAATTGCCGCTCCATCGGTCGTTTAAAGGCATGACTGAAATAAGGTCACGTTATTAAAAACGAAAAAGCATAGTGTGCAACATTTAAAACCCCAGTGACGCCATCGTGTCATATCTCTGCATGTCCATCGCAATGTGCAATCAGTTCTGCAAAAAAGCAGCTCCACAGTCCATTTCTCTCATCTTTAAGTTTCCATCTGGAGTTCCAAAGGTGCAGATTTCCATCCAGGACTCCACACATCCTCCTTTTTAAACCGCACGTTTGCTCTTTGTTGAGGGGACGACTTCCTCCATAGACTCGGCCCTTACAACCGGGCGACTGCTGTCTTTAAGGACGATTCAAAGGAGATAATGAGAGCGCTGCACAGTACATTTTGATAAGACACACACACACACACACACACACACACAATGCTCACAAGGCAAAAAAAAACAAAAAAAACACATCTGCATCAAACAGGCTTTCAGAACCAAGGACATCAAGGTACTGTAATAAAAGAACGGACCTGAACGGATTTCTCTGTATAACGAGAACTACGGTATCGTATTGGCATCTTTAACGCCGTCATGCAAGTTGAACACCATTATGTGTGTCGTACTGCCTTTATCTACAGGATGTCTGATTCTTGATGGTGTTTGTGACTGCTCCAGTACGAATGGAATGGTTTAGAACAGACAAGAGGCCTCTTGTACACGGGCAGCAATGTGATTGTGTGCAACATTTTTGCAAGAACACAAAAATAAATAACCACATGTATCCTTTTTTTTTTTTTTGCCTCTCCCAAATTTACAGGATTGTGATATTGTTTTGAAACACACATTGTTAGTCGGTACCTTATGTCCAATGCGGATGCAATATACAGCTCTACAGAAATGTTGAACAAAACAAGCACACTTTATCCATTTATAATGACAGGGTCAACAGCCACTATGATCTTTACATACAGTACATTATATCAGGAAATAAAAAAATGTAACTGCAACCACAGCTTCCCCCGGCTGTCAGGAGGAACATCTCAACTTCCACATCACTCAAGGCAACGGATTAAAGAGCGGCGCAGAAAGCCCCACTGTGATCTGTAACACTGCCAGCTCGCTAGAGGACCGGTCAAACTTTGGACGAGTGTTTGATCCTCTTCACGCGGACTTACGGTAAGCTTTTGTTCGTATTGGCGTAACATGCGTGACAGCAGCTGTGGTCTATTTTCAGTGCGTGTCTGTTCTAATTTGATGACCTCTGGTCTCAAGATAATCTTCGCTAAAAAAATAAAACTATTAAAACACAGGCATACAGAACGAACAACAATTCCCCCCGCCTACTCCTGGCAACCTGGAAGCCAATATGGATGCATACATCATATATACTCGATCAAGGCAAACAATATCCACAAAGAAGAGGAAGATAAACCTTTAACCCAATAGACAGCTTAGACATCTAGGATGTTGAACGAGATCATAAACAGGAAGAAAATAGAAAAATAGACCTATTCAGAAGAGGAAAGAAGAAAAACACAGAACAGAAACAAAAGATCGGAAAATGAGGGGGGAGTGAAAGGAAGGTGATGGCGGATTGATATCTGGATATTGCAGATCGGAGAGGCAGGCAGAACGATGTGGCCATGGACTGTGTTCACTGACTCTCGTCCAGCGGTCCCGTCAGTGTGTCGATGCTGCTGCTGTCTGTGTCCGAGGCCACGGTGTGCTCCGTGGACATGGACGAGATGTCGTTGGCTGATGAGGATGCGGAGGCCGAACCCGACACCAGATCTGATACGGGACACGCACAACAGGAGGGAAACACGAGATAAACAAAGCTGAGGTCATATTTAGAGTAACTGAGCACTTCCTATACATTTTTCATGGGACAGCCGTGACCCCAATGACATATTTCAGCACATTAGTATGAAGTTAAAGCTAAAACCTCTCCTTATAGCAGCCTGGTGTCCAATATTGCAGAAAATGAATGAAGATTATGAATATTTGTACCTGAACAGTCTTCTTTCATCAGTCCATTCTTGTTCCTCTCTTCCCAATCAATCACCTCGTCATAGATGAGTTCTGTAGAGAAGCAGACAATGGAGCGCAGTCATTGTGTTTAAAGGTACAGGAGATTCAGATTCAGGAATTTGTAGCGAATGAACGATCTGCGGTCATTCTATCAAAACAATTGCTCTTAATTTGTCCTATTGTGTGTTTGCTGAATACTTTGGCAGTGTTGTGTCACACAGACAATGGTGATTATTAGCTTTAACTCTGAATGCTTTGCACAGCATATCTGCATACAGACATGGACGGTTTGGCTTCCTGTAAAGAGGTTAAGCTGCACTGCTGATGGGCTTCCCTAGAGGGCAGTGCATCCCACCTTTCCACTGCTCGATGGAGTGCTCCCTCTCTTCCAGCTGTTTATCTGAAATCTGGGGAGGAGGCTGTGAAACAAAACAGAAACACATAAATCAGCGCGTTCCCACGCAGCCAGCCTCTGCACTGATAGAGCGAACGCAGCGCATCCTCACCGCGTCGGCCTCTCCGGGGTCGTACCACACGTGTATGTACGGGTGATTGAGGGCTTCTTCCACGGAGATGCGGCATTCGGGATCAACGACCAGCATTTTGGACAGCAGGTCCCGTGCTTGACCTGCTGTGATGGCGACAGAGGAAAGGGTAGTGTTACTGTGGAAACAGGCCCATGACATCACTTCATTTCAGCTGTCTTTATGCGAACTGATTACTTCCCCTTGCGGGGGAGGGGGAGTAGGGCAACATCTCTGGAAATGTCAAGTTTTGTTCTGTTCTCCTGTTTGGGTGATGTGAGTCCTAACTCTAAATGCCACAGAAAGACTTTTGAGCTACATGCTCATCCTTTCAACTCGTATCAGGGATCCAGTCTTCAGCCTGTGGCCCTGTAGTTATGTTGAAAAAAAGCCTTTCTTTGACCACAATCTGTGTTATAGCAGCGTCCTCGGTAAGAGATTTAAAAACCATCAAATTTGACAGCTAAGGAAAAACAAAACGACATGCATTTGAAGGTAACGTTTCTTACTCTTCAGCTTGTCGTGTTCGGAGTCAGAAGGAAAGGCCCAGTCGGGGAAGAGCTCGGCAAAGCTGACACCGGGATACTGCGGCTTGTTCATCACGTAGTTCCTCACCGTCTCCATCAGCCGGTTCATAAACTCCTGACTGGGCGTGCCCAGAACCTCAATCACCTTATTCCACTGGTCGATGTCTGCAGAGCACGCTCGTTATGGAGAACTCAGCTGCATTATGGGTATGTTCATGCGTCAGCAGATGAGAGGAAGATTCGATTAAGGCATTGAATCAAGAGCTAATCACATGAAATTGACGCTCTATGAATAACGTATATAAATATCCAAAGAAAACGACAGTCATGGAAGCGGATATGTGAAACTGTACTTAGGCACAGTGGTGCTTTGAGCTTAATGCTAACATCAGCAATGTAATGCTAACATTTGCCCATTAGCAGAAAACACAACCCAGAGTTGAGGTCGGTGGCAATGTTGTTAGTTTTAAAGTTATTTGGTCATAAAACAAAGTATTGGACAAAGTGAAACCTGACGATGGTGCTTGGATTACCAAAGCGATCACATTTCATCCAGAGGGAAACATGAAAGTACTAAACGTCATGACAATCTACCCAATGGTCGTTAAGACATTTAAAAACCACAAAAATAAAGATATGCGCATTCAGCGGGCCCGCTGACTCACAACTGCAGTAAAAGGCTGTTACTTCCCCCGCTGAAAAGCAATCTATCCGAGGATCGCACGGTGCCCTGTACCCATTCTCAGCCTCTCAGGTGTTAATGGTCGGCGCCACTGAAAGGAGCCGGTGAGCGAAGAGGTGACTGAACCCATTAGAAACAGAGAAACGGCCAATATAAATGTAAATGGCTTGAATTGCTTCAATTTGATTCCCGGTATCAATTAAAGGGATTATGGCGATCTGAAAAACAACTCCACAGATTCATAATCATTGAAGAGGGCAGGAAACACACGCAGCGCTCCGATTAAATTGGGGTGTGCTGGAAATCTTGAGTGGTGCTATTCTACAGATTGTGTTTAGTAAGCGGGAAAGCGTGCTGGAAGAACTATGAGACAGGAACGTGAAAGATGGAAGAAGTGGGACAACGACAGAGAGAGCGCTGAAGGATACGGTCCGTGCCCTGGAAGATGACGCCGCCCTTTACCATCTCTCCCATGATGCACCCCACTGACCAGATGTCCACTGGGAATAGAGAGCACAAGCAAACATCAACTATGAAATACCGATCACATAACATCAACCGCATCATATAATGCTAAATATACAGTAAAATGGCAGCATGACAACATGCTCCGTGGTTTGAATTTGAATGACAAACGTTAAAATGCAGAACACCAGCTCTGGTTATTTCTGGTCCATCCTCTAGCGGTGCCGTGGCCTGATGCTTTCATCATCTTTATCTTAAGGCTGGCTTTCTCCCCCTCTCCCTCTCTCTCTCTCTGGAAAGCAGGCCTCTGCAGCTCCTCTTATCAGTTTACACAGCTGTTGCTCTCTTCATCACTTCGCCTGTGTGCAGAGTAGGATGCGTGCACTCTGGGTGAGTTGACACTTTGCTTTAGAGTGTGCAATGGGTGGCAGACGGCCATTAACTCCCGTCTTTGCTCAGTTTCACTGAAGCTAAAAGAGGTCTGTGTGCTCCGTTAACGTCTCCGGATCAGACAAACCACTAAAGGTGGAGTCTCATCATGAATTTAGACGGTGGACAGGTTACACTATTCATTGGGACTGCTTTAACGGGATAGTTGCACTCTGGACTGGGCAAAAACACTTCCTGTTAGGCCAGACGAAATAAAAATCTGACAAGGCTTCCGACCACTTCCTGTTTCTAATCCTACCGTTATGTGATGCTTCATGTTTCATGCATCACCTTGTAGTTGAGCTAGTTTAGAAAAGATACAAACAACACCACTGTGTTTTGTAGACAAACACGTTATAAAAATGTACTAAGTAGCACAAACTGACACTTTTAGGTTTCTCTTTAGTGGGGACTTTATTGCAAAATGGGCTTATTGTAGACTTGCCTCCTTTACGCCTTTAATGGACGTCAGAGAAGAGAAAGATGAGGAATGAGGCTGAATTACACTATAACGCAGGTCTATGAGAATTAATAAATTGACAATGAACTTCAGATCAGTTGATTATGAGATGGTCATTTTTGGTGCCTTTTTGAATGTCCTAAGACTAAACAGCAAAACAAATGTTGATTTACTAGAGTTTATGTAAAATGGACTTAAACAACACAATATCAAAAATGTAAAATGAATAATCCGTTCCAAGCAGTCTCCAGCCCCTGTGGTGCTCGGACTGATACTGATATTCCTAACAGCCTGTATGATAAGTTAATGTTCATTAACTACGATGGCTCTTTGTTGAGCTGGTGGTCCATTAAGGACATGAAGAGTTCCAGGGAGGAGCCACTTTCATGTTTTAGCCTTTATCATTTCTGAACAGTTCAACACATGAACATATTACTTATTGGTATCTAATGTCATGTTCATCAAATGATCACAGTACCTTTGTTGATTTAGACAATGATTGTAAAGCACAGAGCAGTGCTGGTGGAGTTGTATTTATTTTAGAGATCTTTAAAACTTGTAAAACTGTTGTTAGACTGGTGCGTGGCCGTCCTTACCATTCTCCTTATACTTCATGCCCAGTATGACCTCGGGGGCGCGGTAGTATCTGGTCACCACGTAGGGAGTCATCATGAAGTTAGTGCAGGCCGTCCGAGCCAGGCCAAAATCCAAGATCTTTAAAGTGCAATCCGACTTCACCACAATGTTACTGGGCTTCAGGTCCTGAGGGGAGAGACAATCTATAAATACAGAAACATGCACACGCAGAAACATAACCCTTCAGGTATGTATTTTGATACAGGTGGTAGCGGGAGAAAGAAAAGAATGGATGACTATTATGTTATTTTGGAGAAAACTGTGACATCCACATTCTTCCACAGTTAGGAATGAAATTGTAGAATCAAAGACATGACCACAGTGATGTGGAGGTGTTCTCCAGGGCGTGCCAGTACACTGTGACATCATTGTTGGGTGTGGTTACAGGCTGTGTATAGCCCACAGCACACTGTTACCCTGTGGATGATGCCGGCAGAGTGCAGGTGCCTGATGCCACAGAGGATCTGGTAGAGCAGGTAGGACATCCGCTCATGGTCCAGGTCCATGTGGATCACCTGGCAGAGGCTGGCATCCATCAGCTCCATCACAAGGTACCTAAAGGGGAGGAGATAAGAGCTTTGAGTAAAGGAGTTCATACAAGAACAGTGTCGAACGCAAAGAAGCAGAAGGAGCACAGAAAGGCAACACGGTGCAATACGAGAGTGTGACTTGTAAATAGAGGGACGATAGTGAAATGTTAAAATCGCTGAATCCGACAGAAAGCACAGAGTGGAAACCTCTACTGCCACTCACAGGTCCTGGAATTCCTCCAGGGACTTCTGAGGCGTGAACACATTGATCAGACGGATGATCTGCAGGCAGAGAGACAGGCCGTTAGTCCACTCAATTACTCTCACATCTACATCCACTCCACTGTGGAGCGCTAGCCAACCGAGGACAGAGCGCTCAAGTGGGTTTGTCTGAGCAAGGCATTGCAGCAAGCTGAACCTCTCTTCTTCTTAAGTTTGTACAGGCTTTCAATATTTCTGAGAACAACAGACAATCTTCCAGTCATATCCCAGTCCTACTGTATCAGAAGTGTCTCATGAAACAATACATGAGAAAATGTGAGGATAAGTTACATTTTAATTGCAATGCAAGCAGCTTTTAACTGCCCTGCATAGTTTATGAAATACAAAAAGGTTTAACTGCTTTATCATGTCATAATACAGTACTTTATTTATCGGTATCAGGAATACAGCACATATTCCAGAGGGTAGGGATTGACATAAAAAGTGTTTCTAGAACAATTGTCAACAAGCTTGCAATAGGCTGTACGTCCTTGTTCTGTGCAACAATACATTCTGAACTTTAGCTGAGGCTACTGCGGGAGTTCAGCAGTCTGAGTAAATCAAGTCAAGTGTGTATTTCCCAAAGTTAGTGTTTTCAGTCCAGAATCCACTCTTTGTGTTTCTATGCCTCCATTGCAGCTCAGCACAAATAAACTCTCCAGAGGAAACACAAGGAGGACATTACAAACACTAACTGTGGCTGATACACACTTGTGTAACTGAGACTACTAAAGTCTTACATAAGCTTTAAACCAATATGAAACAGAATGAGGACGGTGGGTCTGGTAATGGCCGGTATCAGCAGGTTTGATTAGACCGAGCTGCTTCAAAGAACATACGTGCACCTGATTACTGCTTTCTATGAAGACAGACTTTAAAAACACGTCAACCTTTAAATTCAAGCCTTACATTTTTGTGGCCGACACATTTTAGCAGCACCAGCTCCCTGTAGGCCCGCTTAGCGTGCGTCTGGTTCTGGAAGGGTCGACACAGCTTCTTCACTGCCACCGGTACCCCGAGGACTGAATCTAGAGCAGAGCTGCTCACACACACACACACACACACACACACACCACACACACACACACACAGACAGAGACGAAGGTCATCGAGGAAGACAACACGTGGTGCATCCTGCAGAGCAAAGCGGTCGTCTGACTTGCTAGCTACCCGTCTGTTGTCCTTTATCTTAAAACAGGTGAAGGGGCTCATCCTGAAATTGCTCATGCCACCAATAAGACTGATGTTTCTTATGAACCATCTCTTCATGGTGGCACCAGACAACAGGTCAGCTGCCTGTATACAAAAACTGTATCAGGGCCACAGTGCCTGCAGCAAATTTCATGGAAATGTGGCCATTCGTCTTTCTTGATATAATCATGATAATATCAAAATAATGTAATAATAATGTCATGGAACAATAATTCAGTGGTGCAAAAGCAAAGTTCAACGGGTCATTCATATCAACAGGAAAAATTCAATCAAATTTAACCTCTTTATGAAACTCATGTTAAAGCTACTCACGGGGAAATTAAATGAAACTGGATGTCGAGGCATTGATGGCAGACAGACAGACAGAACAGGCCCTTCTCACAGCAGACATTTTCCCTCGTCGTCGTACAGATGTTACTCATAACATTACATATAACAGTAAGCCATGACAGTGTGACAGTGAGCAGTGTGACTTACCGTCACAGAACTGTCTCTAGTGAAACAGGCCCACCTCTTTACTTCACTCATGCAACAACTGCCGTGTTTAACTAATTCGGCAGAACTGTGGGTATTAACAACACCCTGTGCTGGTGCTACAGCCTCTCACCAGACGATGCCCTGGGCGCCGGAGCCGATGGCGCGGAGCTGCTCGTAGCGCTTGAGTACGGTGAAGGTGGAGTCTCCCACCTGGACGCTGTAGAACTGGCCCTCTGCCTCACTCATCCTGCTGAACGGTCAGGACCACCAGCACTGTCTGCAAAACACATACAACAGATCAACACCCTAACAGCATGACTGACTTCACGCCGGGCAGGTCAGCTGTACACAACATCACGTGTCTCCAAATGGCCGTGCAGAATGGTGAACAAGTTGAAGCCCGTTAATAAGCCTACATCAGGGGGACGCTGTTATTGCACTTACAGAGAAACTTGAAACCCTTTTTTTCCAGTCCAATGAATCACTCAAATGATCCACAGTGAATGGCGGGGCCTAATATGGTTCCACGTGCCAGGCCCTGGCAGCACTCCCTCCATCTCCAGCCCAGTCTTGGAGCCAACCAAGCCATCAGTTTGCTCATCTGACAATGGCAACTGTGGACTGGAGCTGAAGTTGAGGCTGTAAATGTGTGTGTTGTGAAGAACAGAGGCAGCTCACAGCTTGGTGTTCCCGAGGCTCTCGCTGCTATATGTAAACTCATGCTGACACACTTGTGCCCAGTAAACACACACACAGACGCAATCAGCATTAAGCATGTTTGTTCCTCTTTGATTTGCATCCAGCATCACAACATGAGAGTGTTCAGCCATCACATGAGCACATGACTGATACTGATGTTAACACGTGATATGTTTGTGTATTCATAAAAAAGTGCCAGCGTTGGCATTGATTCCTCAGGCAGGAAGTGTAGGAGGAGTATTATTCTTGGCCAGGGCGTGTGTGCGTGTGGGCGAGGACACACAATCGTGTAGCTATGCAACAGTGAGCAGTCACGGCTGTTTGTTGCTCCTTATGAAAACAGCCACATGGTAAACGGAGGAGGATATTTTTGCCTCGTCTGTTGGACACCGGCTGATATTCCTGGCCAGAGAGACACAATGTGAAGAAGATAGAAGCAGCGGGGGAGAGGCTGTGATCGAACGGAGCCAAAGAACACCTCAAGCTGGTGAATTGTAAAGCTTTGACACTGTGACAGCATTATAGAGAACTGCAGGGAGCGAGTAAGGAGACGTGGACCAGCTGTCAGCTGACCCGACTGGTACTGCCTTCAGTTTGAGGTCGGTAGAGAGGGAACGTTATCGGTACACTTTGTTTCTGTCACCGGTTCAGCCGAGTGAAGCCATTGGGGATGTGTCCTAAAACGTGCATTCTCTCTACTGGCCAGCAGGGGGCGACTCCTCCAGTTGCAAAAAGAAGTCTGATCGTGTGGAAGTCGATGAGAAAATGAGTCTACTTCTCACTTGATTTATTACCTCAGTAACATAAAACAACAACATACAATTCTGTCTTTGACTAAAAAGGATTACTCATATGTAAATATGAGTTTATCTTCTCAGTCGCTAGTTCTGTCTTCTTCTATACAGCATGATGCTTATTTAATAACCTATCGAGTCATTTAGAGTAAAATAGACCAGAAGCTTTAGGGCGGGCTACCTTGTGATTGATAGGTCGCTGTACAGTCTGTGGTCACACTACTATGAATGAACAAAAGAACAAACACAAAATTAATCAACAGATATTGTGTATTACTCTTAATATGGTTAGTAGTAGTAATAGTAGTAGTAGTATAATTATTAATAATCATGGCATGTGATTAAAGACTTGAGCTCTTCTGTAATGATTTTTGCCAAGAAACCTGTTTTAGAAGCTTTTGCCAACACTGATTTATTAGCTATATATAGCAAGGTTCCTTTTTAATCATGGCACAGTAAAGTCCGTCACCATCGTCATTCATTTTTTTTAAATATTGATCCAGTTAAATACATTTGTAAACACAGAGAAATATGGCTTCAGATGTAGTCGGTGAGGGAATGCGACCGCATCAGATGAAAAATGAATTCTCTCTCTCTCTCTCTCTCTCTCTCCCTCCCTCCCCATGGGCACAGCTGCAAAGACCTTTACGTTCTCCGTGCTTCTCTCAGTCTTTTTTTCCATTTTCCTTGGCTTTGTCGTTGTTTTACGCTCCTGACATTCCCTTACTCCTCTGCCCTTTTCTGGGTTCCTCCCATCTTCCCCGTGGCCTCCTAAAAAAATTTCCCACAAAAGGGGACTGAGTGGTATTAACGGATATATTTTTAATGAATATATTTTGATTATCAAAGCAGAGCTTTTCCCAATTGAATACATAATTGTTAAAAGAATGCAGGTGCAGCAGAAACACCATGCTGATGCGTTGGCTGTGAATATTAGAATAACATGAAAGTTTCCCTTGACATGCATGGATTCTAGGCCACAGCACTGGAACACCATGTGCAACAAATATCCTGCAAGAATACTGGCTCTGCTGTTTTAGCTTGGAGGCTGCATTGGCTGAAAGTGGCACTTTGATACTTTTCTATAAGTCTGGTGCACTGATTCACACGTCAGTCGAAAGAACACGTTGAATGGGGCGATTAATCACAACCGTAACCCATTTCAGCTGCTGCAAGCACAGCGTACGTATACAATCCTTCACTTACTGCCACGCGAGCCACGGCTACGGGCCACATGTACAGTTGACTCAGCAGAGATGTATGAACACTGACGGGGAACAGCTGAAAGCGAGGGGGAAACTGCATGTACGCTCAGAAAAGCCAGACGGACACCAGCAGACACCTGCTATTGTTCAGTGAGGGACTTCAAATTCAAATTCAAAGGGGCTCGATTAGTGTAAATACAAGTTAATGTCACCAAGGGAAATCTAGGCCATCGCAGGAAGGCTACAAGTGGGACTAACAAAGAATAAACAACATTAACCACTTATTACATCACTGATATATTCACAAAGATGTGATCATCGCATTAATCACAGCAGCGTACAATCACGATGCTTGACCTCAGGAATAATGACGGTGTCATGATACAGCTCGTGGGCCGACATTTATAATCTTACATAATTTAACCAATCAGAGCGTCGCAGAGGGATCACCTGTGTGGACTGTAGCCAATCATAGCACCTCGTCATACTATGACTGTAGTGAACAAAACAGGAGATCAGGGACTAAAATAAATAGCATACAGTAGCAATGTTGTTCTAAACAAATACTGCAATTAATTATTTTGCCATATAGTTCAGCACTAATAGTTAACTTGCAGTTTCTAAAGTACAAACTGGCTGATCATAGATGTTTCTTCAGAGAATTATTAGGAGTCGTTTCGCTGGCTGCTCTCTCTTTGGGACCAGTATCGACCAAATCTGATTTATCTTTTGCCAGAACGATGAAGAAAAATTTATTTTTTTCAATAATTTGAAACTGTGATTCTGATATTACGTAACATTCAAGTCATTCAACCAACTCTACAATAAAGGACTGACCTGTTATAACCATAAATAATTACAATATTATTGTAAAGTTAAAGTGTCAGAATGCCTCATTATGGCATGGGCTGGGCAACATATAGAGACTAGACATATGAGACTAGACATCGTGTTAGATATTAGATATATTATGATATATATATCGTAATAAGGCATAAGTTTTGTCTTTTTCAGGTTTTAAAAGCTGCATTGCAGTAGAGTGATGTCATTTTATGAACTTACCAGACTAGCTGCTCTATTATTTAACTTTACCCACTTAGTCATCATGTTCACATTACTGATGATTATTAAGTCATAAAATCTCATTGTGTCAGTATTTATTAAAAGCACCAATAGTCAGCCCTACAGTATCAATATGGAGGTATTGTGATTTGCTCCATATACCTCAGCCCTAATCATGGGAAGACAACAAATATATATATATATGAATGAAAAGCATAATGTTCTCTTTTCCTTGTCCCTTAAAATCCACAGTTAAAAAGGTTTTTGTGTATTTCCACACTTCCCTTATCAAGGAGTTAATACAGAGAAACAACCTTCAGCCTCCTCTACCCGAGCTCATCGTGACTGCTGTCCAGTTGAGGCCCTCGGGTCTGACGTGGCCTTGGCTCTCAGCTGGGAGCTGGATGAGAGTCAGTGAGCTGGCTACGATATCAGATTATGGCCTGAAGACTCCGCATCTCATCCTGATGTGGCAGAGTTACAAAACACACACAGGGGAGACTGCATCCAGCCTGCTGCTGCACTAGAGATGTGGGCCGACAGTGGAGGACCGGTGGATGGAGGATGCTAAAGATGTGTTAATGGGGGGGG
>NW_022280049.1:1018309-1049858 GCF_004355925.1 Anarrhichthys ocellatus | reverse complement strand
GGGGGGGGGCAGTAGGCCAACACCTGTTGCTCGACAATCTTGTTATCCTTTTAAATGTGTATTATACTGTGTGTATATATGTACTACAATCTCACTGTGGGCTAAAACAACCCAACCCAATGCTCGTACATGCTTCAGATTTTAGATATGACAGATTAGCTCCATGTACACATGGCACCTGATGTGTTGACGAGCTGAAACTTGCCTCTTACATGCCATGCCAAATAAAACAGCACTAGCGTTCCTCACATCTATACCTGTTTTGAGTATACTCGAGCTACAGACATGTCATTCATCTGGCTAATGTGACGTTAGTGACATCAGCAGGTCTAGATAAGTACACTGACGACCTTATGTTGTAATACAGCCTAAAACTGAGAATTTCATACATTTCCACACGCAGCATGCCTACTTTAAAATACACACACACACACAAAAAGGTATGAAGTCACCCGTGTATGACACACCGCGGCCGCAGCACCGCCGGCACACAGTCAGAAATGAGACGTTCACACTGCCGAAGTCACACGAACATACACGCCGGTTAAATTCACGTCGCGTTTGGGCGGTTGTAAAGTTGCCGAGGCCTACACACTGACCGTCTGCTTCTCTTGTGTCGGAAGCAATGCGGTAGTCGGTCCGGGGGCTGAACTGAAAGCTCTGACGGACTAACGGACACGGCGGAGGAGGCGGCGGCGGCGGCAGCAGCGAGACCTACCTTCTCTCCCTTCTCCGCTCGCAGGGCACTCCCATGCATCGAAGACACAGACACGATACTCTTCTCCGTCTTTCAGGCACAACCTGGACTTGGGAAAGTTGAGGAGAACGAGCTGTCACGACGGATAAAACCTTCCTCCAGTTCCTGGCGAACTCCGGCGACAGCACGGAGGGACGAATGCGGAGGAAGGGAACGCCACAACAAGCACAGCGCGAGCATGCGGGTGACGTCATCGCGCATAGTTTACGTGGGCGCAAACTTTTTTTTTTTTTTTTCCCCCCTCTCCGTGAAAGACTGTGGAAAAACTTTTCAGGATGCTCTGGATGTTATTCTAGATTCAAATATTGGTTTAAGGATCCGTAGTAGAATAAGTAATCAGATCATTTTCTGGAGTAAGCATACGTCATAGCCTACAGCTCAATATTAGGTTATTATTAATTACATATTAACTTGAAGGCTGAATCATATTTCATAGCTCGTAGAAGTGGAGCTGGTTTGGTTAGTATTTGCACTACTGGTTAGTTAGTTAATTCACATTATATTTCATTGTATATATTGTGCATTTCATACTTTTTACTGTTATTTTCAGTATATACTGTGCATTTTTCTACCTATCCCCTTGCGGGATGAATAAAGTATCTATCTATCTAATTAATTTCAACTATTTGCCTCATTGTATGCCTCAGAATTTATATGATAGTAAGATGTAAAATAAGCTGCAAAATCTGATTTTTCAAAGTAACTTTAGCTGTCAGAAGAATTTTAAGTAAAAATCTGAATAAAATGGAAGTACTCCGGAGTAAACTGGGATTAGACTGAATGAGTGGTCATGCAGGCTCCTACCAATGAGTTACATAAATGAATGAATAAGAACTATACCTGCAGCCATCATCCGCCTGTCTTACCAATACAGCATCAACATTTGATATTACTTACCACAACAAACACTGCCAAGTAAGGAGAAAAGAAGAACAACAGCAGCACTTTGATTAACATGCCTTTATCTATTTATTGATTATACCGTATGTCTATAAAACACAGTATAAAATACAATCATATTTAAAGATATTATTAAAACCCTTCTAAGCCCTTATAAAATAAAAATCCGATAAATACAGAATAGTATTATTATTATTATAAACCCATACAAAACAAGTGTTATTGAAAGTCAAGGTATTCTTTAAATATTTATGAATATTATCATGTTTGTGTCAGGAAAAGCTCCAACCGATGACAAGAATAAGTATAAGGAAAGTCAGGAAACAAAGGTCCATGTTCTACCATCAACTGTCTTTGGAAACTGGAATTCTGTTAAACAGAATAGCATTACAATATATTTAAATTAAAATGAAAGAACAGTAAAATGGAGCAGAAACATCAAGTGAATCAAGTAATAATGTGAAAGTCAGATCGAGGAATTTCCCTCTGGTAACTGCTAAAAGTAATGAAGTTATGGGCTATTGGCTCACCAGGAACAGTGATGGCATAAATGTGCAGCAAAATATATATAAAAAAAAAGAGATTTTCATAATTTAGAGAACTCTCTAAAATAAAAGAGTTTGATTCCTACATTTCCCATTATTCAAAGAGAGGTAAGACGCCCCCAGTGGACATAATACAACCATCAAAACAGAAAGAGAACAAATCACCTCGCTCATGATTGTGTGCATACATAATACACATTTGGTCCCCTTATTGCACAACTGTAAACACTTCAATACACCATATGAATGCCTCTCTGCTAAGTCTCTCGTAATGTTTTTTTTGGCTCATCTCGAGAAAAGAAAAAGGCACAGCGTGTTGGTTGCTTTGGATGTGTGAATATCGTTTCATAGATTGTTCTGAGAAAGCCTCAATGGCACTGGCACATCCTCAGCAGTGCATTAATTGGTCGGATTTGGACTTCACATTTCTCCTTTTTTTTTTTTTCCAAAGTCATTGTTCAGTATACCTCACTCTTTCATCAGTCAGTTTCTCTCACTCACACCCTCATCCCCGCACACACACACAAAGTGCCCTACTTCACCTCAATCTCGACACGCGCGCACACACACACACACACACACAAAATCTATGAGCCTCCTTTCTCCTCTGTTGTGCTTTGCCTACTGTAATTATTCCACGGTCACAGATTTGGCCAAGTTTCTGGGAAAGTCAACCTGCAAAAAGAGAAAGCAGTTCGTTAGAACAAATAATCTGGAGCATAAAGTGCATTTGCTGTTTGTCATCTACGAAGCATACGCTTCTCTTTTACACTGAAACAAACACAAATTAACAAGCTAGAAAAGGTGGATAACAAATGTTAAAAACACTTTGAAATCTGAGTCACTGACCAGTGCTTGTCTTTAAGATAAGAAAAGTCACTGATTACACATGTCATAACTGTGTTAGCTATTCAAGGACATCATATCACTTCCGTTCACCAAGGTGCTGACGGACAAAACGCCAAACTAGAGGCTTCAAAACAGCAGTCCACAAACCAATGACTGACGTCACGACGACTATTTCCACTTCTTATATACAGTCTCCGGTCTATTAACTCCAATGGGAGAAGTTAGGGTGAACACAGCTCATGACCGATTCCTTCAAACCAGTCATTCAAGTAAATATTGAATCTATTTTCCAAAAGGAACATATTTTCTGAACATTCCAACACTAAATTGACATTTTTCAGACAGACAAATCCAGAGAAAATGTACTTTGTCAGAGACCTTTTTCTGTCTCAGCAACATACCCTCACGAGATCTGGCAACGTAAGTTTGCAAACGCCTCAGCTAACTTATTTTCATAATGCTAAATTAAAGAAAATGTGGCAGTTTTTGTTTTTCTAGGTTTTGTAGGTACCAGGGATCAAGGCTCAACATTCTGTCGTCTGGCGGTGGATAGAAAATTCTCCTGATAATGCTACATAGTGAACAACCAATCTATGTTGGAGAAGACCTAGTTACATTAGCTGTTAGCAGCCGGTGGGCAGCACAATCCTGCTTTGTAATCTGGTCTGTGCATCCACTGTACAGTATGTAAAGAATTAATTAACTGCAAGCAATAAATAGCCTCCCAGAGTCTTGTGCTGCATGCAAATTACATTCCATTGACATGCTAAAATTATACTTTGATATTCATAATCACCGTTAAATTAAAAACATAAATGTTGAGAACATTGCATGTATCTGAACTTCAGACTTAGCATATCATTAAAACTAATATGCAACAATATCAAATTCATAGGCTAATAGATAGCAAAAGCTAATTATACAAGCACACAATGTTTTTGAATAAATATGCATTTAAATGTCATATTCCTAACCAGGAATAGCTACCTTTCAATATCTCATGATAATGACAATATTTGTATGATCTCCCTCATTTCTGGGGCTCAGATCGCTGATCAAAATTAGCAGACAAAATGTTTGGTTGATAAAAGACAATACTTTACGACTCAAAACAAAAATACTTTGACTGTTTTTCATGTACAGTGAGAATTTGTACAGAGTGGAAAATGGTGTCGATTACTTACGTCATATCCTCGCAGGACGGCCAAGTGGAAGGACAGGAGCTGCAGGGGGATGACAGTGAGGATTCCCTGCAGACAGTCCACAGTCTGCGGCAGCTCGATGGTGTGGTAGGCCATCTGACTGATCTCAGGGTCATCCTGGCAACAAAGGATGATGGGCCGACCCTGATGGAGAGAGAGAGTCGCGAGCAAGAACATCAGTCAATTGTGAAAGTGTCCAGGTGTGTGTTTCAGTGCCTGCAGGTTTTTCCAGGACTTACCGATCTGGCAGTGACTTGTTGCAGAGCATTCTGGCACTTGGTGTAGCAGGCGTCTTTCATGATGATCATGATGACCGGCATGTCTTTGTCTATGAGTGCCAGAGGACCGTGCTTCAGCTCCCCGGCCAGGATGCCCTCGGAGTGCATGTAGGTGATCTCCTTGATTTTCTGCATTGGAGTGAAAAGAATAAAAACTAGCTCAGAACATTATCCTGGATGACAACATGACACCATTTTTTTGTTTAAAATGTTTTGTTTTGGTTTCAGTAGAGAGCATAGATAAGGAAGCAATTTGTGTAATACGACCTTATGAAGACAAATGTACCATTCTACGGTTGTATAAGGAGGACACATACAGCACTACCGACATTCAAACTCTGTTTTGTCATCTGATGCATGCACTTTGTCTACATATTTCATGTTATTCTAGGAGAAGTGAATTGCAGTTTTTTGACAGATTACTGTGGCGTTCTCAACTCACCAGCGCCCCCTCAAGGCAGGTGGCGTAGTGGAAACCTCGGCCCATGACCAGCAGAGACTTCTGTTCATAGAGTTCATCAGCGATAGCTTTGATCTTTTTATCCAGGGCCAACACCTTCTTTATCAGCTCTAAGAGAGTAGCATAGTATAGACTATTTAGTGGTGTGGAGATGGAGCTATTTTGGTAACAGAGAGAATTTGAGTGCACATCCATTTCAACAAAAGATAAAGCATTTTGTTGTACAGCTTCATTTGTCAGTGTTGGTCAAACATAGTTTAGCATCTGTCAGTCTGCATTTAAAGATACTGTGGCTCTTGTTGAGACCACGAAGGCTTTGCATTTCTGATTTACTGGTGTTTTTCTGACTGACCGGGTAGCACTTTGAAGCCTTCGATGATCTCCATTCTTCTCGGCTGTAGGGAGAGCCTGTCCTCGCTCATCATGAGGCCAAACATGGTGAGGGCCACAAACTGACTGGTGTAGGCCTGGATCACATTCACAATGAAACACTCGTATAAAACATGTCGATTTTACATATTGCTGATGCCAGATTGTGAAACAGATCTTATACACCATACCTTAGTGCTAGCCACTCCGATCTCAGGGCCAGCATTGACGTGGACTCCGCAGTCTGTTTCTCTACAAATGGAGCTGCCCACAGTGTTGGTTATACCAACTGTCAGAGCACCTTGACCCTTGCAGTAGCGTAGCGCCATTAAGGTGTCTGCCGTCTCTCCTGAGGAAGCAGAGGGAATGATATAATATGCTTACAATGCAGAATTACAGCACAATAAGGCCACTGCTGGAGGTAAAACACAAAAAGGATGATGATACAGACTTCACACAGGACCATGTTTTTGAAAAATAAAAATCCAGTAAAGCTACAACAGTGACCTCAGAAGCCAATAATATGAGTTTTTTTTGTGTTTTGTTTTCACCTGACTGACTGATGAAGAAGCAAACGTCGTCTCTAAAAACAGGCGTGTTGCGGTCCAGGAAGTCGCTTGCCAGCTCCACCATGACAGACAGCTCCGTCAGCTCCTCGAGGACCTGCCTCGTCTGAAAATTAAGGAAACAAAAGCAGCGATTATACAAACAATTACTTTGTTTTTTTTAACTGTAATTTTACTACCGTCTCACAGAATGATGATCATCATGCGTATCCTAGTTTTTGATAGCTCTACTCACAGCCACTGCAGCGTGGAAGCTAGTGCCGCAGCCAATCACAATTAGCCGTCTGCATCGTTTGATTTCCTTCAGGTGGTCCTTCAGCCCACCGAGAATCACTGAGGAAATAGATGGTAGTTACATTAGTGTGCATTTAAATGAGGGCAAATAAATATTAGTCTCTGATTTCTTCTTCATTCAAATTAGACAAATAATAAGAAGGACTCAGCAAGAAACTGCAGATCCTGCCTAGTCCCTGCTAATATTGGTACAAGGGATCGTGTACCTTTTCAGGTGCCCTACATATCTTTATGTACATTGAAGGCAGGGCAGGTATCAAGATCGCCAGTCACCTGTGTTTGAGTCAAAACAAATACGTCCCCTCATGGTGTTGACGACCGACTCCGGCTGCTCAAAGATCTCCTTCTGCATGAAGGCATCAAAGTTACCTGCAAAGAGAGGAGCATATTTGTGCATCAGACTATATGGTCGGTACTCCTCATGACATATGAGGACATGCAGAATGTCCCCAAGAGACAGAAGACAGAAGTGTGTGGAGTCTTGTGTTGAAAGAGGCTGAAAAACTGACAGCTGTATTTTGTTTTCACTTTCAGCCAGCAGATGGCGAGCAAGTCTACACACTAGACTCGATCTGTAGCTCTGCATTAATGTTCTCAGCGTATTCATTACGAGTGGCGGAAAAATACCTTTAAGAATAAAACATGAAGTATATGTGTTTCTGCAGTGTTGTGGCGGACTGACCCTGTCCTTTTCCTTAAATTTGTCAGCAAGTGGAGAAGTCCCACCATGTTTCTAATCAGAAACGTTATACGATGTTGTGTCTCAGTTTCTCGTCGAGGCTGGAGACAGGCATTGTATTGTTTAGACTAGGTAACGATGATGAGGTGCACACCTCCATCTG
This sequence comes from Anarrhichthys ocellatus, assembly GCF_004355925.1. NCBI lineage: Eukaryota > Metazoa > Chordata > Actinopteri > Perciformes > Anarhichadidae > Anarrhichthys > Anarrhichthys ocellatus. The sequence continues at coordinate 1,042,796 of NW_022280049.1, read as the reverse complement.
TGACCTTGTTTCTTTGGTATAATTGAAATTGGAGATATTCTTTCTTTAACTAAACTCCATGTGTACCACTGTTGTGTTGGGTCTGTTTCCCGGTACCATGTTGCATGCATTCATTGTTCAAGGAAACAGAAACCAGTGAGAACATTTTGCATTCACCAAAATAGAGTCTGACCTGAAAGTACAATGTTTTATTCATCAGTAAGATCTGTTGGAAGCTGTGCTCTTAGTGTTCTTCAGAACCTCTGATCTCTTGCACGTTTAAACAATTCCCCTTTAAGCTAAACTACTTGTCTAAAATAATATGAAATAAAAGCAATTTATTGTCCTCATATCCACCAGCAGACAAAGTTATCTTTTTGACCATTATCTGACCTTTCATGATCTGTTGCAGCTCCATCTGAAGGGTCTGGATTGCCCTCACTGGAACCTCACCATCCTGCCGTTTCACCCTGCGGATGGAGAGTTCCCCGTCGATCACCACTGCCATGTCATTATCCTCCAGGTACAGCACCTTGTTGGTGTGCTCAATGATGGCACTGTGGGTAGAGACCGTAGATTGGATATAAGTAGTGGACTTAGTCACCGTGACATCACCCATTTGTTTGTATACTAGGGTTTTGAAGCCTTGAGTTTGGCATTTTGTTTGTTGCCGTCTTGTTTTCTTTTTAGCAACCACAAGTGACACAAGAGGGGGGAGCCAAGTACAACCAAATGCTGAATAAGACATTTTTAGGCTCCCAAAAAGGTTACTGTTAACTTTCATGAACTGAAAACATACTGTGAAAGGGTTAAAGTTCTATAAGACAAAAAACAGACAATGATGTGGTAGTGACCTGTCAATCACAATGTAACCCACCCTAAAGCATACTCTGCTTTATGGTCTATTTTACTCATAATTGACTAAATGAACATCATGTTGGAATGAACAAGACTAGAAACTAGTGATTGAGGACATAAACTAATGTTTACTGAGGTAATAGGTCACTGAACTTCTTTCTTTTCTCACACTTGATAGGTATGGTAGAGAGAGACAGTGACATTAATAACATGACAAATAAGAATCGAATTATTCGACACACTCCACAGACAATTGGCATCTCACCTGGCATCAGAGGCAAAGTAATACTCCACAGGCCTGCCATCCCCCACAGAGTTGATGCCGGTGGGGCAGTCGGGACGATTATGGCTGTTCTTCTCCTGGACTGGAAGAAGTCAGAGGTCAAGGGTCAGAGGTCACACCGTGACTTTGAATGACTAAAACAATCAAGATGTGCTCATCAATTGAATTCTTCTTTTAAACTCCCAGATAGAGTCAGGTCACTGCTGCTGTGAGATGAGTTGTCATGTGGAGGCATCAGTGAATGGTATTTGTGATCCAATGTGTTCTTTATTACTATACATGCCAATAGAAATAAGACATCTGCTATTACTCTCCAGTAAACTAAATGTTCTCTGGGATGTCAGCAAGACCATGATCTTATTTGGTAATTCTAGTATTGTATATATTGTTTAAACAAGAAGATTTATATATATTGAAGAGATATCAGTCATGAAATAAAACAATATGAAAAGAAAAGGCCAAAGAGAATTGAAAGGATTGTTTTCAACCACTAAATCAACACACGCTGTATGACCCCACTGACTCCAAACCATCTAACTCTGCCTTGAGCTTTGGACTGGTCCCACTTGAACCATTAGTAAAGAACCATATATTCTAAGTGTACAGATAAGGCAGTGTACAAGTAGACGAAAAAGCAATTGCAAAACAACCAAGTTGTTGCTCACAATGAAAGATCCTACCAGCAGAGGCTTTTGGTAACAAGCGTATATGAAACATTGAAAGAGAAATGCTGTCTCTATTGCGGGGAACTCTAGGAGTGAGAACCACATTCTTTATCCACTCCCCAGAATAATTTCCAAAAGACCACTGCACTCTGAAAATACACAAAGAAACCCCTGGCAACATTTTAGGGAAATGGCTTTCGAAGAAAGGTTTTCAGCAGAATTATTGCACAATGCATAACAGAGTTCGAAAAAACATCTTGTACTTCTTCTACAGTCAGCCAGGAGCCTCACTATGTGAGATTTGTTACAGTACATCTGAGGAAGAGGAAGAGTTCGGTAATTATTACACTGTTATCCAGGGAGAAAGTAAAGATAGAAGATGCTCACTTGATAGGATACATGTTTGAAGGCTACTGTTTATGCTTACTTTCTGCATATCTTTCTGATACAAACAAGGACCACTTAGATTAACTAACAATATACAATACGGAAATTAAAATACACTATGAAAAAAAGTGTATGCAATAAAAAAATGTAAGCGAGTGACCAGCTACTGTGAAGCATTATGTTACTTTACCTTTATAAGGCATTATAACATTCTCTATAATATGTTATGATTATTGTTACAACATTATGAATATTTATGCTTAGCACTGCTATTATACAGTGCTATAAAGTATGTTCATAATGCATTATAGACATGGGCGTCACAGAAAGTGTTGCCATTTCAATGAAAAGACTAAAACCAACAATGAATTTATCCTCCTAACAAGTACAACTGAAGGCATGAGTCGTATTCATCAGTGCCGTAAAGCTCCATTGCTTCCACAAAACTATTAAAAACGGATCAATGAGCCACACTGTTGCACTCGGTGACATGTCCCTTCATTAAGATAAAGACGGGCAGTGTAATTTATTTTGGGTCGATCCCACATACACCACCCGGCTGGCTGGAAATAGTCACAAACAAATATTTACTCCTGTTTGAGTTTGCTCAAAACTACAGTATCCAGCTGTTTTAGGAAAAGGTTAAGTCTTTTTTTTTTTTTTTTAAATGAAAGTATATATTCACAACCCAATTTCAAGATTCACAACTTCAGTAAGAATGCTTGGGGCTGAGAGTCAGACCGTGTTGAGAGATGGACTAAGGCATTGTTGGTTTGGGTCTTTGCCTGCCTTATCCTTTTAAGATGTGTGTAAAAGTGGTGATGGATGGTAAATTGACTATATGCTGATGAATTAAAACTCTCTGCTGCTGTGAATGCGTGTACCTACATAGTGTCCGTCTGTGAGCGTGCAGAGATTTAGGGTGCAGTGTAAGCAGATAATGGCAGACAGAGATAGGAACAGGGCTCACCACTGTTGTACTGGATGGGGATGTCAGTCGTCAGCTCTTGCTCGCTTCGCACACCAATGAGCAATGGACTTCCTCTCCTGCCAGGACAAGTATGAAGCAGGCCGGGAGGAAGACGGAGAGAGGATTAGGCTTTGTAGTAGACACACAATGTAATTTACATACACTCTCATGTGGAGCTTTGTACAGTTTTTTTTCTTCCCTGTACCATCTCAAACTCAATCTTTGTAAGATTAGTTTTTCATCCTTTTAATCCTGAGGTTGGGTTTGTCCCTGTGCAGAGGCTCAGACATCCACTTTATTCCAGGTCGCTTCTAAACGTTCTAATCTTGAACATCAGACAAGTAAACAGATCCTCAATTCGTCTACATCCCTGTAGGATTTGCTCACAGTTCCTGGACCGAGTCTCTGCTTCCTCATTGGCTACTAATTCCATGTGGTCTTCCCCTATTGGCAGTGGAGGCAGAAAAGGTGCAACCACATCTAGATGTAGAAAGGTGAGGGAGGAGGGTTTTGAGGAGACGAACTTGAAATAGATGAAACCTTTTCACAATAATCTAGTGACCACAGTGCAAACAGTACATGGAAAGAAAACCACTTCATGGCCAATAATTATTATGAGTTAGTCATTATGACAGCAACTCTTGAGAAACCACGTCCAAAGGGCCTCTCTTTATGTCTTGTCTTTCTCTGTCTTGAGCTCTCTTTTCTCTCCGTTCGCCCTTCTCTGGGGCTCGGCTACGCTGATGTAATATCACTTGTTGTTTTAAGGGGCGTGGGGCTTGGAAAGGGAACGCCTGCAAACAGAAACATGTGGTCGCTATCCAATACAATACTTACCCTGCGGGAGAGACGGGAAGGGGGGACGCCAAGGGACAGAAGAAAATTAAGGAGTAAGTAAGACAAAGACAAAGGGGCAGAAAAAAAAGAGAAAGGAAGAACAATGGATTGAGAGAAAGTTAAAGAATGCGAATCTGAGAAGAAAAGAGTAAAAGTCCTGCCGGGAGGTTGAACCTTGGCAACAAAGAGCGGGTAGAGACGAGCATCACTTCATAATTACAAATATCCCCTCATCCCTCCATTCTGGGAAACAATGCTAACTATTCAACAACCCCAAAAAATGCATTGAGAAAGCCAAAGCTGTGCAATATACGGATATCAGAATCTTTTCTCCAGAAGCTACAAGCACACAATAGACAGATGAGATGCTACAGTTTCCTGCAGCAGATGTTGGCTGCAGCAGATGTTGGCTGCAGCAGATGTTGGCATCCACCATAAGTAACAGCCCACTTATCTCTCCTCACTTTGTTGCCCATTTGCCCTCCGCCTGTTTCCTTCTCTCACTCCCGTGCTGCAGCAATCTTCCTCTCCCCTGATCCATAACGGCTCAACCGAACCAGGAAAGGTGCGAGTAAAAAATAAAATGATGTGAAGTGATTAACCGTGAGTCTTTCAAGTTTCTGGCAGGGGCATTTGTTAATGAGTCACAGAGAGGCCGTCGTAGAGGCAGCAGCTCAGAGGCCCAGGAGGAAGAGGAGGAACCTGAATTCAACCTCTGCCTGAGTCTTAAGATGCACACAGCACCGACACATGCAGGCGTTTGGGATTTTCCACACATTCACACAGAAAACATCTCTAGTTTCCATCATCATACGTTATGGCTGTTCCATAACAGTCATAACATGCCACGTGTAATAGATGCTATCTAAGATAAGCCACGATGACTGAATAAAGTCTCCTTGAATCATATCTGGGATTGCTTCATTCATGTAATAACAGGGATGACTCATCTCTAATGAGTCTGGCTCACTACTCACATGTCAGAAATGTCAGTGTAGAGTGTAGAGTGTGTGTGTGTGTGTGTGTGTGTGTGGTACTAACCTGGTGGACACAGCCTCTGAAGGGAAATGACGGCTTTTAAACACCAGAGCGAAGGCCCCCTCCTGAGACAGAACGGAAATACTGAGTTTACATTGGCTTGATGAAAGACTGAAATGCATAAACATGGAAGTACACTGAGGAGATATAATATAATATAAAAATGAAAACTTGAAGGCAAAGTTTGTTGTGTATTCCGGGAAAGCATGTAACCTTTAAGAGAAACATTTTCGGGACACAAACAGACGTCTCTTCTGGCCCTGTGGGGTTTGGCAGTTGTGATAAGTAGTGACAGACAGTGGGAGGGGCGGGTTAAGAGAAATAAGACCTCTATTGTACAACATCAGCTGTGTCTCGAAAGCACTCACTGCAATGCTGCCTGCGGTGGTTAGAGGCAGAACTAGCTTGGAGTATGTTTGTGTGGTGTTGAGAAAAGGGAGACGAGGGGAGGGCGTTCTCGTTGTGACGCTGTTATCTGGTTCCCATTACTACGAATCCAAAATGGCTGCTCGTGCCTCCTCTGTTCTTCCAAGGAGAGAGAACCCACTCCCAAAAAAAAAAAAAAAAAGTGTGACGCATGAAAGTCACAATGAAGCAGAGAGGCTTGACCCATCTCACCCGACAAAAATCTGTGTCTGCGACTGATGATGTCACTTGTGATGCTGTTCGGGCGGTTACTATAGAGACGGTGTACATTGTTTTAATGGAAAGGAAATGCAAGCACACATTTTAAAATGAGCACGTAAGTGTCAGTGAATGATTAATGAGATATTTAATGGCACTAAGCTACAGGATTTTATTCTTCATACCAGGAAGCTGGTTATAAAAATGTCCATCTCTTAAAGTAGAGCTGAAGTAAAAAAAACCAAGATGCTGTGATGCGTCTCACTGGCAGTGGTGGAAGAAGTACTGAGATCCTTTGATATGATAGTAGAATGAATGATAGAATGATAGTAGAAATAGCACGGTCTCAGAATACTCCATGTACAAGTCCTATATTAAAAGTGTTATTTAAGTAGAAGTAAAAGTGAACTCTAAATATCAAAAGTAAAGCGGCTCCTTTACAGTGTTATATTATTATAAAATATCACATTGTTTTGTTTTTATCACTGATGAATACATGAAAGAGCATGTTAACTTTGAAGTTTGCCAATGTGGAGCCAATGTGAGATATTTTAGAGATTAGATTAGTAGTATAGTATTACATCACATCATATTAGCATATCTTATGTACATGTTTGGGATTGAAAAGTACAATGCAATGTAGTGGATTAGAATTATAAAGTGGCATAACATGATAATACTCAAGTAAAGTATGTCAAAATACTTGAGTAAAATAACTTACTTAGATTACATTACTGCTCACTGGCAGAAGAAAGAACTAGAAGCAAATATCTTGTAATATTACAACAAAACAAAGATTAGCATGCAAATGCTATCAGTTAGCAGGGGATAAGCGGTGTTATTGTGGTAGCAGTCAGTGTTGTAAGTTACGTGTTGCTGTGTGTGAGCTACTCACCAGCTGCTTAATAACCCTCTCTACCAGGGTGGAGAAGGTGATGTCATTCTCTCGGTTGTCGTAAACATATTTGGTTAGTTTCGGTATCACCTCTGTGTCCGTCTCTGACTCAAACTCGTATCCTTTGTTGATCTGAGGAAGGTACAGTGTATATGAAAACAAACAAACAACCTGAGCAGAAACTGTCAGTCATCCTGCAAGATCAGACTGCAGCAGGTCTTTCATGAATACCATCTATACATTTTAATTCTGTTCACTTTTTACAATATATAGCTATAACATAACATAATATAAATATCACTAAACAAAGGTAAAAGCCTCTAGTTTTTCATTCTGCATGTCGCTGATTGAAACTCTATTTAAACAAGAGACCATCTTGCGATTGGGATTACACCTTTCACAACATCAACAGGTGTTGCAGAGTTATGAGTCCGATGCGGTGATAAAATCTGTCCACTGACAGAAAGATCTACACACCCCACCGCTCTTGTAGTTCCTGTACAACAGGCATGACTCGCACACAGACTCAAAAAAGGGAAAAGAAATACCAGCGTTGCTGTCGTGGCTGATAGCTACAGCAAAGATTTGTATTCATATTGCTGTGGTATTTGTTTTGGTTATTTTTTTCACTATATAGAAGTTCTGCCTCTTCTTTACATTTATCTGTTCAGCTTTGTTGTCCTTGTCTCTAGCTGTTATTACTATTTCTGTGTGAGTACATTAAGAGATGCAAAAAAACTGGAGTCAAATTGCTTACATTTGTACTCAGAGTCACACTTGTGACGTTGTCTCACATCAATGTTGTGCGTCAACAACTAGCTACTTAAAAGGTCCATTGTGTGGGATTTGGCCACCTCTAGTGGAGAGGTTGCAGATTGCAAGTAACTGAAACTTCTCCCGGGTGTCCAGCCTTTAGGAGAACTACAGTGGCTTACGCGAAATACATGAATGGCCCTAGCTTTTTAGCTTGTCCGTTCTGGGCTACTGTAGAAACATGGCAGTGCAACACAGCGGACTCCGTGAAGAGGACCTACTCTGTGTGTAGATACAAACGGTGGACCAGGCAAGATCTCCAATGCTTTATTTTCTAAAGTGATTCAATTACACACTAAAGTTGCATGGGCCGATTAAGTAATGCCACTTAACGTTTTGAGTGAAATTCTTTATTTGTTTTATCAATGCTTCTTCTATGCATCGTATGTACTTACCAGTCAGGTTTGACTTTTGCCCAAGTACAATGCGGCAGCAAGTCACTCCTTAGTTAATGAGTAATACTGAATAATGTTGCCTCAATAGAGAGCTCTCGTGCTGACAGCTGAAGGGATTTATAAACAAAAGAAAAGTCTTATATAATGTTTTCAGTGTATTTATTTTATGAAATTAACTTATTTGAAAAACGATGCTTGCAGTGGTTGCATAAGCAGCAGACAGAGTAACTTTTACAAACCCAGCTGAACAAACAAATCAAACGATGCAGCCACAAATGTGCCTAACCTGTAAACAGAACAACATGGCAAACTGTGCCATATTAGTCTTCATGGTTCATTTGAGGGATGTTGTGCTTTTCAAAAATACAGTGACGGAGCTGCTTTCCTTTGAGCAGAAAGACACAGGGCGGGTCTGAGAAGGCACTGAATGGAATTGAAACTCAGTTGTGTGTACAAAAGAAATTCCTGACGACGAGTTTACTTACCAGGTATGCCTTCAGCTCTTTGTAGTTGGTGATGATACCATTGTGGATGACGACAAACTCTGAGAAAAGAAAACGTCAGTGAGAGTGAACGATTACAGCATTACACTATTGTTGACACGACTATGAAGATGGCGCACTATTGACAAAGAGGTGGGTGTATATTTGGCTAGAGCAGAAGGTATGTTGTATTAAGGTATCTTGATGGTTTAATTTAATGATCTGCTGAGACAGGCTGGGTGATAATGAAGTCATTCAAAACAAGATCTTCAAAGAGTCACAGCGAAACAAGATCAGAGTTCTCCTGTTTTTCCTGATTATCGAATGACTCCTGTGTTTCACTGAAAGCCTAAAACCGCCATTAATGTAGATATTTCAACAGCATGTTTTGCATAGATTTACAGTTGGTTAACCACGGGTGTTAAATGAATTCATACTGTACACTGTACTGTGTATGTGAGCACATGTTACCGTTTTCCTTGTCGGAGCGATGAGGGTGGCTGTTGACAGGGCTGGGCTCTCCGTGTGTGGCCCAGCGAGTGTGAGCGATGCCAAAGTGTGTGTACAGCTCCTCATCCAGGTCCAGTGAGTCTTTCTCTGAACAAGCAAAAAAAGAAGAAACGACACCAATCACTTTACTGACATGAACGTGAACAGTCACCAAAATTCAAACATTAGAAAGCATGTTGACAAAGACAATATGACCCTGCATGAACCCACTGTAAAGCTCTTCATCCAGAGCCTTGACCTTCCCCTTCGTCTTGATTATGCAGACGCTGTCGTTGTTGTTATCAGTGGCCGTCTTCTTAGGACCATCCACAGCGATGCCTGCAAACAGACAGGAGGGGAATGAGATAGATACTTTTGGAGCAAGAAAGCGCACAGATTCAAAACCTTCTAAATACATCAGTGACGAGAGGTTGAATGCAACTTCATCGTGAAAGAATGCAGATGAATAGGTTATGAGTAGTGACAAAGGATTTAACCTGTTGAGGTACCATTTGTTGTGGGTGTGTCTTTGAATGTGCGCAAGTAGGACATAGTGTCATTAAAGGACATCTTAATTGTGTGGCTTCATCTTACTCAAATCAGATTTACAAACACAAAGTGTGTGTTTGAAATATTTTAATGAAAAACCGTCAGTTTATTGGTATTGCCTAATGTCATTGGTCTACTTGTGGTATTAATGCAAATATTCTGATACGTGCGAGTGCGTTGGTCGGAAGCCGATGCTGCCTAAACGCCGTAAAGGTTGGCCTGTGTTATTGTCGCATTGAATAATAACAGGCAATGCAATTCTGCGTACCAAAACCTCAGCTCATTCGATTAACAAACGCTAATAATGAAAATTGAGTCAAGGGAGTTGAGAGTCGGAAACAGAGGCAGCTCGCCCTCAAAGTAAAAGTTGCGCGTTTTCAAACGCGTCGACTACAGCGATCGACTTTAGGAGAGCTGAATTAAATAAATAAACAAATAGCCTAAATAGTGAACGTAATATATAACTGTTATCAAGTCATATTTCTGCCACTTTCCCACGACTGATCGTGAATAAATTTGGCCTTGGGGGTCGAACACTTATATCATCAATTCCTGTATTTAAATGACGTCTTCTTAAACTATTTGTGTGAATGTTTCAGGCTGTAGTGTAGAGTCATGTGTCGAGTCTGACTGTAGAAAGAGTTGACATTGAACTTTGACGTTATTGCTGGCTCTGTTGTCATGTCTCTTACGCCTGTAAGCTATCTGACATAAGATCCTTCAAGTTTATTTACTGTTCGCACTTTTGAGTACATTACGTCATCACTTGCCATCCCACAATAAACATAGGGGTATCTAACTCTGATCACGAGCCTTTCTTTAATACGACAGCCTCCTACAGGGTACTCATGTGTAAGCTGCTAACAACACGGGTCTGTATTACAATGCATATAGGGCTGGGCGGTATACCGGTTCAACCTGTATACAGGTTTCAATTTCCCGTATGATATGAATTTTTTTATATACCATCATACCGGTGCACAGCCGAAACAACTTCTGTTGCTCTTCAACAGGCAGCAAAATATATTGTTCGCAGCCAGGAGTGCTACAGACGGAGCTAGTTGTCTTACCTGTAATGAGAGCGAACCCTAGTCATGGTTTACTTTATAACAACAATTAACAACCCACAACTAATGCTCTTTAACAGGGCAAAACACCATGACTCAATAGTGTGTGACAGATAAACAATTTGTAGCACTAATAATTGTACATTTATAAAATTTCTCCGCCGAACTGCATGCTGGGTAAAGCTCGCTAACAGTCTGCTAACAAAGACTGAACAATAAAAGGTATTTAGGTCAGACACATATGCAACGCTGATTACCGTAATATGTGTGGTATTTGTTATAAATGTACATGTAGCGGCTTCTTCTTTAAATTCCATTGGCGACGTTTTCTTCACTGTTCTGAGATAGATAGATAGATAGATAGATGGATAGATGGATAAATAAATGTGAAGAAAACAGGAAGTGACTGAACAGAAGACATGCCACACAAACAGCTGTTCACCGCTCGCTGGCCTGCCGTTTCTTTTTGGCGTTAATTAATTAATGCTTTAACACGGAAAAAAAATACCGTGATATACCGTGAAACCGCCAGAGTCTTACAAAATACCGTGATATGCATTTTTGGTCATGCCGCCCAGCCCTAATTGTATAGCAATAACATATAAAACCTACTGTCACCTTTCAAATTGTTTAACTTTTAAGAAATTTGATGGTTTCTACCTGCGTCTGCTGTCCTTTGGCATCCTGGCAATATGGATTCCAGGCCAGCCAATCAGCTCCTTCCTTCTAAAAACTCTATTTCAGACTCATCTGTCATATATTACTGAGTACTAACCATTATTATTGCCCTTTTTAAATGACGTGCTATGGATTCAGTGTAGGCTACACAGAGACACTGCACACATGAAAAGCAAAATTAAGTTGTGCAATAACTTTATGAGAGAAATATTAGATCTGCTGGTTCTATGACCTCAGTATTTGTCCCCAAATGCCTGTGTCAACGCACAACACGATTCATGCTATATAGTCATTTAAAATGAATAGCATGTCATTTAAAAATGATTATCCTGCAAAAAGAGTTTTATTTATTCATTTATTTTATTCTATGCAGAATAGTTAAAAGTGAGAAAAGTAAATAGACTTGAAGGATCTTATGTCGGATAGCTGGCGTGACAACAGAGCCAGCAATAAAGTCAAAGTTCAATGTAAATCACCTCTTTCTACAGTCAGACTCAACACTACAGCCTGAAACATTCATTTGAATTGATGATATAATGAATCATTACATACAGATAATTCAGTGTTCCAGCCCAATGCCGAGTTTATTTACAATCAGTCATGGGAAAGTGGCAGACAGTTATATATTATGTTCATTTGTTTATTTATTTAATTTAGCTCTCCTAAAATCTGCCTCCATTTCCGACTTCAAGAATTTACATTATTAGCACAAGTGGATCAATGAAATGAAGCAATAAACTGACACTCTTTCATTATACAACGTGAACAATGGCAAATTAATTGTACTTAATGCAAGCCATTGGTGGGTTCTGGCTGTTCTATCAGTTTTGCTTCATTTCATTCATTCCAGTCCAACAAGGTACAATTTTGCTGACTGTCAGGTAACATGTGTAATATCATACTGATTCAACTCCAAATCGTCTACATTTCTGGCAGATTGTCTTTCTTAATGATTTGACTGCTGACAAATACAACCCAGATTTAATTTGTTAAAGGACGTGACACACAGGTGCTGCCAAGAAGTACTGTGAGCTTTTGTGCATACGTGTGTGTGTGTTTGTGTGTGTGTGTAGGTGTGTGTGTGTGGGGTGTGGCAAAGCTGTGAGGCCGAGTGTCTTACCTGCTGAATCGTACCCTCTGTACTCCAGTCTCAGCAGACCCTTCACCAGCGTCTCAAATATCTCCTTTCTGGTGCGAGGCACTCGGTAATTCAGGTAGGCAAAGATCCCTTTTAGAAAGGGAGAGAGAGAGAGAGAGAAACAAAACTGCTATTTTTTTTAAAGTCTGCATAATCTTCACCTTAATATGTCTGGGAAGGACAAGAACGCACAAAAGGCTGTATGTGAGAGCAGAAATGGCTTCTCATTACATTTAATAACATGCGTCGGTCAAGCTCTTGCATCTTCGGTCAAGCTCTTGCATCTTCATTCAATTAAAACTACTTTTTTGTATGTGTATGTGCGTAGGCATTTTCCGGGAAGCTGTCCTCTCGCAAGCACACAGCCGAGCATTGACGGACGCACATTGCTCTCAGTGTTGGAGCAGCCAGGTAGGCAGGCTCCTGCAGACACCGAGAGAGTGCGAAGTGCAGTTAAAGATTGACTTTCGGCTGTAAACGTCCCCGCTCGAGAGTGTTACACGTGAGGCTAACTGGTGCTTCATCTTAGGTGGCGCTTAGGATGCGCGTCACGACATATATAATAATAATGGAGACAACGGATTTCATTTAATCATGTTAAAGTACGACTTGCCTGTCAACGTTCGTGAGTGGAAACACTGACACGTCGCAGCTGCGCGTAATGCGTCTCAAGAATCCACACGGATCGGAAAACAGAGCCGTCTATCCGACTGTTTCAGTTCAGAACTCATATCTTCAGCATGACTATCACATGCTCGGGACAACTTCACGAGAACAAATGTATGATATGATAACTTTTATCATCACGCGCACGGAATCGGTGTCTAAGCGCTGGGCACGGCGGGGGAACCCGTGAAGGCAATTTCCGTGCGTAAATCAATTGAAATTCCCTCCAACAAGTTTCGAAACACATTTACTCGATATAAAGCAAACTTACCACACATGACTCAAGCTTTGCCTTCGCTGCAGGACCCCTTTTCTGAGAGACAAGGACTTGGAGTGATGCCTCTGCTCTGTTGAATCCACAATGACTGCACACGCCCACTATTCATCTAAATTATGTTTCCTGGAGAGGCAGTGGCCCCGCCCCGCCTCCCCTGCCCTATCAGCATCGTCGCTATTTCGCCTGCCACAGATTGATAAACCCCTTTAAACTCTATTAATTGGCGACCTGCCTGTTGACGTCAGCAGTATTACAGAGTTTGTCCTGCTTCATTGAGGATATATATGCATATGCTTCAACTTTCACATCTGTTAGCTTGACATGTGTTAGCTGAAATCTTTTGTTTCAATTGCCAGTCACTACCAGCCGCAACAGCGATGCCGGTATTGTTTTCACCTTGTAAGTCTGTGTGTGAGCCAAGGGCCCCGTAAGTAATGGGGGACAAAGTTGGCCCCCCGACTTTACGCCCATGGACCAATGTGGCATCTTGGCTGATCCCATCGCACGATGGTTTCTAGTTTCTTTCTTCAAGGCTTGGCCCAGACTTCTCTCCGCCCAACCCTGAAAGCTGTGAATGAAGAACCACACGAGAGGAAACAAGTATCATAACAATGTGGAAAATAATTATCTTGTGTCCTACTATGCATGAAGATGTTATTGTACGTCCAGTTATTAAACTCTGTTGAAGACCTGCTGCTCTGTACATTTGCACATCACATATTTTTGAAAATCAATGTAGCAATTATGTTCGTGTGAAACCTATTGTCCTTTAATGTACTCCAAGGAACCTTTGGATGCAGAAGCCAGTTACTCTGCATTGGTATCGGTGTGGTCATGATGTGATCTCTGTGTTAAAGAACAATTTACAAATGCTTCATATTTCTACTCCTACTGATGGGGACCTGATGCCAAACAATGCTCAGGGCAATAAGGAATGACATAAATTCATCAACTTTTACCTGCTTTTTATTAGACGTAACTATTTTGTGTTCGTCTTGATGTGAAAGTATTATTCTATCGTCCATTCTCTTAAATGAATACCAGGAGTCACAATGTAACAGAAGTCCCAGGTACAAGGTACACAGGTGACAACAGTAGTGACGGTCTGGTGAAATGCCAGGTCACATTTAAATTACACAAACAGAGATGACAAAACCACTAATATGACAAATGATTGGATAATCATTATTTAGATACATATCACTCATACAATTGCTTCAGCACTTCAGTTGTATTACCAGGTCACCGAACCACAAGTCCAATCGTAACAGCTTTGTAGTCATGCACTTACTGTAACTTATCAAACTTATCTCTCAGGTTACTCCTACTGCTTATCCTTTCCCCTGTGCAAAGGTCTTGCCAGATCTGACGCCAGGCCACATTTAGAGCAGAAATGAATGATAGAAAGTTATTGACTTGGACAGGTTTCATGGATTATTTGCATGTGCGTAACATGTGCATTTTCATGAGACAGATACTGAGGGAAATATAAAGATGAACTGAAAGTTTAATCATCTATTTATTTAAACCACTGTAGTAGAACCGTAGTTGACATTTTAAAAAAACATGTGAGAGATGTCAGTGAGAGTCAGACACGGAGACGCTGCTTATCTCAGTCTCTGTCTGTATCTTAGTTGGATGGGTACCAAAAGGCATTAAGTGGATGGAAGGAGATAGTCGGTGATAAAGTGCGTGAGACAGTGTGTGCAGGCAGGAAGACCTATAAAAATGAAAAACAGAAAGAGTCGTAGTTTCAAAAGTATGAAATGGGCACATGTGTGTTTCTCTCGGTCGACATCTCTACTTGAGGAATGTGTTAGCATCCTGCCAAGTCACACGCCTCACCTCGCTTTGTCCAAACTACATCAGCCTATATGTGATCATGATGAAGGAGAACAGCGATGGACCATTGTACACATTGTGTGTATGAAAGAGTACAGTTTCATATTTGTTTTGGACTGTATTGCCAGTATTCCCAATGCTTCACAAAACGCTTAATTCCAATATTACTGTGTTTTTTACATATACTGTGCATGTATTCGCATGTGCACTCTATAATGATATTATACATGTAATTATCTTTCTTTGAACTATGGCATGTGTTCAGGTGTACTGTGGCTGTGCGTGAGTGAGAACCAGTGACAGAAGCCAAAGCATTGCATTCCTCTCCTGGCTTAAGGGATTAATAAGTACACGAAATGACATGTGCTCTATGACAATCCAATATAATGAGATCCACCCAAGAGATCAAAGGTTCCTTAAGTAATATGAAGATATAACATGATGGGCAAACAGAAAGGTTTTGACACAGATACTCAAGCAATTTCAGGGAGTTTGACCATTTTAAATTGTCCTCACTTTTAACCTTAAACCTTTAACTTCTGCTGTCTAGTTTGTTATGTGTATTATCTTATAATTGTTGGATTGCTGTCAAACCCATATGAACCTGTGTGGCTTCATGAGAGTGGGTGACACCCTAAAATTGACAGCAATCGCAGTCTGATAACTTCTGACACCCGCATCACATTGAAACAAACCAACATTGGTATATTTTTTACATATTTCAGAGAATGAAAGAATAATAAACTATAGAGACCATCTTGCGATGGAATCACGCCGGCAGAGATGCCAAATCGGGCCAGGGAAAATACAATGGTCCCCACTTCGTACCGCCCTACTTCTGGTACCCTGGCTCGTAGTACACCCATCTTCAAACTCAACCTTCATTTTGATCTCAAATACACATCTGCTAAGTTTCATTACCTTATGGGGGTGTGACGCTATCGTGGTGGAAGAATTTGTCCACAGATACACAGACTCACAAGGTGAAAACAAAACCAGTCGTTGCATATTTGAGGTTAAAGGGTTAAGGGTAGGGATATTTCAACTGTAAACCACATTTAGAGTTTATGTTATTATAACATAACGATGATTATATCTGCTTGAATGATGCTATAAAAAAAGGGCTAATATAGCAAAGTCGTGATTTGGATAAGGAACATTTTACGTACTTTGTCCAAGTGGACAACACCTCTCCGAGGTATTAAATTCAAACAGCACAGCCAAGAAATGAATCATCTCACACACGTACATGTTTCACTTTCAATCACAAACGCACACAGACAGACAGTGCTCTGGAAGTGGTGTGTGGTAGTGCTAAAAGCTTCCTTGTATTTTCTCCAGTGAGTGCATCAACCGGATGTGGCTCTAGTGAGCTCCGGCTGACTGTTAAGACCTTGTTGTAGGGGATCTCCCCTCCCACATCTGCTTCATGTTAGGGCCTGCGGGGGCCAGTACAGGAGGGCCCAACATTACACTCTGCTTCTCAGTGGGGGATGGCAGGAGAATGCCTGATGAACAGAGACACACAGCCTGATGGACACAGGCTGGAGACTGGGTTATGCAAAACTGGTAACATTGTAGTTAAATATATATACAAGAATACACAAACAAAGCAAAAGACGGGAAACAGAACGAGACACTCAAACTGCTATACAAACACAATGTACTGCTTCCCTGTTGTCTGAAATGGATGACCTTAAAAAAGAATAAGTTGGGTTTTTCACGTCAGTTGTTCAGTTCAGTTTTCTGTCGTTTTTTATTGACATTTTTCATTTTTTTTCCAGCAGGATACAAATGTCAACAAACCTCTGATAGTTTCAGATCAGTAGAAAAGAGAACCAAGTCAAGAGCTACAAGAAATCAGATATACTTTTTTGTAAAACATATGATCTATACAATTTGTCGACATTGTCACATGTCTCACACCAGTCTTTACTGCTCAGAAGCTTGCATCCCCCACATACATTTTCTGCACGGGTGTCTTTCAGGACACGGAGATGCTGCAACAGATGTCACGTCTTCACAATTTATGGAGTACAGCAGTTTGATATTGCGTAACATTGGCACACTGATTTGATTTGTGTGTTATCCACATCTGTGTTAGCAGCTGTAACACTATGACTCTATCCCCAGCGAGTGGGCATGATTGATGATTACTTTCACAGGACACAGTACCTGAAGACAGCCATCAGCTACCCCACCCCAGTCTCCTCTCAGCTTGGCGGGTTCACCTCCGGGCCAGCTCACCGTGAATCAGCCGCAGATGTGGTTCTGGAGTCACATGGGGTTACATACGACAGAGGACCCGCCCAGCAGCAGACGTCAGAAAGGACCCCCTTCAAATCCCTTGTTAAGTTTTATTAATCCCTTGTTAAGATGTATCACCATGGTGTTCTTGTCATGGCGAAAAATAACTAGATTACTTCTGAAAAACACTGCATTACTCATTGTTGTGGTTGGTGATGCTTAGACAAACAAGTTGTGAGTTTCATGAATAAGATGCACCCGTAGTGTATAAGTTGGCAGTAATAAATTAAATGTAATTCCAGAAGTAAGGTATTTTATCATTATGTTATAACAGCAGCTTTCTTTGTTGAAACGTTGGAAATACATCTTGACTTTCCTCTTAACTCAGTAACATCTCATGAACGGCTGATATAGAAAACAGCCTTTAAAAGAGTTTATTACCTCTTGAGGATAAAGACTCTGTGTAGGTCAGATATCAGAAGCCCAATATCTGTTTATTACAAAATCCCTGTAATTGAATCGAGCTGGTGGGAGGATTATCCCACATATTCCTGGAGTCGCCCTGACATAAAGTGCTCCTACCACTCCTTCATGTATTAGATGAAAGTACACATAGTCCTCCTCAAAGTTGACCTTTATACATGAGCACATTTAGACTAGGTTTTCCAAAACATGGTATCACTAACACACGTGCACCTGGATCACTGGAGCAGGATCTTAAAAAAATGTTGCTGTTTCTCTTAAAAAACTGGCACTTACATTGTTTCCATGAATGGTATCTTGGCCAGACTGGCAAGTCTAAGTTGTGTCATATGGGTGTAGCCCATAGCGTGTAACTAATTGTTTTGAGGTTGTTATGGAAGTCATTTGGCCAGACCAGTTTTTTTGAAATATAGATGAGTAAGTGAATGTGTCGTGTCAGTTTGCAGAAGAGACCCTGGTGTTTGTTTTGGTCCGTGGTCACTCTGGCGAGGTGGTGCTTGCCGTTGCACATCTGGGAGTGAGCTCAATGATTTGTGAGGGATCGGAGCAGAGGTGGAGGAGGGGAGCCGAGAAGGGGGGCGGGGTACGCAACCACGTCATGTCGGACCCAGAGAGAGAGAGCCATCTGTATTATGTCATTTATGCTGGGGCACTCCACCCTTTGCTCTCTGCTTCTCTCACTTCTAGACTCCCCCACCCACTGTTTCTCTTGCCTTTGCTTTACTGCTTCATGTGTTTTATGTGTCCCAAGACTGAACAGGCCCATCTCCGTCTGTGAAAGTTTAGCTTATACTAAACTTTCACACCCAAATCCTCTTTCTCCAAGACGGCACTTTCTTCACCCTATCTTCTTTCCGCTTTTCATTTTGTGTCTGTGTATCCAGCTTCTGAGTGAAAGCTCTTTGTCTGCAGTCGCCTGTCTCACTTGATATTCACCGTTGCTCCTGTTGCACCACCTGAAAACCAGACATGGACGCTCAACAGCCTGTAAATTAAGTAAAGGAGGGTTCCCTTTAGGGGCTCCAGCTAATTTCAGAATAAAATGACAGTTGATGTTTAAAGTTGATGTGAACAAAAGTGATTAGCTCAAGTTGAGGCTTTGCTTCTGTTAGAACGACAGCATTTCATCTGAAGCAAGGCTGTCGTTGATACTTTAATAAATGAGTCAACATGCAAAATAAATATCCTGTACAGAATGTGCATCCTGGTGTGTCTCTGTAAGAAATATAACAAGGGCAACAGGCACACCCTGTAATAAGGCTGCTACTACTACACCCACACACACACACACACACACACACACACACAATAAACAGAACACCAGACAATAACTGCTTAGGGCTTTAACAAGGCTGGAAACCTTTTTACTTCATGGCTGAGCCAACAGGGACGGAGTCTGCTCTCTGCTGTTTCTCGCTGCTGGCCCATTGTCGGATGGCCTGCATGTTAGCTTTGATGTAGAGAGGAGAGATTGGGTAGTTAATAATGCTCAGTATTGTTGACAATATCCTGAAATTGCTGTTACAATAAAATCAATCTCCTTACCAACAGTAGAAGAAGACCAATTAAATCAATGTGTACACAGCAGAGGATGTGATGGACTAAACAGAGGGAACTGCTTTTCTCCTGATTCTTCTCACCTCTGCCCTTCATGTCTCTGTGGAAAATGTAATTTCCTCATTATCTATCTATCACACTTTTTATTTGGGTATAAAATGATATCGTGGCTATTTAATATATCTGATTCCAGTATAAACACTCTTGTTGTTGATTTTAATCTGGGTAATGTAAAAGACAATGAAACATAGAAGTCAAACTAATGAGTACAAAACGTATTATTCTGAGCTTATTGCACCATCTTCTGGCCAAAGACTGCAGCTCAAGGTTGGTGTAAAATTCTTGCACGTTGTCGCCAACGGGGTTCACCTTATCTGTTGATATCGCGGCAAAGGAAAATTGAGGTGAGAGCCATTTGATCTTTTATATCAACTGGCATATTATTGCTACTATTAATAAATGTAAAATGAACAGCCTATTTGAAATTCTTGCCAAAAGCCCCGATTTGTTTAGCGATTGACAGATTCAAATATAAGTGAAAGAAAATGGTAGCTCCGTCTAATGATGAGGCTGTACGTTCACATTCTGCTGTAGTTTGATTTACAAAGCAACAAAAAACACAAAGAGAGATATCCTGTGTGACACTCAGAACTGTAAATTGGTCGGTCAGGAACACACTTCTTCGGAGACAACTTCTACGATACAGCATGCGCTAATCACGAAATTGTCTTTCTTTCAAAAAAACAATTAGTGAACAATATACTAAAGGAGTGGGGTGCTTGTCCGGGCTCCATGTAATTATATTTCCATATGTTTGCATTGAGAAAAGAACCAGAGAACCACTTTGCATGTTATTATCAGATTTATTTACAGATGTAAGTGGGAGACCATCTCCCTTGTGCATGTACTTACTGGAATTCATCAACTTTTTCAAATAAAACAGCAGGGATTCTTATATTGCGACTCAGGAAATGCAAAATAGAAAATTGTAACACTTCAATGCTTTGTATTTTCATAGCACGTTGAAACAATTTTGTGATGCATATAAAAATGTGAAACACCATTTAGAATTATCAATGTTGATTAAGTTGAAATATATATATTTTTTTTAAAAATTCACTTGAGGTCAGTCATACTCTCACAAAGCAAAATAAGATGCTCTTTCATTCAATAATAAAAAAAAAAAAAAAAAAAAAACTGTACTTTGATGACAAGAACGCAATTAAGCAAACATGCTGCAAGTTGAGGCACATATCAGTCATCCCACACTATACCCAGCATGCTAACACAGGAAAGGACTACACAACTACAAATCTGTGAGCTTATTCAAAATAAAATAATAAAAGAAATGAGGCAACTGAGCATTATTAATTGAAATAGCTGGTCAGATGTACGAGAGGCAATGCTAAAGTGATTAGCTAGAGCAAAAGGACTGACAAAATATTTCAACTTCAATCTCATGCCATCATTGACAATTGAACAAGGACAGCAAGGCAATGCACGTCAATGCACCCATTATGTGCCGAACAACAATAACACTACAAAGCAATACTCCCTTTAGGGGTGACAAATGAAATGACTTGATATGGTGTTGGATTTGGAGGCGATAGGAAGGGGACGGTGTGGACTAATAGCAGATGGAAATCCATCGGAGTTGGTCCGCTGGGAGGAGTAACAGTGGGGGGTTGTCTGTGGGGCTGGTGAGCTAACACTACATGGTGGTCTTCTTTCCTCTCAGCCTCAGTGAGTTTGCAGGGAGGCAGAAGGGACAGTGGAAGACAAGAAAGCAAGTGAGCAAACCAATCGGAGAATAGAAAACTATTAAAGATATGGTACAGAGGTGTTACGACACAGTGGCTCCGTCTTCAGAAGCCTGAGGGTGTTAAAACATTCATGTCCCGAGGTTTAAGTTTGTGCGGCCGTGTGGGTGCCTGCTTGGCCTCAATGCCCGAGATGTCAATCTTGGGGGGCATGAAATTGGCAGGGTCGTCCACCTTGAAGCTGACCTGGGTGTTGGTGCCATCCATGGTGGAGGACTTCTGCATGCCGAAATAGGACTGCAGTGAGAAGCCTGAAGGAGAGACGAGAAATGTTGACATTAATGACCTGAATCTAGCCGTTGTAAAAAGGGAGCAGCTTTAGTGTCACGATTTTAAAGAGTAACTTTAGTCCCTACTGAAAATATTGTTCTTTCTGACTGTTTGCTGTGGTTACAGGTCAAACTAGTATTATTTGGCTCCACCAGCAGGTTACATCCACGTCTGTCCAAAATGTCATCACTTTTATCCGAAGAAATTCCCTCAAGGTGTTCCTGAGATATCGCGTTCAGCGGAATGGGTCAGGCGTGAGGTCACCGGGACCTTTTACCACCAAATTTTAATCAGTTGATCCTTGAATACAAGTGGACTTTTGTGCCAAATGTGAAGAAATTCCCTCCTGGCATTCCTGAGAGATCATTGGGCGGATGTACTGTACATATGGACAGATAAACATAAAAACATAATGTCCCCAGCATGAAAACATAAAAAGCAAACCACTAATCCACACCCAGGAGTGTTCAGAAGTGAAAAAGGCCCCAGAAAACTGAGATTTATTTGTTTGTTCAATATTATTCTTTGTATTATATAAGTGATAAGAGGGTCCCAGCTTGTGTCTTTTGGGTGGTGGGCCAACCCTTTTTATTATATTTGAATCACAGACTGTGAGGAACATCGCCCCACCCTGACACTGGAAAACCACCGCTGATTTCAAGAGCTGTTAACTTGTAACCAGGCAGTAGAACCAGTATTATTGCATTCAAAGAAAAACACGGGTCACAAGGTTCAACCTGCTAT
The DNA here is from genome assembly GCF_004355925.1 of Anarrhichthys ocellatus. Classification (NCBI taxonomy): domain Eukaryota; kingdom Metazoa; phylum Chordata; class Actinopteri; order Perciformes; family Anarhichadidae; genus Anarrhichthys; species Anarrhichthys ocellatus. The sequence continues at coordinate 1,020,743 of NW_022280049.1, read as the reverse complement.
GAGAGCCTATCACATCTATTATGCATTCATACTGTAATACACACACACGATCCAAGTTTAGACTGGGTATAAATCTCTCACCTGTGCTGGTTTCACAGCCTGGGTCAGTGGGGGACTTCTGTACCACGGGTCGAGTTCCAAAGAAGCTCCACCTGTCTGTTCCTCCTCCTCCTCCTCCACCCTCATTTCCTCCCATGTCTGTGCTGGGTTTGGGACAATTAAGCTCCGGGGTGGCAAGAAAAGACGCAGAATTCAGCTGGAACCAGCTCCTGTATTCCCGCCAAGCAAAAGCAAGCCATGGACATGAAGTCAAACACGAGAAGGATGTGCCACATGGCACACAATATGAGCCATGTTGGGAAAATTAAGCACGCCAAGATTAGAGGTTCCAGTTCCATCTATTTTTAGATGACATTTTGGATCTATGTTTAGATTAAATAACAATAAGAGCTAAACATTACAGCAGCATGATGCCTACCTGCGACTAACAGCCGGTGATGTGTGGGGAGTAACACAGGGGGTGACACTGGGGGTGACAGAAGGGGTGACACTTGGGGTGGATTGTGTTGATGTTGTACACCTGTCCTCCTTGAAGTCCCCGCTTGGCATTCTCAACTTCTGCAAAAGACAGAAAAAACAAGCAATGAAACACAAATACTGAAGAAATTCCCCACTACTTATCCAGAATCACCCTGTACATTAGAAAGTGATTATTTAAAGTGTATTCATAAACATGGCTGGATAGTTTTTCATTTCATGTACACTTTTCCCCTCGTTGGACTAACAGCCCATATATGTGGCGAGTGTGTCAGAGGCAGAGCATTGGTCTGAAGAGCAAACACTCCATGATTACACAATGAAAAAGGTCAGCAGTGTTTTTCTGAACCTGCTGACCAAAAATGATTTTCTTTTCATCATAAGACCATGAGGTGTGTATGAGAGAAGAGAGATTGGGGAGACAAAGAGAGATTTGATGCACTGTGCTCAGGGCAGTGGCAATCTTGCAAATAAACAACAGGGAGCCCCCGTGGTTTTTTATCACATGTGTATTATTTTGGCAGATGAAACTGTTGTTGTGTGATTTAGAAAATGTTAGGCCAATGGAGACAGAGAAAAGCCCCCCCCCCCCCCCCAAACAAAACACGCTCCAAGCAAGACCCAGTGCTTCTCATATGGGAAAGGGATGGAGGTTAACTTTATTACAGATACAACTAAATTATATGAACACTTAATGATACCACTTTAGGTGGGGCAAGTGTGGAATGCGTTATTACCTAGCTTTAGCAAATGTGATGGCAAGTTCAACTCGTGCCAGTTTGTGTCTCATTTCAGTTACCTTACATTACAATACATGAGGGGCCCAAACTAAGGCTAGGTCCCCTCGGGAGACCAGTGAAGCTAGATAAAGATATGACGGTTTCCGAAACAGTGTGACAAAAAAACGATTTGCTCCTAGCTAGCTTACTTAGTTAGCGTGGGGAGATATAGCGTTAATGTTATGAAGGACTTCACGTTAGCTTTATCTAGTGTTAGTTTGTGTACACGGGTTAGCTCGAATGCTAGCTTTGCTAGCTAACGTTAGCCTACAATGTTGTTTTGCTAACGGCCTGCTTTCGGGTCGGACTGTACAAATAGCAAAAGCTTAACACAATCAATCAACATACCTTTTTATGATACAATTTCTTTGACGTTCCAATCCGTCAGATTCCTTCATTTTGTCCATAATTAGCTGTTTTAACACGATTTTCTTCTCGAAAACTCAAAAGATAAAGCCTGTACACACTACAGTGGGCCTCCAAAACGCCTCTTTTTGTTAGGAGCTCGGTGATTGGTCCGTTTGACAAAATAAGGGGATCGAATCATTTAGGGGCGTTGCCTGGCAACACTACTGCCGGAAGCTCCATTCTCTGGAACAGAACAAACCTGATTACGTAATTTGTTGTTTACCAAGATGTTCCCTGCGATCACAAACACAAGACACTGCTAAACGATATGGCATTATCATATAACGTACTACAATAAAACGTGCTAATTTTGTAATGTGTGTAATTACACAGCCACTATTCTTTTAGTATAAATATAGTCCTCACTAATGATAAAGGGCTTGTGTTCTTGTGCGTTCTCAACTTCTTAAAACTTTGGAATGTTGTAGGTCAGGTGAGAGCACTTGAAAAGTGAGCTTGGGCAATGGGCCAGGGAGACTGTATAAATACAGATAAAAGAGATAAATAACTGGGTCACCTCTGTCACTTTTGAAAATAAAAAAGAAGCTAAATACTTAATCCTTACAACTGGTTCATATTTAACACCCGATTTTTTTCCTTCTATTTGTGCAAGTTATATTTTGATGACACAGAGATTATTCTGTCAGTGTTCATGGTATGTTAGAGCACTGCATTATTTATATATATATATATATATATATATATATATA
>NW_022280049.1:1014311-1017909 GCF_004355925.1 Anarrhichthys ocellatus | reverse complement strand
ATATATATATCCAGAGCTTGTGTGACAATGTGATGTTTCCAAACCAAATTTCTCTAATCCATGAGAATCTAAAAAACTCAGTCTTGCCAAAAGTGACCTCGTGAATTAAAATAAAAGTGAAAAAACAACCTCTTAACACAGCTTAATCCCGGTTTGTTATCAATCAGGTTCATCGGGTATATCCAATGAAAGTCAGGCCTGAGACCTTTCATTTTGGCCTAAACTAAACTAACAGTGAGCAAGAACGTGTGTAGGCGTTTTTCTTTTCACTTTTATTCAAGTTGTGCTGCCCTAAATTATTCATTATTATTTGGGGGCAAAGAGAAAGTTTTTACTGCTCCTTGGCACATCAAAGCTTCTACATTTGTTCATACTCACTGGCACTGTGCCGTCCCCCAGCCGGTGAAAGTGTGTCTCCTCAGCAGAGAGACCCTTGTGGGGATAATACCCGGCATCAGTGAGCCCTGCCTGCTGCTCGAACTTCTGGAGGCTCTCCTGGGTCTGCTCTGAGTGAGGATGGGCATACAGTTAACAGTGGAGACAGAATGAGCCAGTGTTTTCAGATGCTGCACTCCATTATAGCAACCTCTGAAGATTGTGATGTTTACATAATTATGTGTCATGTAGTAATGGAAGTTAGTGTATCTGTGTCTTAACACACACAGGTAGTGTCTAGATATTTATCAAAATGAAAATAAATGTTTATCATTTAGGTTCAGTTGGTTTTGTTGACTTACTGATCATCAGGGTGCTCACTAAGGAGGTGGCTTTGGCTTTCACAACGGGCACTGGGGACTTGACTGGCGATGGTGCCTCAAAGGTCAGCAGCTTCCCATCAACCTTGCCTTCCTGATCACACACGTTTACACTGTTAGGATTAACTTACAAACCAGTTACACAAAAAACAAGAGCAAACCAAATGTGTCCAGGCATCACACAAGCCAATACATACATACATACATAAGGTAACCATTTCCAAATACTTTGGTTCAGATAGTCAGGACAAACAGGAAAGTACCTCTGCAGTCTTCCTGAACTTGTGCTTTGGGATGACAGGGTTGTTCCATAACATGTTGACAGTCAGGTCTGGAGGTGGTGAATGCATGGTGGCATCCATCAGCTCATCATAGCTTACATTGTGCCGAGTCATTCCAATGGGAGACGAAAAGGCGCCAAAGAGACCGGATGATGTTCCAGACTCGAGTGCTAAAGAATGGAAATATGAGGAAAGTATTTCTGACATCGCCGTAAAACTAGCAAATCATTTTTACATGTTTTAAAATGTTAAGATTATCACACCAAAATCTTTCTTCCTGCATTACCTGGAATGTCTCCCCGTCGTGAACTCATTTTGACACCAGATCACAAGGGCTGACCACAGGAGACAGTGTGAAGGTCCACCTAGCTTTGGGCTCCAAACCTTCATCACATGACATCACACAGTGTTACAGGGTCATTGGACAGATAGAAAAAGGTCTGCACCTATGGAAGCAACGTGTGGAGTCCAACAAGATGTTGCTGTCGGTCAGAAGCGAGGCAAATAAATAAATGTCACATGCATGTTTTTATTAGCCTAAGCATGGGCAAGTCAGAGACTAAACAGTGTGAAGTGCATAGTGTCCTGTTTCTGACCTGCTCCAAATAGAACCAAAGAGTCTGATTACAGCACTGTAATTATATCAGTTTATGTAAGTCACCCTCATATACCAGGCTCTCCTCTGCCCAAAACAGAGGGAAACAGCCCGACCGTGAAATAAAGCAGGCTCATATTCACAGGGAAACGAAACATTTTGAATTGAGGAAATACTGCCTGTTTGATAAAATGGAACTAGTTCTACATTTAATACCTCATTGTGTAAAAGGCAAAGACAGCCACTCAAATGAGTCCTCTTTGGTCATGGTGAACCTAATAACCTGTTATCAGTGCTCCTTATCGTTCAGCCTTGGCTGGGCTCACTTTCCATTGCGATCCACCTGCATTTTCCTGACTTTAGGCTGAATGAATGATGAGAAGACGTCGTCCACCATCTGCAAAATCTTTATGCTGGCATTATTTGGATTTTTCAGATTTAGATAAGTGTCTTCGAGTATACTTTGCAGACATGCTAACACCAAATCTGCTGTTGTTCACTTCAGTGCTGTGGGGAGTCAGTTGCAATGACTTGCAAAACAGGAACTGGCTAAATCCCACCACGGGCGTGTGGGAACAATGTCTACAATAATCTGTAAACTAGAACAACATTAACACTTCGGCTACTTTTAGGGAGGCCACCTAAGTACTGAACAAAACCTGTCGAGTATTTAAATCATTAATAGACTGGTATGTGTCAAAAACTACATGCATTGCATTTATTTGTGATTTCTTTTCTCAAATCAGTTCAGTCATTTGCAGCGTTTAAATGAAGGACACCAGCTTGTCATGCACGCTCCATTAAATGAAAATGTAACACATACCTCACCCTGTCAATATTCCCTCTCCTCCCCTGTTGAAATTATTCCACAGCGACACGGGTTTCTTTGCAACAGAGGCGCAGATTTGACAGACTGAACGAACAAATATTGTATGTTTGTTCATCGGTGGGTTCATCCATGACTTTTGGACACGCAGAGAGTAAACAGCCCCCGAGGCGTCCGCCAGTGAGCGCACCATATCCGACAGCGGAGACGGCGGAAGTGATCATCCGAAACTTAAAGCGCTGCAGCCCGCCTGGGAAGACGTGCGATGCAAACGGCATTGTGAAAGAGTAGTCTACTGTTATACAGGCCTACTGCACAATACCAACAAGCAGTGATGGGAGAATAAATCAGATCTTTAACTTAAGCTATTAAGGTATAATTAACAACAGTTAAAGTCCTGCGTTTTTAAATTTGTAAAAGTATAAACATCAATATTAAAGTACCGAGACGTACACATCATGCAGAATAGTCTATTTCAGAATAATGTATATTATGTTATTGAATTATGATCATCAATGAATCAATGTGTACATTGACTTTAAAGTTAAAGCTGGCACATGTGGGGCTGATTTGATTTGATTTAGATTTTTTTTTGTTAATCACAGGCTTGCTTGTAAAATGCCCCATACGGATCAGTAAAGTGTTCTTGATAGGCTATGTCATATTTTTTGTTGTATTATATAATAATAATGCAAAATATAATAATATAAAATATTATATATTTTGATATTTTGCATTATTAATCTCAATCTGGTAAGTAATTTAAATTATCATATAAATGTAGTGAAGTAAGAAATACTATATTTGCCTTTGGGATGTAAAAGTATGAGCTAGCAGGGGAAAAAACACTAAAGTAAGGTAAGTAGCCACTTCAGATAAGTACTTTCCACCAATGCCAGTTTAAATGTCTTATTTCAACATTGAGATGGGCAGGAAGTTCACTATTGAAGGTTTGTAGTTAAATTATGCGTAAGATATTGAACTGCCCAAAATACCATGTTATGTATGAAGCATAGAAAATACTCTTGGCTTTGGTTAAAGTTAGGGCTATGCATACAGTGGTTATGGTAAATCTATTGGGAATGAACTCCAGAGTGTGTGTGTGTGTGTGTGTGTGTGTGTGTGTGTGTGTGTGTGTGTG
>NW_022280049.1:992262-1014301 GCF_004355925.1 Anarrhichthys ocellatus | reverse complement strand
GTGTGTGTGTGTGTGTGTGTGTGTGTGTGTGTGTGTGTGTGTGTGTGATGGGTTAGAGCATTACAGCCTATAAGAATCATTGATCTGAGCCGCCCCTGTCAGAGAAAACAGATGGTGCTGGCGTGTTATTCACCCTGTAATCTCAGAGTCACTGCAGCTTTGGTGTCCTCTGGTATCTGATACATGTACATAGTAAGACCCATTAAGTGTGTTGAGAAGACGCCTTAAAGAGGGATTCGCTCTGATATTCAATGCTGTGCATTCTAATTCTGTATGAGATCAGTGACATAACACATGAACTGCATTTCTTGCATTTGCAGTCCTGAACCACAAGGTGACACTGTTGATGTAGGGAACAACAAACACTTTACTTTTAGTTCATGCTTCCTTGAGCTTTTATTATTATTATTTTAAAAAAACACTGACAATTCCAAAATGCATAAAACTTGGTTCACAACACATACATCTATTTACAAAAACAGATAAAATAAAATAAAATGGAACGGAGATCATACTGTAAGTGCACATCAGTATAAATAGAAGATAAATAGACAAAAAGTGTATTTCATTTCACATCTGCATTCGTTTAAGGTGCCTTTGTTGTGGGGGTCAGAGGTCATCTGCTCTTCATATTGATCGGAGGACTTAAAGAGTCAGACGCGAGCTGTGTTGGTGGTGGAGGTGAGCTTAGTTGGTCCGGCTGTAGAAGAGGTTCCCTGTTTCCTAGAAATGACAAAGAAGAAGAACACACATTAGACACATTACAACAGTGTGGAGGAGGCATCATGTAATTCATTACGAAATATGGAGATTAACTAAAAGATTCATATTAGAAGTTGGGTGATCGGTGTATTTTGAAGATGAGGCTCGGATTCATGTCTGTAATAATACTCACATGATGAAAGCCATGAGTTTTTGCACTGCCTCCTTCTTGGGGTTCAGGCAATAGCGACGGCCGCTGTTGAGGGAGACACTGTTGAAATGGAAAGTAGAGGCAGTTAGATTGATGACTAGAAGTGCCTTTGAGAAATATTGGATAGAAATTGATAAAATGCCAGCCTAGGTGTTATGTGTGAAAGGTTTACTGAGAAGCTTCCAATTAGCACACAAAATGCAAATAGCAAATCATTCTTTTCTAATCAGGACACATTATTGCACTAAGATACCACATTTCCACAATCTTAATTAAAGATTTCAAGGCGTCTTACACAATCTCCACTTTGTCACAGAAGATGGTTGCTGAGTAGACCTGGATGTCCTGTATGTCATTCTTTGAGGTGATTCTATCCCTCGTTTTTTGACACAGACACAGTTTTCCTGATGTGTGACCCACTAGAGAAAGACAAAGAAAAAAAAAAGTCATTAATTCAGTTCATTTTTCACTTCTTACAGCTACCAACACATATAGAACTGTATAAAACAAAGATCACATTGTCCACATTAGAGTGGTGAATGCTAAAGAAGTATTAAAACTTACTTTGGGCTTCAGAGATGCAGACCATGACAGCCAGGAGCACAAACACTTTCATGATGCCGGACATCGTCGGTTTCCTTTTTGGTGAAGAAGACACTGGTGCTGTGATGAAGGTGATAGAGAGGAGCTGTAACAAGTGCAGCTAGAGGGATAGACTAGAGTCAAAGAGAACTGTGAGGGGTAGAGACCAAGGGTCGCCTTTAAATACTCTCTTCAGACACATACCTCATCGTACTTCCTGTGATCAAGGGGATTTTTGAAAGAGGAAAGTGAAACTTCAAAACCCACAAAATTACCCTGACTCACTCTTTCCACTCGCCTCCCCCCGTGGTTACTAATAATTGAACTAGATTTTAAATTTAAAAATATATTTTGATATCATGTAAGAGAATAGCAATATAAAAACAAAATTGTAACTTGTTGTGACTGTAAAGCCGCATGTGCAAGAAAACCGGTCCTCACATTGTTTGTCTAAATTGTTTTATGACCTATGAAAAAAATATTCTTGGACATTTTGCACACTTTATTTATTTTGATATCATGAAGAATATAGATCCAAACCAATGGGTCGTGTACAAATTATTCATGAAAATATATTAGCCATTTATAAGTTAATGATGTCATTTGGGTCACCTGTGTTTTTATTTCCCATTATACTTATTTCCATTATAAAGTTAACAAAAAGCTCATGTCATATACAATACAATGTTGGTGACATTTGTTTCCTCCTGGATGTAAGCAAAGACACAACTGAACTGAATATGTCTTGGTGATGATATAATTCCATAATGTATAAGAGAAGACACATTAAATCTATTACACAATGTGTCAGCACATGAGAGTGCTAATCCTCCACTTCTGATAGACTTTGTCAAAAATGCTTTTGTATAAAAGTTTAAATCTGGTTAGTGTAGATTTGTGTGGACTATTTTACATTTGGCAACAGAAAGTGTGGGCAGGTGATCTTTCCAACATCTGGTTCTGTATGCATGTGGTGGGCATCAGTGGTTAACACCATCAGTGCGTATACAGCACCAAATCAAACATAAGAGGGCTCGGAATAATATGACGAGTATGATTTTCTTTCTTTCCACTGTAGCTGCGTGGTAGTGACATGACATTTATGCTGTGAAAAAGTCAGTATTATCAGTGATATTTGATGGGTTCTGAATTTGTTTATTATAATCCGTAGTTGTTAGATATTAACTCTGTCAGATCTGATATGTGATATATGCCAGGAGTTATTTGTGCTTGTGCTAGTGAGCCATTACTATCCCAAAAGAACATTTCAATAGTAAAAAATACATATAAACCAACTCAAATTCCGCTTAATATTTTTTCAGTACTGTCTCACCATCACACTCCGGAGCACGGAGGAGAGGGCCGGACTGTCTGGACACTTGTGGTCAGCTGACCACTGTGCATACATCACCAAGTACCATTTCAGGTTTCATATAGTTTTTGTGTAAGATCACTGCAGTGACCATGGATGTTCTCCAGTCACCTCACAACAACAGGTAGCTCTCTTATTGATGGCCGCCAGTATCAAGCTGTTTTCGCTTCATTCAGATGAAGTGAGACGGTGAGACAGTGAGGAAATGATTTACCTCGGTGACGTCAGCTGACTACTATGAGCAGGCCAGAAGCGTATTACTGCTCTTCAGTCTGCTCCTCTCTCCTTCTCTCTGTGCTGTGCGTCTTTCCACTCCAAAGATAATGCAAATTTTATTTGAGAAGTTTGCTCAAATATTGATCGGGTCGTTTCGGTCTCCCAAAATATTTGTCGGGACATGTCAAAACCATATGCAAACCTACGCCCTTGCCTAAATACCAGTTTGAGAAAAGGCATACACATCTGGCCCCGGGTATAATGATGTACAAAATACTTCACAAATCTGAAATGATCGTGTAATTGATGAACAAAACAGTCAAAGCGTTGCAACTCAATGGCTGAGACCTGTAGAGCAGATTAGGTTGACTGAACATGAAAATATTTCGTATATGATGCAACAAGAAGTCATGTCAATTCAACAAATAACAATTCAGACTTTTGAACATGAATAAATCATTTTCACTTGTTGGTCTGGCTGTAGTAGAAGTTTCCCTTTTCCGAGAAATTACACACAAAAAAAGAAAGGAGGAACACACATTAGACGCATTACAACAGTGAAAAGAAGGCATCCTGTGATTCATTAATAAATATGGAGATTCACTGAAATACTCATATTAGAAGTTGGGTGATCGGTTATAATAATAATATATATATAATACTTAAAGAGTCAGACGTGAGCTGTGTTAGTGGTGGAGGTGAGCTCAGTTGGTCCGGCTGTAGAAGAGGTTCCCCGTTTCCTAGAAATGACAAAGAAGAAGAACACACATTAGACACATTACAACAGTGTGGAGGAGGCATCATGTAATTCATTATGAAATATGGAGATTAACTAAAAGATTCATATTAGAAGTTGGGTGATCGGTGTATTTTGAAGATGAGGCTCGGATTCATGTCTGTAACAATACTCACATGATGGAAGCCATGCGTTTTTGCACTGCCTCCAACTTGGGGTTCAGGCAATAGCGACGGCCGCTGTTGAGGGAGACACTGTTGAAATGGAAAGTAGAGGCAAACAGGAAGTGACTCTCTTAAATAAGTAAATATGATACATGCAGATAGATTGATGACGAGAAGTGCCTAAAATGTGTATGTTATTGTTGCCTCAGGAAGAGGTGATTATAACATTTACTGCAACTGAGACCTGTCAAAGTTTAGGAGTTCCAAGAGGACCCAAATGCAGAACACAGGACAGGCAGGTTGAATAAACAAAAGGCAAGTTCAGGTGTCATCCCTGAGATCAGTCCTACAGAATCTTCTTCACGACATTCCGATAGACTAAGAACTCTGGAGGTTATCCAGGATTTATAGAACCGTAGTTACATCTGTAACTTTATTTCTATGTCATCCTTACTGACCACCAGAGGCAGTGCTCAACACTGGATGACTTATATCAACAGAGTCACAAGGAATCCCAAGTACATACCTCATACAGCTGAAGCAGAGGAACCTGGCAGAAGAACCACACCTAGTGGATGGGGGGTGGCTACTTTTACTCTGTAGTATCTGGGGAATGTGCTTGGTGATGCCCATAAGGCCGCAGCACATATATCCTCCACAGGGTCGCCCATGACGTGAAGACACTTCTGGCATGATAGCACTTCACTTCGGATGGCAGAGAACGGCTGTTCGCCCTGTATGCATAGGCAATGGCCTCCACTATCCAGTGGGACAGGCGCTGTTTCGAAAGAGCACAGCCCATCTTAGGACCACCATAACAGAGCTGCTCTGACCACCGTATGCACGCAGTGGCCTCAAAATAAGCTCTGAGGGCCCGCACCGGGCATGGCAGCCTTGTCCTCTCCTCTCCCTCTTCTAATGGGGGGTCAAACTGTACAAGCTGAATAGGCTGATTGAGATATGAGCATGCCAGCACCTTTGGGAAAAAAGGCTGTATTAGACCACAAAAGTGACATTCGAGCCATCCGAGTTCCACATCAGGCATGAATCACTCACCGACAGGGCAAGTGGCTCACCTACATGCTGTGCAGAAGTGATGGCAAGGAGGAAAGCCGTTTTGGCCGACAGGCACCTAAGCTCAATCCGTTCCAAGGGTTCAAAGGGAGGCAAGCTAGCGTGTCCAACAACAGGGGTGAGTCCTCTGCAGGTGCCTACAGGGTGCTTGGGGGACGCAATCTCAGAGCCCCTTTTAGGAAGAGGGACACCAGCCTGTGGCTCCCCGCTGGGTCATTGTCAACCCTAGCGTGCTGCAATGAAATAGCAGCCACATACACCCTCAGGGTAGAGGGAGACGAGCCCCTGTCTAGAGGGAATGCGCGACCCATGATGCCACAGTTCATGCGTCCGCCGGTCCAGGGCTCGATGATCCGAACAGCGAAACAACGTTCCCTCCTGAGAGGGACAGCTTGTTGCAGCCTTTGGAGGGCGAGAGATTCGCAAGTCCGACAAGGCTATACAAACGATGAGCAAATTTAGCTTAAGCTAATGCTCCTATAGTACTTAGCCTGCGTAAGTGAGAAGATGAAGAAGGACTGATCTCAGGGATGACAACGGATACCCGGCCGGGGTCATCCAAGGTCACACGCGACTCAGTTGACATAAAGACTCGACATGCGTGTGCACGAGACGGAAGATATTCAGTGTTGAGCGCGGATGACTTGGCAATTGAAAGAGGGAAAGCACGCAGACGACATACACAAGGAGAGCAGGGTGATTAGACACAGGGGGAACAAATCAGGGCAGAGCAGATAATCACAAATACAGGAAACACAAAAAAGGCAGGAAGTAGCACAAGAGAGAAGACAAGAGGAGAGGACTTTCCAATTTAAAAGAGGAAACAAACTATAACAAAAACACTTGGACCATAAGAATGCCAGACTTGGATTAAAATAAACATTCGGTGTGACGGTGCCAAGTTAGCTGAGGAAGATACAAGCCTTTTTAGTGTATGTTACACAATCTCCACTTTGTCACAGAAGATGGTTGCTGGGTAAATCTGGATGTCCGTTATCTTAGTCCCTGGTCTAATTCCATTCCTGAGATGTTGACACAGACACAGGACACCTGTCTCTGGTGTTTGTATAGAAACAAACATTTTAGTTAATTCGATTTTTTTTTCACTGCACATATTTCTGCTCACAGCTACCAAAACATGTCAACATATATCAAATATAGATTTATTTTGTCTGTCGAACAAAACAAATAAAATCACAAACTTACGTTGGGCTTTAGAGATGCAGACCATGACAGCCAGGAGGAGAAACAGTTTCTCCTCATCAGCCCTGTAAAAGTATGTAATCTGCCTAGAAACAAGCGATGGACAACTAAGGGTCAGAAAGTGCAGCGATGACGGACATCGTCGGTTTCAAGATGACACTGGTGCTAGAAAAAATATCTTGTTGCTTGTGTTGAAGATGATAGAAAAATGAGCTGGAATAAACCCAGCTATAGAGATTAGCTATCAAAAAGGGCAAAGTTTGTTATGGGTAAATCTCTAGGGATTGGATGCCACCGTGTGTGTGTGTGTGTGTGTGTGTGTGTATGTGTGGGTGTGTGTATGTGTGTGTGTGTGTGTGTGTGTGTGTGGAGCATTACAGCCTATGAGACTCAGTGGATCTGAGCCGCCCCTGTCAGTATTAAGGCAGAATACTCTCTTTCAATGTGCATCAACAGAAGACATGAAAAATACACATGATACAATTGTCATTAATTGTAACAAGAACAATTTATAAGCTTCAGTTAACTTTTGTTTAAAACTTTTTTTGAGCGATGAGGTCGTCTCTATTGAGACTAGCCTGCAGGTTGTTCCACGATCAAAGTCCATTACAAAATATATTCTTTTTTCCCCCAGTCCACACAGGAGGCACCTTTAAGCCTAGCCAATTTCTGCATCTAAGATTTAGGTATTTTGTGCCAATACAACTTTCGTGCATTGTCACAATGTCCTTGTACATTAAAATATACTAATGCTGCATGCTAAGCATAGCAAGTAAGGACCATTTTACAATGTGCAGTGATGAGTCCTGTAGCCTTTAGTTTCAAATGTATCTCAAATATATCTGGGACAGGCACATCTGTAATGGTATCGTCTATAGCTCAGAAAGGAATAGGCTTGTAACCAGACAATTATGTGAGGATGGAGAGAACTATAACTTAAATCTATATGGAAAAATAAGTGTGAACTTGAGTTACTTAGTTCCAATATGATGCTTGAAATTAAGATTTTTGATTAATCAAATGCCGGAACATTTGAATCTCAAGAAACAGATGGTGCTGGTGTGTTATTCACCCTGTAATCTCAGAGTCTCTGCATCTTTGGTGTCCTCTGGTAGCTGATACATGTAAGTACTAGTAAGACCCATTCATTTTGTTGAGGAGACTCGTTGAAATATTTAATGCTTGGCATTCTAATATTATGAGATATGTAAATTTGCACATAAACTGTATTTCTTGCATTGGCAGCCCTGAACCACAAGGTGGCACTGTTGATGTATAGGGAACAAACAGTATCAGACCCGGAACAAAAAACAATGAATCAATGCTTCTTTGATTTCTTTTTTTAATTTATTATCAAAACAACACTGACATTACTAAAAATGCATACAACTTGGTTCACAACACATACATCTATTTACAAAAACAGATAAAAGGAAATAAAATGGAACGGAGATCATACTGTAAGTGCACATCAGTATAAATATAGGATAAATAGACAAACAGTTTAATTCAACGACATCTGCATTCGTTTAAGGTGCCTTTGTTTGTGGGGGTCAGAGGTCATCTGCTCTTCATATTGATCGGAGGACTTAAAGAGTCAGACGCGAGCTGTGTTGGTGGTGGAGGTGAGCTTAGTTGGTCTGGCTGTAGAAGAGGTTCCCTGTTTCCTAGAAATGACAAAGAAGAAGAACACACATTAGACACATTACAACAGTGTGGAGGAGGCATCATGTAATTCATTACGAAATATGGAGATTAACTAAAAGATTCATTTTAGAAGTTGGGTGATCGGTGTATTTTGAAGATGAGGCTCGGATTCATGTCTGTAATAATACTCACATGATGGAAGCCATGAGTTTTTGCACTGCCTCCAACTTGGGGTTCAGGCAATAGCGACGGCCGCTGTTGAGGGAGACACTGTTGAAATGGAAAGTAGAGGCAGTTAGATTGATGACTAGAAGTGCCTCAAATGTGCAGGTTCGTAATAACTTTCACTACAACTGAGGCCAGACTTGAACCTTTGCTAAATCTCGGCTAGAAAGAATAAAATGCCACCCTAGGTGTTATGTGTGAGAGGTTTAAAATGCAAATAGCCAATAATCCTCTTCTAAATAGCACACATTATTGCAAGATCTCACAATTTAAATTAAAGATTTCAGTGCGTCTTACACAATCTCCACTTTGTCACAGAAGATGGTTGCTGAGTAGACCTGGATGTCCTTTATGTCATTCTTTGAGGTGATTCTATCCCTCATTTTTTGACACAGACACTGTTTTCCTGATGTGTGACCCACTAGAGAAAGACAAAGAAAAAAAAAAGTCATTAATTCAGTTCATTTTTCACTTCTTACAGCTACCAACACATATCGAACTGTATAAAACAAAGATCACATTGTCCACATTAGAGTGGTGAATGCTAAAGAAGTATTAAAACTTACTTTGGGCTTCAGAGATGCAGACCATGACAGCCAGGAGCACAAACACTTTCATGATGCCGGACATCGTCGGTTTCCTTTTTGGTGAAGAAGACACTGGTGCTGTGATGAAGGTGATAGAGAGGAGCTGTAACAAGTGCAGCTAGAGGGATAGACTAGAGTCAAAGAGAACTGTGAGGGTTAGAGACCAAGGGTCGCCTTTAAATACTCTCTTCAGACACATACCTCATCGTACTTCCTGTGATCAAGGGGATTTTTGAAAGAGGAAAGTGAAACCACAAACAAAACCTATGCACTCACTCCACTCACTGTTGCATGTGGTTACTAATAACTTAACCAGATTTTAGATTTTGAAAGTATATTTTGGTATCATGTATGAGAATATGAATATAAAACAAAAGTGTAACTTTCGATTGGAAAGCTGCATGTGACAAGAAAACTTATACTCACACGTTTGTGTAAATTATGCGTATATGACCTATGAAAAATATTTTTTTTACATTTTGCATACTATTTATTTTGATACCATGAAGAATAAAGATTCAAATCCAGTTGGTGTACATTGCTGTTGAATCTGGCAACACAAGGTGTGGGTAGGTGATCTTTCCAACATCTGGTTCTGTATGCATGTGGTGGGCATCAGTGTTTAATACCATCAGTGCGTATACAGCACCAAATCAAACATAAGAGGGCTCGGAATAATATGAAGGCGAGTATGATTTCCTTTCTTTCCACTGTAGCTGCGTGGTAGTGACATGACATTTATGGCTTGAATAATTCAGTATTATCAGTCATTTTTGATGGATTCTGCATTTTTGAATTTTAATCTGTATTGTTATATATTTACTCCGTCAGATCTGATATATATGGCATATGCTCTCCAAGGGTCATGAGTTTTCTTTCCACTGTAGCTGCGTGGTAGTGACGTGACATTTATTGTGTGAATAAGTCAGTATTATCAGTAATGTTTAAGGGATTCTGCATTCTTTCGTAGTCATTAGACATTAAATCAGATCTGATATAGGATATACAGTATGTCATGTCCTCCGAAAGTCATGGGTTTGAAAAGAAATGCTTGATTTCTGCAGAAAGCGTGGTCTAACTGTAAGTTTCAGTTTTACATCCTCTTTTACTTTTTGTTCAAAAGGACATCCCTTCACATCGCTTCCTTCTCAGTTTGTGATATCCTTCTCTTTTCTTCTAAAGTTTTCAACAAATATGGAATAAAAGTGAAAAACAGAAAATCTGGATTTCCTGAAATATACTACAGCCTATATACCATTTGTAATAACGGGTGTTAGAGATCACATTATTTAAATAGAGTGGCAGGACTATAGGTGACTATATATATTATGTTATATTGCCTTATTACTCATAAAGCAGGGCCCCGAGGAAGACATATTTCTAACATTCAGACATTTAGAATAAAAGGCATGTTTTAAAGGGTTGGTTCATTACATTACATTGCATTACAGTCATTTAGCAGACGCTTTTATCCAAAGCGACTTACAATAAGTGTATTCAACATCGGTTTTCAAGAGAACTACTAGTCACCAGAAGTAATAAGTGCATCTCCTTTCTTCAAATAAGCATCTAAGAGCATAAACCAGAGCCAACGTACAGTGCAGAGACAAACGAATGCAATAAGTGCCACAAACTAATATGAAAACAATAAGTGCAATAAGCTAGTATGGATACAATAGATGCTAAGTAAGTGCTAAGCGGAAGGCTAAGGGTAGGCCTTCTTGAAGAGGTGAGTTTTCAGCCTGCGCCAAAAGATGGGCAGCGACTCCGCTGTCCTGACGTCAGTGGGGAGTTCATTCCACCACTGAGGGGCCAGGACAGAAAACAGCCGCGACCGGGTCGATCGGCCGCAGGGACCTCTGAGTGACAGGGCAACCAGTCGCCCGGAGGCAGCAGAGCGAAGAGGTCGGGCGGGGGTGTAGGGCTTGACCATGGCCTGGAGATAGGAAGGAGCTGTTCCTTTCACTGCCCTGTAGGCTAGCACCAGAGTCTTAAACTGGATGCGAGCTCTTACAGGTAGCCAGTGTAGAGAACGGAGAAGGGAAGTTGTGTGGGAGAACTTGGGGCGATTGAACACCAGGCAAGCTGCAGCTTTCTGGACAAGCTCTAAAGGTCTGATGGCCGGGGCTCCGGCAAGTAGTGAGTTGCAGTTAGCTCTCGCAGCGTGAAGCGACTCCGTCACCGCAAGAAGGGCTGTCTCAGTCGAGTCACCCACTTTGAACCCGGACTGGTTGGGGTCCAAGAGGTTGTTTTGGTGGAGATAGGAAGACAGTTGAGTAGAGACAGCACGTTCAAGTGTTTTGGAAAGAAAGGATAGAAGAGAAACCGGTCTGAAGTTCTTGACATCAGAGGGTTCAAGTGATGGTTTTTTCAGAAGGGGGGTGACTCTGGCAGTCTTGAAAGCCATGAGAAAGCATCCTGAAACAAGGGATTTGTTGATGAGGTGGGTGAGGAAAGGAAGGAGTTCAATCGCAATAGACTGAAGAAGAGGGGAGGGGATCGGGTCAAGGGAGCACGTGGTGGGGTGATTCGATGTAACAAGGTCGAGGACCTCGTTAGGGGAGAGGGGAGCAAGATAGGGTAAGATGGGGCATGGAGAAGGGAGGGAGAGCTGTGGGGGAAGAGCTGGAGATGATGGACAGGGACCGGGGGTTCACCAAACTAAATGGTTTTCTCACGTAGGCTAATGGTTTCTAGCTATGTAGAACGTTTTGGTCTTGCTTGTCCAGGTTTTGAAATATCTATCTCCTTTGGGGGTGAGGGCCGAAGTCTCCAAGGTTGATTTCTCATATTTTACTCTCTTCAAGTCTGGACTTGGTTTATAGTGAAAATATAATTTTGCTTGATGTTCCACCAAACTACATTTCTTAACCGTGAAAAAAAAAAGACTGAATTTGTTGAATTGTTCAGAAATCTGTCTAAGCCAAGCTGTGCTAATTTAAGACACAGGGGACAATGAAGAGCACTGAAAGGGACTTTCACTTATTTCTATAAAGTTCATATGAAACAACAGTGGTCAGCAAGTGTGACTTCCTTAAAACTACTACCACAGAAGCGAGCGCATGAAGGAAATTGCGTCCTTTTCCAACAAAAGACAAAAAAAATGTGAGCGTACAAAATGTGATTCATATCAAGAATTTCTGTGGTTCACTTCTCGAGAGATTTATTCATCACGCAGCAGCTCACAGTGGCACACTGTATATTTCTGCCACCTCTGATGAACTCCATTTTCTTTCTGACAGACAGACTGCACTTAGCAAGCTTGAATATTTCATACTTCCCTTCCATTGATATTTCATAGGTTTTCAGACTGGAGAGTGCACCGGCTCACGTCAGTAAAGTGCAGCTTGTTCTGGCACAGGAACAAAAAGGGATGACTCTGCGGTCCAGCTTTCAGTGGCAGTGCATGTAAAACCAACACGACTCATGGAAAATATGTTTTTATTAGTTGCCCTATTGGCTGTGTGTAGGGGGTAAATGTGGGTTTGGGTACGCATTTAACAATTCATGTTTCCTTTTTGTGAAGTAGTGCAGCTCTTCACCACAAGCTCTTCACCTTAAAGTGCGAGCCTGTGTTGGAATGAACCGACAGGAACTAGAAACGTCAGCAGAGTCTCTTCCTCTGCAGACTGTGTGTACAGCCTGGTGTGGTTGCACTTCTCATTTCATATAAAAAAGCGATTTTTATAAATCAGCAAAAACGCTGTGACTAAATACCAAGTAAATAGTGGGGAAATGTAAAAAAAAAAAAAAAGGATTAAAAATAAATCAGTGGTGGAAGAAATAGAAGTACCATTTATGTTAAAGTAGCCTATTACATTAAAAGTGAAAGTCCTGCATTCAAACTCCTACTGAAATCAAAGTACATAAGTATTATCAGCAAAATGTACTTAAAGTATAAACTAATTCTGCAGAAAACAGGCCTTTGTCAATGACACACTATATTAGCTTGTTAATACTGATGCATCCAATAGAAAGTAGAATTTTACTGCTGTAGATGCTTCAGATAGTTTAACTACATTAACTTAAGTCAGGAAGCAGAGTGGCCACATTAGATTGACAGTTTCCAGCCAATATAAACAGCCCAAATCATAACCTTGCCTGAAACACGTGCATGTGCAATAGAAAATACTTAATCATACAAAGTTTCAATTTCACTTCAAATAACACAGGAAGACATGTGAGATCAATATTGCAACCCACAAAGTGTGCTGTCAGACAACAAATACAAATTCTCATTTCAATGACAATCTTCTCGTCTTGTTTACTTAGGTTATATCTTGGCATATATTATTGGCATTAGTATTATATTGAGACTATTTTATATTCAGTCAAAACAGTAACTTTAAATACAATGCTAGAGTAAATCCACTTTATCTCTTTATACATTTAAAACACAGAAGTTATGTAGACTAGAGTGTCTTCCACATAAACCACTCTGCGTCGTAAGTGACCCACTGCTTCAGGCTGACTTGATGGAGCAGGTCAAAAGGCTACGCATTACTTTCATTTGATATTTTGAGGATTGTTCTGTGGTTGATTCCCTCCACAGCATGGTCGAGACGAGAAGTTCCCATATTATTCAGTTCACATTGTGTTCAAATACATGAAAATAAGAGAAAAAACAAGAATGATGTTTTGAAAACGCATGTGATTAATTTGGGTGACTTTGTTTTTTTTGGCCTCAGAAGGTGAGCAATAACAATAATGACACCTGCAGAAAGACTGATTTATTTAACTTGACTGAAAACAAATCAAACTAAATGTTTGATGATGTCTTTTCACACCACCTGTGTTGACGAACTAATACGTTTTTTTAACAGCCCTTGCCTCTCATTTTGGTGTGCTGAGGTAAGTGTGAAAAGAAAGAGGGACCGGAGAGTCGATGTGACCACAAGAGACTCTTCGAAAGTTTCCAGCCCCGAAAAGACAAGTTTTCCTGTGACAGTGAAGGTGGTTTTTCTCTTACTGGAACCATCAGCATGTATGTTTCAAGTATTTGGACAAACCATAAAGTGAGCACCCAAAATGTTGAAACATAATAATTCCTCATTGCACATTAAAGGTGTGTTTGGGAACAACTACAGCAAGTAGGTAGGCCAAATCTGAACCTGGAAGAAAGTCAAACACGGATTTTGTTTTACACCTGTGTGATTATCTGAATGCTCTTGATTCTTGTCCTGTCGGACGTCGTTCCGGACGACAAATGTCGCACCATTTCCATATCTTAGCAAATATAACTGATTGAATACAATCGACCGCTTCCTGGCTTAAGAGGGTTGTCTGGCAACCGCAGGGTCAACGGTTCAATCCTCGACTGGGACGTGCCACGTGTCGAAGTGTCCCTGAGCAAGACACTGAACCCCCGGCTCCCCGGGCGCCTGTCATTGGCAGCCCACTGCTCCCTATACACAGGGATGGGTCAAATGCAGAGGTCAATGTATATGTATATGACAATAAAAAGGGGGGGGGGTTTCTATATTATCATTACAGAAAGGAAGGTTGGCAAAATACAAAATGAATAACCAATTTGATTGATGAGAATGATCCTTTACACTATTTGAATAAACAGCCAATGTCTCAGTTTGGCCTAACTATACTTTAGATCTTAAATAGACAATTCATTTTTTTACTTGGGTAAGTTGTCACTTTTAGTATGACCTCTAATGGGCCATTTGTCTATTAAATGTTCATTTTGTGGCACACCATTGCTTATAAGAGATTTAAGGTTACACAATTTGTGATGGCTTGTGAAATGCAAAGTATTTTCTAAGCCTGACCTCTACTGTTTAAAATGGAAAACTACATCCAATGGTTGCTTTGAGATGTTTGCAGCTGAACCTCCAGATAAAAACAATTATCTTTAATCAGAGCAGATATTTGTTATTTTTACCAAAAATACTACACACAAAAAAAATCTGAATATTCTGTTCTTTGCAATATTGAAATGTCTTGAATATGCGCATGTGAATCAGTCACTTTTATGCGTTTCATTGTGACATGCAGTCGACATGCAGCCGTACCACGACAGCAACAGATGACCTGCGTCATGCATGTTTAGGTTCCGCGGTGTCGTCTTTGCTCAGCTGGTGTTTCTCCACACTTGTGTTTAACAGAGCAGGATCCCACCACAGTTACCATAGAAACTCCAGGGCCTGGCACCAGCTGAGCCGAGAGGGGAGTTCATTTAGGAAGGATTCACACATGCAAGGAAACAGAGATCATAGCACAGATGTTGTGATCAAATATTAGACATTTGATAGTTGAGAGTATAAAAACAATGTTTTATTGATTCATACGTAGTTCACAAAACACAGGAAGGTAAAAAAATGTATTTTGTTTTGCAGATTTGTCAATTTATGTTTGTGTGTGATCACCAGAATACATCAAGTGTTGTAATAGTAATTTATTACATTGATATAACACTACAGATGGACAATCATGGCAAATCTGTATGTTTTCAAATGTGTGTTTGATCATATCCCTTAATATATCCGCATAGTACACATCTACATAATGCAGTGTCTCATGCACTGACAGTAAAAGGTTGGAAACTTTGTTGAGGAATGTCTTGGGTCACAATGTCTGTACATTTGCACCCTATATCTCAGCGATGGCGGGCAGCATGCAAGCTCGCACACGCGCCTCCCTCCACGCTGACCTGCAGTCAGAGAGCCACTGGGAGATGAGGGATTGTTTGATGGTTGGACTCTGTCGCTCCCCCTCTCCCACTCTGTCTGCTGGGCTCCCTCTACTGGTCTCCAACCTAGAGAAGCTGTGCTTTGGGGAGGTGTTTGGAGTAGATGTGTTAGTGCTGGGGTGTAACTCAGGGCAGCTGCTCTTGCGCTGGCGTAGGATGTCTGGACTTGAAGCACGGGGGATGCTGTGAGCTCTGGAGCGAGCCTGGCCCTCCCATACACTCCCATGTTGCCTTATAAACCTTCCTTCAACAAATGCCCCCCTCACACCTCCTGACAGGTTGTTCTGGTGTCCATAAAGATACTCCAGAGGGTCGGAGTTGCCAAACATCAGCTCGCCATTCAGTTTTATCTCCTTTCCCGGCTGCATGTCGGTGGCGTGTGCTTCGTCTGTAGGGTTGAATACAAAGGTGGTAGATGTTGTCCCACTGAGCCTTGACAGCCTCAGCCTCTGGTGCACGGCGTCCAGCTGCAGAGTGCGGATGTTGTCAGGGGAGATGTGCCTGGCGGGGAAGGTGGGGCTGGCCAGGTGGCAGATGGAGCGGAGGTAGTCTTCTGAGGAGACGACCTGGCCATGGCCAGCGATGTGGAGTGTGTTGGCCTCATTTAAATCCCTCACCGTCTCCTCGGTGCCCTCTCTGATTGTGGGCAGCAGGAGTCTTCTCTTGGACAGCAGTCTGGACCGCGGCCGCATAGCTGAGAGAAAGACAAGGAGGAAAGACGTCATGTTTTGAGCCAAAATGTTTAGGCACCTACATACAGTCATGTACAGTATATGAGCAGTTTTACAGTGAATTCATTGGATATTTTGAGGTTTTTATTGCAAAAGCAAGACACAATAACTTGATGTGGTAATACCAGTGGACTATGACGGGCTGATCGTTTTAGTGATCATATTGAAATGATGAAATTATTTGACCAGGTACAATAAAGGCTGTGGCTGCCAGATTCTGCTTCATTAGAAAACCATTTATATCACCACATCGATGTACTGTCCACCCAACAAAACATTATTTGATTCAACAGCATTTCTGAGAGTAATAATTGAGGAGAACATATTAATACAGTGCTGTGTATCCAATAGACAGACACATTTTTTTAATTTATTGAGCATAGAGTTTATTTTCAAGGGTCCTGATGTTGTACTTGTACCTCATCAGACTGTTTTTACAATGACATCATTTTGCTGCTTCATCTGGACAAATAACTTGTAAGCGTATGGCGTTTCAAAACACAACCATCTCTTTTAGCCCCTAACTCAATCAAACCGAAATCACATATAAGCCTTCCTCTTCTCCTCTTCCCCATTTCAGACTCCATCCCCTGCTTACTCTGGAGTTGCAGTGTAAACAGCCCAAAATACAAACAATCCCAGCAATGAGCAGCAAGAGGCAACATAAATAGATGACTCTTTTAAATTCCATTTCTGTCATGTAAAGCCACAGAATGTGTCAGCTTATATTTTGTTATGTAGCCCCATATTGTTACAACCCTGAGTGTAGCCCACAATATATTTTCGTCTTAACCACGATGCCAAAAATAGTGCAAGCCCAACCAAACTGCCAGCCTCTCCCAGTTTCTTCCAAGGTGTAACCATTGCTAAATTTAGACCACACCTTCGGTATACAACAGCTAAAAATGGTTCCAAGGCAGCAGCTCTGTGCTGAAGCACAGAATAGCCACCCTGTGTATTTTCAGCTCATGCATTTTAGAAATTATGGAAGCGTCTTCAGCACAATTTGCTCTCTCACTCACCTTTTTCCTTGTCTCGTCCAGTTGATCTGCCTTCCTTTCTCTGCTCTAATATCAGTCTGCAGCCTTTTTGCAGCTGAATCTGGTTTTTATTTACGATGCTGTATCTCCAGCCAGCGTTGTCGCTCCAACTGTCTCTGACCAGAGGCAGCAGCCGAATGCAGATTTATCTTTTCCCCACATCTCTCCTCCCTCCCTCCCTCCCTCCCTCCCTCCCAAGCTTACTTTAGGTTTGCCCTCCTTCCCTGGCTCTAAAAATAGACTCACCATCCATTTCCTTAGCCCAAGCACCATCATTGGCCGACTGTATTGATGGAGAGAAAAAAACAGAGGCAGAGGAGAAAGAGGGAGAAGAGAGAGAGAGAGAGAGAGAGAGAGAGAGAGAGAGAGAGACATGGAGAGAGATACATGGAGAGAGAAATGAGGATGATGAGTGACAGAGGCAGAAAGGAGAACAAAACATAAAAAGAGAGGGTGGAAAAGAGATGGGGGTTTATTTTGGTTCATTTTTCTGAGACATGCTAAAGAATGACTAACTGTATGTTGTTTGTTATACATATTGTGGAGCTTTTGTAAACATGTTTGACATTAGTTGTGTAAAGCATGTAACATGCGTCACAATTTGATATGCATGTGAGAGCTTTGCACATGTGTGTGTGTGTGTGTGTGTGTGTGTGTGTGTGTGTGTGTGTGTGACAGTAACTGCAGTTCAAATACATTAAGACTTAAATCCCACACTGACAATTTCTGGGTAATGGCACATTCAAAAGGAACGAATAACAAAGCAGATCTTTTTATAATTATTTCCCAAGCTCAGATTTGGATTGCTCTTTCAAACTGTATTGATTTACTTTCCATGGAGAAGCTTGTTTATTTGACACGTGACATACGATGGTGTGAGGGCATGCAACATTTTGGGAGATTCAGTCATGGTGTTCTTAAAAAAAGGTCTTACTATTTGTAATAATTCATTTCACAAGGGTTCATTTAAGAATTCGATTTTTGACGATTTGACAAACGGCATTTGTTAGATATTTGTGTAGTTACATTTTGAATATAATTTAAAGAAAGCAACAAAAAATAGAAGTTAGTTTGGTGGAGAGAACTACTATTGGATACATATTTCACAATGAGCAGTCATGATGCATTTCTATAGTAGGTTAATACTTGTTAAAGCCATTTTACATCAAATACACAGATATTCTTAGCAACTCTATTACTTCATTGGTACATGTCATATTTATGATGTGACAATATTTGATCGGGTATATATGTGTGCCTGCTCACCAGAAGATTCAGCTGTCAGTCTTATGGAGTGGCGTGTAAGTGTGTGTGTGCGTGTGTGTGTGTGTGTGTGTGTGTGTGTGTGAAGAATTAGTGTAGCAGATTTGAAAGTTATAGTAAACAGTAAAAAAAAGAAATATCCAAATACCTTATGACTGGGATTATAATGTTGACACGTATGTTATAATTTCAAAGATGATTGGACGTGCAGAACGTAAAAGAATAATACAATAAAAGAGAAAATATTTGTGTGTTTAAACTGTATGATGACACTTTGTTTTCATGTCTTCATGGCTGAGAGCAATGACATTCTTTCCTGGAATAAAATGGTTGAACTTTGAACGTGCATGTTTGCTGTTGAATAAGGTCAGTCAGAAAGCTGCTGGCTGGGTCAACTGAGGCTGAACACTGAGGCGACATGGAAGCTGTGATCGGACTGTTTGTGTTGATACTCGGAGTCTCTCACAGTGAGCTGTTTCACTTTTTTAATAAATTGACACATTTCATGCAGCAGGATCAAACATATACAGTTCGACATCATCTTCATTGATGTGCTCTGCAGTGCAACCACTGACCCACGCTGGGACCAAATTCATACAAGAATCATGACACATAGAATAACTGAAGATAATTAAACATGTTTTTTTCTTCTTTGATCTTCAATTGACTGTCATAGATCTATTATGTTGAAACAAACTGAAAGCTTGATATGATTTACGAAGATAAACTTAAGCTTCAAGATGCAAGATTTATTTCATTTTCACTCAATTACTGGACAAAAAAAGGAGGATTGCAAATTCAGTTATAAAGCTAATGCTGATAATGCTCAGTCACAATTACAACATTATGTTTAGCATTAAATACATTGTATTCAATAACTTAGTGTACTGTAAAGCAGAGGGAAGTTTGTGCATGAGTTCTTGGTGAAATGTTTTGTGGTCACATCTATCTTTTGCAATATAGAACATGTTCCTGTCTGCATACAGTAACAATTCAACCACACATTTATATTTTTTGTTTTAAAAAATGAACAGATTCAGATATTTGTATTTATATTTTTCTCTACCTTGTTTTTAAAACATTTTATTTAAACTAATTAAACCTAATTAATATTTCATTCATGTTCTTTATAAATCCAGTGAACCCTTATTTCCACAATAAATGTTCATGAAAACTGCTTGAAAGACCAAAATATAGATTTTATTACATTGTACTGACATTTCATTGCTGCTACACAATGTTTACCTTCACAGGAAACACTAAGACATCATGGTTTTATGGCTGCACCATTATTTAGACTTATATGGTGCATCAGAACTTGTCATGTGATATATTGATCTTTATATTTTTCCTTTTTATTATTTCCAGGTGTGGAAACCTACTGTGATGGCAGACAGAACGGAGCTCAGTGTTATGGAGCTTTGGGAGGAACTGTGGTCCTCCAGCTGATGAACAACGCCTCAGAAACACATAAATACCAATGGTTGAACAAAAATACAGTAATACTGGAAGGGAGAATGAATAACATTACGTCTAATCTGATAGAAAACAGATCATTCTTTACTCCCAGTGATGGAACATTTAGGATCAATAATGTGAGCAGGACTGATGGTGGTGAATATAGACTTATAACCTTTGATTCAGATGGAACTCAATCAGAGAACAGGGTTCTACAGATGACCATTCAAGGTAAATAACTATTTATGACATGCATCTCATATTCTACGTGCTGTATATCTGTATCCATGTCTGGACTGCTCTGTATGAGAAACTCTACAGAATGATGAAGATTATGTCAATATGAAAAGTCATCTGAGTGTGTTTCCTTCAGCTCCTGTGTCCTCTGTCCTGCTGGTCTCTGAGTGTCTGTCCCAGGGAGAGATGAAGGTGTCCTGCTCCTCTCAGGGAGCGGACAGTCCTCAGTACAGCTGGACTCTGGATGATCACACTCTGACAGGCTCTGAGCTCCTCTCTGGAAACACCAAGACAAACAGCATCACTCTGAAACAACACGTCTCAGGAAAACTGGTCTGCTCGGTCAAGAATAAAGTCAGTAGTGACTTAACAGAAGTGAAGATATCTACCTGTGGTGAGTGAGAGCATGAGAAGACAAAAGTCTGATGTTAAGATACTAATGATTAACTGAACATCAGTCATTGATCTCTGTCTTTCCCAGGCTTCATATTCATTAACTGCAACTCACCCAATGGGACGCACATATCACAGTGGGGGGTTTGCAGCCAATAATACCCTGTGTATTGAGCCAACAACCGCTTCCAGACTATTTAAACTGACACATTTCATGCAGCAGGATCAAACATATACAGTAACAACTCAACCACACATTTTTCTTTTTTGTTTAAAAAAATAACGGATTCAGATATTTGTATTTATATTTTTCTCTACCTTGTTTTAAAAACATTTTATTTAAACTAATTTAACCTGATTAATATTTCACTCATGTTCTTTATAAATCCAGTGAACCCTTATTTCTACATAAAATGTTCATGAAAGCTGATTGAAAGACAAAAATATAGATTTTATTACATTGTACTGACATTTCATTGCAGCTACACAATGTTTATCTTCACAGGAAACACTAAGACATCATGGTTTTATGGCTGCACCATTACTCAGACTTATACGGTGCATCAGAACTTGCCATGTGATATATTGATTTTTAAACTTTTCCTTATTATTATTTCCAGGTGTGGAAACCTACTGTGATGGCAGAAAGAACAGAGCTCAGTGTTATGGCCCTTTGGGAGGAACTGTGGTCCTCCAGCTGATGACCAAAGCCTCAGAAACACATAGATACCAATGGTTGAGCAAAACAACATTAATACTGTATGTGAGAAGGAATATCATTCTGTCTAATCGGATAGAAAACAGATCATTCTTTACTCCCAGTAATGGAACATTTAGGATCAATAAACTGAGCAGGACTGATGGTGGTGAATATAGACTTATAACCTTTGATTCAGATGGAAGTCACTTAGAGAACAGGGTTCTACAGTTGACCATTCAAGGTAAATAACTATTTATTACATGCATCTCATATTCTACGTGCTGTATATCTGTATCCATGTCTGGACTGCTCTGTATGAGAAACTCTACAGAATGATGAAGATTATGTCAATATGAAAAGTCATCTGAGTGTGTTTCCTTCAGCTCCTGTGTCCTCTGTCCTGCTGGTCTCTGAGTGTCTGTCCCAGGGAGAGATGAAGGTGTCCTGCTCCTCTCAGGGAGCGGAGAGTCCTCAGTACAGCTGGACTCTGGATGATCACACTCTGACAGGCTCTGAGCTCCTCTCTGGAAACACTGAGACAAACAGCATCATTCTGAAACAACACGTCTCAGGAAAACTGGTCTGCTCGGTCAAGAATAAAGTCAGTAGTGTCTTAAAAGAGGTGCAGATATCTACCTGTGGTGAGTGAAAGCATGAGTAGACAAAAGTCTGATGTTAACGATACTAATGATTAACTGAACATCAGTCATTGATCTCTGTCTTTCCCAGGCTACATATTCATTAACTGCACCACACACACACACACACACACACACACACACACACACACACACACAC
>NW_022280049.1:979538-992252 GCF_004355925.1 Anarrhichthys ocellatus | reverse complement strand
ACACACACACACACACACACACACACACACACACACACACACACACAAACAGTCATGTTGATCAGTTGTACTTTGACAGACTCTCAGACAGAACACTAACTGCATTTATCAATGTGCATTCTGCTAATGACAAACACGAGACACGACATCAAGGTTTCAAATTTAAGTAAAATGGACGGATTTAAGTTTGTGAAAGAAACAACAAAAACAAGATTGAACTCCAGTAATGATGGTATTTGTATTTGTTGCTGTGTGTGTGTGTGTGTGTTTACAAGGAAATAATTGTTTTATCAGCAGGCATTTTAAAGAGATTACAAATGGGTTGGGTGTTTTTTCATGGCTCTCAGCTGAACACCAACCAGAGTCTATATTGACACAGATCTGTTTATGGTGTGTGTACTATAAATGTCATATTCTTGGGCTGCATTCAAATTGTGGTCAGTGGGTTTACTTGTGGAAACATACAATAAACTTAATTCAACCATTTTTCCTCAACCATAAACGTGTCATTGTAGTCACCAACGCCACATGATGACTTTTCAGTAATTATAAAATTCTTCTTCTTTGTCTAGCTTCAGCGTGTACAGAGAGAGTTGGACAATTTCAGTTGAATGATGGATACATAGAAAGGCTCTGGTTGTTGAGCCTGGTGATTGTTATCTCTGAGTTTCCAGCACCCAGAGGGACCCTAATATATGGTCATAGAGTCAACGAGGGGCGTTTCCTCAGAGAGATCACCTCCCCTTCCGAGAACAAGTTGTTTTTTGAAATATCTTTTGGGAAACATTTTAATCACAGGGGGTTTGCAAATTACCAAAATCACATTAAAGTATAATGCAGTTACAGTAAATGGAATCACATTGCAATACATCTTGATTTATGAAACTTACAGTTCATTTTGTATCATTAAAATTTGGTCAAGACTTGTTTTTGAGCTTTGATCCATCCATTGGACCAAAACTGAAAACGTCTGCCTAAAAATCTACACAATTGGATCAGCACTGGTCAGAAACGGTCTCAAGAAAAATGATCATGACCACAAACATAATCTTCACCATGGTGGGCTGTTGGATTCCATTAGACTGAAAGGTTTTACGGTTACTGTTTTATCGACCCCTTGTACCTTCATAATGAGAACCAACCGCAAGGGGTGAGCTTTCCGAAACAAGTCAGGAGAGCGATCGTGAACTTGTTAGTTTTCTCTCAAAGAAGACGGCAGTTGCACCAATGTCTAAAGAAAACAAACAAATATTGATTATTATCCCCAACTGTTCACAAATACTTCTCTCTATTTTGGACTCAAGTTTCCCTCAAACCACAGAAATGTATCAACTGAACTTGTGAGGATACAAATGTTAGATATTAGTAATTGATCTTCCGGTATTATTTGTGAGTATTTGTGCTTTTTTGTTCTCTCAGGGTATACAATAACTGAAGGTTAGCATTATTGCATCCATGCAGTCCATATTTGCTGCACAGTGGAACCTTTAACTCTCATACCAATTAACCAATTACTTATTTAACATGAAAGGACTCCCGACTGGGGACCCATGGAATAAGCTAAGAAACAACCATCATATCAAAAATGTTGACTTATTCCTTCTCAAAACCTTATTAGTTATGTTATTAATGCCATCTGAAAAACAGGTCATCTTAGAAAACCGTGTCTGCAGCATCTGTCTCCTTAAAAATGACTGTCCCCTAGAGTTGCCCTACCCCGATAGTGGGTGGTACTTTAAATTAGTACCCATGGCAAACATGAACCCAATAAATAGTTCCATCTAATAAAACTGAATAGGTGGAATTTGGTGCTTTTGACAGGGATACCTGGATCCCAATAAATTGATATTCTTGAAAAACACTAATTAGAAACAGAAAACAACATTATGAAGTTAATGTAAACAAATTGATTGACAAAATCATACAAAATTGGGCTGATGGAATAATGGGCCTATGAGATATGAAAAAAGTATCTGTGGCGACCCCAGTCGGTAGGATTAAAGTGTGTAACAAGAGTGGTGTAGCCACTTTACAGAGGCCAGATGAAGTCAGCTTTGGAAAATGGCTAAAAGAACTGATTGGCTTATGAAAGATGTAAACAGGAAATAAAAAAATCTCCTTTCTCAAAGTGTTGGATGTTACGGAAGCATGAACAAAAATAATTGCCATGTTTTAATTAATTAAATAACGTGATAATAATCTTGGATATTCTAAGAACAGTTTCCATGGAAAAAGCAATCTGCTCACATTCAGGAAGCCTTCAGAACACCTGGGCAAATATTATTCTTCAATGAATGCATTACGCTTCTGTAATATGTGACATAGCCAAAGACTGCTACAGCATTTTTATTTATCTTTTTACTGTCAATAAGCCAGAGTTTGAATGGAGTGACACAAAATCAATCTGAGAGTAAAACCAGATGAAAAGGTAGATGTTCAGTCAAATCTCAGAGCAAGAGAGTGAGTGCAATGTAATGGCATATTTCCTGGACAGCTTGTAATCACATTAAATGTTAATTTCTACTCATAAAAACATGGCTGTTCTTGGGATCATCTCATGCTCAAGGGTAAGTTCACCAAAATCAGAAAAAAACACATTGTCCCTCCTACCCTAAAGATATCTAGATATGCAATTTGGATTTAATTTGCAAAGGTTTCTATTTATATATCTATCTGCCACCCAAATACCACAGAGATGAGGGAATCCTTTAGAGCTCAAAGTGAAGAAAAAGGACACTGTAAGCAAATGTAGACAAAAGGTAATTTCCCAGGCCACATTTTCAATCCCACGGTGAAAACAACTCTACCTAAGTCAGGAATTTAAAGCCATGCTACTGAACCTGATATTCTGACTTTGATAAAAAAGGCAATACAAAGTTTTTGAGCACAAACATGAACAAAGTGCAAATGGGAGTAAAATGTCAATTGAATAAACATTTATAAGCATGCTTCCAGGAGATTGTTGCTTAACCTGACCCTGTGCTGTGTCATATCACTCAGTTAACCCAAAACTGGTGCAGCAGTGAGGCTCACAGTGGTTGGCTCATGTTTTGTTTATCAGGATTGTGACATAACAACTACTGGCTGCAGCCAAAAAGATAAAGAAGCATGATAACTGTTACTGGAACAAAAAGCACACAACACTGACAGTTTGCAAAATACCACAGGCACTTAAACTTTAATAAATATTAAACATTAAGTTCTTTTTCATATGTACAGATATCGTACAGAAAGATCCATGGATGCTTTTGCAGCTGCTGCAAGGCTGAGATGTACCAATAATAAAACTTTTACAAAAGAAAACAAACTGGCCCCAAAGCTTCTATTTTGATACAGTCAATACAAACAGGCTTGTTTATTTTATTAGACATTTTTTTTACATAAATAAATGCACAAGGGACACCACTTTTAGCAACACTGACATAAAAAGCATCGTACTTAACTGACCGTAAAAAAAGAAAAAGAAAAATGAAATCAATATAGTTTTTTCTCCTCACTTATTTTGTTTTTCCACCTAGCTTAATGAGATATCAAAATATATCATCAAAATTCCGGGCGCACCAAGTGTCTGGCTATGTCTCTCAACATGCTGCATCTTAACTTCCTGAGAGATGAGAGACCCCATGTAGTCAGACTGGCATTTGCTTTGAAAAAGGCAACACAATCCAAGCAGTGTAAACTTTTCACAATTCAATTAACCCAAAAGGAGAATTGGATTTACCAAGAGGGAATGAGATGTATCTGTTTGTGGGGAAAGTGGCTGCAGTCATGGGCTGTAATTTCATATGGAGATGGAGATTTCCAGGTGGTAGATTATGGTGCTCCATAAGTGCCGGTCGGGATAATACCATTCTACAAACATCACACTTATCATTGACGAGTCTGCGACTGTGGGTGGTTTGGAGGGACGAAAGCTTGGATTTGTGTAGTGCTGGCCAAACGAGCAAACTGGATGTACCCTTTTCATCCCCTCTGTTTCTCATTGTTGTATTGACACGTTTGGCGATTAGCTTTTAAATCTGCTTCAATCTGTACTATAAAGGGCTTTTCTTTATTCAAAGTAACTGTTCAAACATGTGGCCATAATATTCTCTCTCTGCAACAGTCCTGATTGTCATGTTAGTGATATGACAGTTCTTTTGTGCGGATAGGCCTAGAAAGCATCATGGCAGTTCAGAGGGTTTAAAAATTCTGTAAATATAGTGTTCATCTCTATAAGAGAAATGAGGAGGTCTATCATGCTGCATGGCCTCTCTTCATCCGGAGGAGAAAGTTCCTCTTCTCCTCCAGAAGCTCCTGAATGCGTTTGTTCTTGGTTCTCTCTCGGAAGTTGACTCGACGCTTTGGGATTAGATTGTTCTGGAAAATGTCATTGTCTACGCCGATGATCCTGTTGTATATGATGTCGATAGAGTTGTTCTCACTATTCTCCACTGGTCTGGTGATGGTTGCGATGGCTGTTTTTTCTGTTGTCAGGGCAATGGTGGTGGGAGGTGAGGTTGTGGCAGGGTCTGAGATGCTCGTGGGAACAGGGAAGGTCACAGGGATATACTCAGACAGGTCCAGCCAGGGTGAGGAAGCGAGGTCCATCATATCTTCGCTATTGATAGTTGGGATCACCATAGTGAGGCCATCGTCCAGCACCATGGTGTCACTGACCACTCCCACGTTGCTGTAGGACACTGTGACATCATCGTCACTGAGAATGGTTCCGCTGGTTACTGTGACATCACCGCTGCTGGTCATTGTGACATCACTATATGGCATGTTGACTTCTTCAAAATGAGTGGTTCCAGTCTGTGTTATGAAGTCCCCAGAAGTGCTAGGTGTTATCGTTGAAGTATCAGGATACCACAGTGGAGTTTCATCTATGGTTGCAGTTTTGTTATTGATGTAAGTAACATTGATTCTGGACTCGGGCAAAGGTACGCCTGCAGCTATTGTTACAGTAGTGCTGGATGAGATAGTGGAAGAAAAGTACTCCCTCAGTTGTTCTAGACTTGGAGTGGGGGCTGTGGTATAATATGAAGGCATTGTTTTAAGTGTTGTCTTTTTTGGGTTACTCTTAGTCTTATTCTGATTAACCATGGCATTTTTTGGACCTAGTTTTGGGGTCTTTTGAGGATTTGTCTTTGTTTGTTTTTTCTTTGTAACTTTTGTCTTTGGCTGAATGTTCATTTTGGGATTGGCCTTTGGGGGAGCCTCCTTTTTAAGCGTGGGTTTATGTATTTTCTCCAGAGTCTTCTTCACTGGAGGAGTCTTTTTGAGAGTTGTCTTTACAGGGGGAGTCTTTTTAGGAGTAGTCTTTTTGGGAGTCTTTTTTTTGAGAGTTGTCTTTATAGGGGGAGTCTTTTTAGGAGTAGTCTTTTTGGGAGTCTTCTTTTTAGGAGTAGTCTTTATGGCAGTAGTAGTTGGTGGCGTAGTGTTTGTTGGAGTAGTCTGTTTGGGAGAAGTGTTTGTTGGAGTAGTCTGTTTGGGAGAAGTGTTAGGTGGAGTAGTCTGTTTGGGAGTAGTGTTTGGTGGAGTCGTCTGTTTGGGAGTAGTGTTTGGTGGAGTAGTCTGTTTGGGAGTAGTGTTTGGTGGAGTCGTCTGTTTGGGAGTAGTGTTTGGTGGAGTCGTCTGTTTGGAAGTAGTCTGTTTGGGAGTAGTCTTTTTGGGAGTTGTTTTTTCTGGTCTATTTTTTGGGGGTTTGCTGTTCCATGGGGTATTCTTTTTTGAAATATCACTTGTTTTCTTTTTGGGATTGATCTTTAGTGGAACATCTTTTCTTGTAGTATTTTTTAATGCAGTGTTCTTTTTGAGATTAACCTTTGGTGGAATCACCTTTTTGAGGGTTTTCTTTGGCGGAATCTTTTTGGGCTTGGATTTTAGTGGGGCGTCTGTTTTCGTACTGCTTTCTGTTGGATTTGTCATAGTTGACAAAGTTGCTGGAAGTTGTTTGCCAGTTATAACAGATGTTGCTGGACTATTTGTAGTGCTCTGTAATTGTGTGTCTGTGTTCACGTCTGTGTCTGGGACAGGCAGAGGTAGGGGATGACCAGTAACACCAGGGGAAGTTGTAATAACTGAGGTCCTTGTAGTGGGGAGGACAGGAGCACTGTTGGCTGCTGGAGGATGAGTGGTGATCATTTGTGTAGCACTTAGTTGGGAAGGGGTGGAATGAGTAACAGCAGTGGTAGAGGTAGGAGGATGAGTGGTGGTCCAGGGATTGATGTCAGAAGCTGAAATGGTGGTGATGACAGCTCTGCTGAGGGTGGGTGGAGAAGCACTGGGCAGGATGGATGTGGAGTTGGTGGGAGGTTCTGTAATGGTGACATTGTTGCAGGACTTGCAGCACATGCGCCGGTAGTCCGGTAGAGAGCAGTAGCGCTTCAGCGCCTCCATACGACAGAACACAGAGCGGTCTCCATGACAACGCTGGCCTGTGGAGAAGAGAATAGAGAGCTGAGACCGGGTGCAGCCGGCGGTAGAGACGATGAAGAGGTGAGTATTATGTACGTGATTGATACGTCTTTGTATGTGACAGAATGTGCAACAAATAGTATGTGACATTAGTATTAGTCTTTGTGTGTATGTTTGTATATATATGTATATATATATATATATAAAGTACATGCATACGTGTGAGTGTGTGTGTGTTGGTTCCACACCATGCAGAGTACAGTAGAAAAGCCAGACCATTAGCAGATGATGCAGAAAGGAAGAGGAGGAAAAACCCAAACATCAAGAGCAGTCATGAGATTAGTCCAGAGCAACTGAAATGGAAAAACAAGGGTCGCCAGTCTTGTTTTGCAAATATAACTCTGATATCTGAATTTTTCTAATTTTGATAATTTCTCATCAATTTTAATCCTCTACCACGTGACTTGTACCCCTTTTGTACCATGCCAGTACAAATAACTGTGTTCTACTGGCAATGTTTGACATTTTCTCTGACAAAGGATCTAGCCAGTGAACATTCCTGGTGAGAGAAAGATCACACTTTTCAAAACATTTTTATTGATACAACTTTGCTGTTGAGAATGACAGTAACTGAAACAATGAGATGTACGCCCCCCCCTGCTCAATATATAGATATATTCTTTTCTTAAGAAAAATAATTCAACTGTATCGAAAGTTACAAGTTCACAGTCACTTTGGTAAAACACTTCATTACTTGGAAATCAACCAGTCAATCTGTTTAACGATTGAAAAAAACAAAAACATGAAGTACATAAATTATATTTGCTTTTTAAATGAATTCCATAATTTCCATGATGATGTAAAAACTGGAATGGCACATTAAGTGTCATATGAAACATTTACAAAACATTAATAAAATTTCCCTGATAAATCAAAGTGCATATAGACGCAGTGCACGTAGTCCATCTGAATGTTTCTTCAACGTTAGCCAAACGTTAGCCAGCCCCACGCAGCAGGCCAGTGAAGCCACAAAACAGTTACCCATAGTATAGAATATTATAGAAGAAGATAACAGTCATGAACATTATTAAATACAGTCAACACCAATGTTATATACAGTCGCACTGCTAGGTCTGGCTTGGTCTCATACAGTCCAACTCCAGCAGAAGGAAACCTTGGATAGCTCGCTACATAGTCACAACAGAAATAAGTGATCACAATACAATGACAAGTCTGAAGTGTTTTTTTTTTTTTTTTCTCGATGCCATAAGTGTCCCTAGGCCCTTTGTAAACCCTCCCAGTAGTCGGACATTGGTCCAACATCACCTTGGTAGGTTTGATGGTTGGCGGGTGTGAGTTTGTTAAGTTGGTTTGAAGCTGCCTCTATTCCGAGTGAAACTTTGAATGAGTAAAGCCATCTCTTTCACAGATAAATGCCATTACATTCAATCCAAGATAAGGCATTGTTCATGTGGTTAATGTTCATCAACATAAAATGATCATCGGACGCTCTCAAATCAAAGTTTATGAGGTATTTCTGTATCGGATCGCAATGTGTAAAAGCCCGAATGATGAAGCTTCCTTACACACATACACACACACACAAACACAATCAGACAGACACACTTTGACTGACAAGACTAGCATATCTCATTTAATCACACATTTGTTAACTCACTCATCTAAACACAAGACACACATGCACCCAGAAGCGCACACACAAACACACACACACACACACACACACACACACACACACACACACACACAGATGCACCAACTCACACACATACATACAGGTGATGGATGCGAATGTGCATGACAAAACGGGATCCTATCCTAAAGAAAACAAGAAGCGACAGTAAACCACTGATCCATCTGAGAGAATGGAGAGGCAACTAACTGACCAAGTCCTGCATAATATAGGTCTAACCCCTTCCCCCCCCCAAAACACTTTACCTTTATTAAATATTCATCTGTATTTATGTAAAATCAATAAAAAAATACACATAACAGTCAAGGATCTAAGCGATCAATAGCAGTCCAAAGGTTTTAGGCAAATAAGCTACAGCTTATTCATGGTAAAACGTTATTAATATTATTGTTACTCATATAGATTTAGATTTATAGGTATATATAAATACAAATATATTTATAGATGTATTTGTTTAAAGTCTGCAAGCACAAATAAGCTGCATTTATTGAACTTTAGTATAACAGTCAAAGAGAGGATGGCTGATGATGAGGTGAAATGGGAAGCAACCTCAAGCGGTCAGACTACCCTGTTTATTTTTTGTGTGTGTTGTTTTTTTAAAATTAGCCTTTCTTCAAGATCCTTCACCTCACAGTTCCCTCCCCCCCAAAATCAGAAGGTTTACTTATGTCACTTCCTGTCCCGAGTTCCTGTCAATCTGAGAATGGAGCATAGAATGAGACGCCATTCTCCTCCTCGAATGGAACCAGGATGTCAGATGAGCACTTTAGCAAAGATGTCCTCATTGTGACAAGATCACATTCACAATAAAGCTTTCATATTTTTTTTTCAATAACTTTTTTTTCCTATATAGATATTTATATACCTTTTCTGTTTATTTTCACACCTGTTTCTCCCCACAATGACAGTGCGCTACAAAAAAGAAAAAAGCGCAGCTGCATCTCAGGAGTGGTAACCCATGACAACACGCAGCTAGCTCGCGCAAAACATGGCCGCCAGATGCAGAGTGGGTCCCCTCACACATGAACGGCTCCTCGACACGTCTCAGGAGGTGCCCGTGAAAACATGTTCGCCTTGCCACTTCGAATCCTTTTCACATCAAATTTTTTGTTGATCTTTTGAGTTTTCGACTGGCCAGCGGTTACAACACAATGCTCCACAAAGGAGAGAGAGATAGAGAGAGAGAGACAGAGCAAGAGAGAACCAACTAGCACACACAGGAGCCAGAGACCTCCCCCTAGTCAGAGCCGTCTCAGACACAGAGAGAGAGAGGCAACATCCCCCCTCCCCCCCAAAAGAGAAGTGAAAGCTTTGCCGCTCGCTCACGGGCGTGGGCACAGGCACGGGCCGTGGGGAAGGTCAGGGGGCCAGCCGGGGCCGGCCCTGCAGAGACAGGAGGACAGAGATGGGCAGGGCCCAGCAGAGGACAAACATGCAGCTGCGGCTGCCGCTGTGGAGGCCAGGCTGGGAACTATAGAGGGAGGTTTTACGTGAGGAGATCTTCGGTAAGATGGAGTTGGGGCGAGACAGCCACTGGATCAGGATGTTGCCGTTCTTGTTGAGGTCTGACGAGCCCTCTGCAGAGAAAAGAAGGGAGAGAGTGATGCAGTAGTTAAGGTGGGAAGGGAACTCTTTAAATGGTTATTGTGGTGCACCTTTCCCAGCATCTCCTTTCCACACTGATATCTGGGCCTGTTTTTGTCTACGTATTCAAGAATAGTTGCAGTTTATTACAAGTATAATTGCTGAGATCTGGCAACATGGGAATATTGTCAAAAAAGGGCAAGAAACAAGTGTTTTTTAGTCAGATTAGTTAAGGAAAAAACAAAACTCTTCCAAATAAGTTTAGTTCAGAACAAAATGGTTTAAAATCTATGATTGTTTGACTGCTTGTGTTCCCATCATACAGAACTTGTTTTTAACATCGCCAGCTGTTTACTGTCCTTTTTTTTTTTTTTTTTTGCACAATCTTAGTATTGCAGATAGGAATGTTGAACAAAACAAACATTTTAATAAAGTGAAATTCTTAAGACAATTGTGTGTAAATGAAATAATTTGAGTGACTGGAGGTTCCTTGACACTCACTGGGACATGGATCCAGGCGACAGACTCTGATGGTGTCGGGCTTACTGTCCAGACACAGGCCGATGGTGTTGTCCCTGGTGTGGCACAGAGCCTGCCTCTGCTGGGTCCCGTTACCACATGACACTGAGCACTGGAGACACAGGACATCACCAACAAGCACTTTATAACACATCACCTGGTATATATGGACATAAAATGTACATGAATATTATGACATTGTGATTTTTGTAATCATTTTCCTTGGTTTACAGTAAGAAGTAATTGTGAAGATTACATCATCGGTTTCTCATAGACTTTTCAACAATGCCAAGAATACAGTTCTGGGGAAGTCTGATATTTAAACCACTGAGTCTCACAAAAGTACCAGCTGTTGGGCTTCAATACAAAAATATCAGTATTTTCCCTGCAAAAACCAAAACGGGCCTGTTGCCCTACGTTCAGCCTGCATACCTGCGACCATGGTCCGACTCTCCACTGGGTCGGGCAGGGGTGTCGGTTGCAGGGTCTGCGAGTCTCGGGCCGGTCGTCGTTGCAGTGTTTATTGTGGATGGAGCGCGTGGTGTTGTCATCTGACGGCTGGACACAGCTGACCGAGCGGATTTGCATCCCTGTCTTTCCACATGGTTTGCTGCAGTTCTGCCACTCCTCTGTCACCCAGCTGGAGGACACCACGGGGACAGAGAGAGAGAAACAGGAGTTCTGAGGGCATTCAACACGTCAAAATGCTGAAGTAAACAATGAGCGAGGAGGAAAGACCTGCTGAAGGCCTGCTGAATGTAGAAACAGCCTAAAGCTGTCTCTATCACAGCTTTGTTATTTCTTTACAGTTTCTGACATATAATACAATGCATACATGGGTGGGGGGCAGGGCTTCTGGTTGCAGTCTCTGGTGTCTCCTCTAGGTTTCATGTTGGATTTGTTACAGAAGCTCTTGTGGACCATCTTACTGTCAACTTTTCTTCTGCATCCGTATCGCAGGTACTGCTTCCCTACAGCAAGAGGGAATGGAGCATTTAACAAATGTAAGCACCAGAAGCATAAAGACGGGCATCATAGTTGATCTCAGAGACACAACGGTTTCACAGCATGCATTTCCATTACTCCACTGTACCTCCGCCGCAGGCCTTGGAGCAGTAGGACCATCTCTTTGGAGCCCACTCATAGGCACTGTCCTCCACCAGCATGTTGTTCTGAATGGCAGAGTCACTGTCCATGTTCATCATGTACTTATAAGACAAATTCACATCCTCATCTCCATGCAATTTCATCTACAAAGAGAAAAAAGTGACAAAAACCAATGAACACTTTAGATAACCGACACCATTTCAGACAAATATATATATATATATATATATATATAGTGTCATTTGGATTGTTAAATATGCTTGTGTATGAACAGATTATTCACTATTTTCACTCATTTCAATGTGTACCATGATCAGAATTCCATGTCTGAGAGGACCAGTGGTCTGAAGTGTCTCCTTGTCGTTCTCATTCTGATATTCCCACTCCACGCCCTTTTCTATCACCGAGTGGGATTCTGGGTAATTGTTTTCCCCGTTCAAGAAGAACAGTCCTGATGCCACGTTCTTTACAGCTGTAGATGGGTGAGAATTTTCATTGATTACACTAGTACCACACAAGTATACAACACAATACTACTAATAAACACGCAGGAAAGAAAAACAATATACAATGTCAAATACCTAAAGTGTGAGAGGTTGCTTTCAGCTCTTGGATCAATAAGTGTCTCGCTCCTCTGGGGATTTCAAGAACTTTGAGGAAACCTGGAATGAAACAGACACCTAGTTTGTAACACTGACAGCAGAACAATTTTACAGTTACCCGACGAAAAGCCTCAGCTAATCCCGTAAAGAGCTCTTACTCATTTCAACCAAATATCCTCACTAGTTAAAATCCTTACAGTCTTGACTGTTTTCATGCAACTTTATAAAACATTTTGTGAATTTTGGTGCTGTAATGTAGGTCTGCTCTGACGCCAAAGATTAGATAATATACTAATAAACATTCGCCCATAGAGTTGGGTTTGACATAACTTGCCAGTGCTCGACTCATGTGGAAACGTGATAACTGGACATTGCTACTAATCTTCCTCTAGAGGGCGATGTTTAGCTGAGTATAACTAAACGTGGTGCGCAGACAGTAAAGGAACACTGGACAACTATTTATCCGGTACTAACAGACATCTGATGCCATGTCTGTCCTACATTTAGATAAGGGTCATTGTCACTTAGAGTGTGTGTTCACCTTGTTTCTTGGCAGTACGTGTGATGGTGTCTTTGAAGGTTTTGCAGCTGGAGTTGTCTCCTCCACACACTCCACACTTGTCCTCCTGCTTTGAGGAGCCAACCACTCCGTTGCAGCCCACTTTCTGTTCATGAGGACATGGAAAGTTTAACACATGCAGATCTGACCACACTGCAGCAGCTGTCTTGCGCTCTCTCTCACACACACACACACACACACACACACACACACACACACACACACAC
>NW_022280049.1:970132-979528 GCF_004355925.1 Anarrhichthys ocellatus | reverse complement strand
ACACACACACACACACACACACACACACACACACACACACACACACAACGTCACTCACCTCACACTCCCCACGCACGCACACGCTGTGCGGGTCCTTGTATGAGCAGCGTGTGCCGTCCAGGACCATTCTCTGCATGAAGACCACGTCTCGTGTCTCCTTGGACTGGCAATGCAGGTGGCAGCGTTTGTTGGCTAGGAAACAAACACAAAAAAAATGACCCAATTGGCACATTTGAGATCTATTTTGATGAGTTCATCTTCACAACCAACATGGGATTACTTTTTATTTTTCTGAATGAGCTCTCCATGAGTCAGCGTGGCGCTCTGTCTCATTGTGTCTGTCTGTGTGACTCATAATACAACTACATGAGCCTCCAGAGACAAAACCTGGCAGTTCATCCCAGTGAGAATGAACACTTCTACTTCATCACGTTTATTACACATGGATTGCGTATTTATTACACAATCCAGAGACCTTGTTTTATGGTGCTTTGACACTAATAAGCAGGTGGCAGACGTGCTAGTGTAGAATTATAATATTTGCAAAAAACACGCTTTTCTCAGTCTGAACTGAGCAGAGTAGCAGAACTGCAGAGGTACAATACATTAGCTAGCCTGCATTTATATTTAAGATATGCTGTACATTAGCTGCCGATTCATTTTTATCTAGCTGCTCCTCACCTTTCAACGTTTCAACATGCAGATACATTTACAGTGTGGACAAATAGAAAATAATAAGCTTAATTTATGAGAACCCTAAAATGTTGTCAGGAGGTCACTTCCTATTTTGCACACTGCTCTATGAGGAGACATCTGATCACATCTGTGAGAAAACAGCAGACAATTTGGTTCTTACGATTTAATAGACAGACCAACAGATAGCGATTTGATGAATCCCTCTAAACAGCTGATTGATCAGCCAAACACACCCAGGGCAGCTTTACGTTTCGTGTTTCTTTGCTCACAAGTACAGTATATTACTATCTGTGTTGACTTGGGAAAACACCTAAATAGAG
The DNA here is from genome assembly GCF_004355925.1 of Anarrhichthys ocellatus. NCBI lineage: Eukaryota > Metazoa > Chordata > Actinopteri > Perciformes > Anarhichadidae > Anarrhichthys > Anarrhichthys ocellatus. The sequence continues at coordinate 978,512 of NW_022280049.1, read as the reverse complement.
ACAAAAGTACAACAGTGTGTCAAACGTCTCTGAACAAATACTACAATTTTACACTCGGAGCAGACGCACTCTTTTTCCCCCCTAACACTATCTGAAACTCAGGAGATGACAGACCATGGATGGAATTCAATTTCACCTCCCTGTTCACTTTTTTGTTCCCCCCCCCCCCCCACACACACACACATCTGTGCTAGCACACTAACACACACACTCACGGAAAAGTAATTTGAGACTGAAAAAGCCTCGCTGAAAATGATAAGAACTGAGAAAAAACAATTTAGCAAGGCTCCTCTTAGCGTAGCGTGACCTCCAATTACATATGGAGACAGCTCAGCACTTTACTCTAGGGCTGCCCTCTAGTTGGATGATAATTTAATACCTACCAGAAAGGCAGTGACACCTCCACTTAGAGACAGGGTGGGTCTGACAACCACACACACACTCATTTTAAAAGAGGTTTCAGATATTAAGTGAAGAACTCTAATAGTTTGTCCATATGTGCCGACTGATACAATGATGGAGAGAAAGATGTAGGAAGAGAGGGTTAGTGAAGTTCAACATGACATCAGTGAATGGGTGGAGAGAGAAAAGACACAGAGTTCAAAGAAGATTCTTTCCAAAGAGATTTCCAAAGAGATGGCGTGGTTTTATGGGAGGGCGTAGTCGTAGCTTAAAGCTGTACACAGCAGGACAGCCAGATGTTAAGAATGACATAACAGAACAACACCTACATATAAACAACCCTCTAAAACCCAACCACATTCAAGAATTATGTGTGTGCTTCCTCTTTTTGACTTTCATTCGTATTTACAACTTCCATTGTGCATCATGATGTCTTGTCATTCTCAGGCTGGTATATTCATTCTGACAGACTCTTACTGTCCACCAAACTACTTCATCCCCTTTTCCATCTGCGGGTGTATACTCACGGTCTGTGTGTTCATAAGGCAGCCAGTGGTGCTTGTTGCTGTAGATTTCAAAGCGGGGGTCCCAGGCGTGGCATTGCTCCTCTCGCGGATCGCTGTAGATATCCTCGCACTCGTTGGTGTCGCACATCTGGAACTGGTGAGTCGCCCCCATGCAGGTGCGGCCCCCGTTGGCTGGTCTGAGAGGGTTGCAGGGCACAGGACGCGTTATCATTCAAAACTTTGGCCTAGAAATGTTACATTTAACTCTTGTACAAATTTTCTTGATCAAGATCAGAGCTTCAGCTGAATTTAGCTCAATTAAGCACAGAAGGAAAACTTGCAATGTTTTACACACACACTGAGAAACACAGTTTCATACCTAGGATTGTCACAGTCGCGTGTGCGAAAGTGTACTCCTCCACCGCAGGTGCGGGAGCACTGGCCAAACTCACTCCACGTTCCCCAGTTTCCATCTTGCTTTATGATGTCAGGTGTCAACCAGATGCAGTGGCCTTTAAAGCAGTGCTGCAATGGGCAAATAATACATGAGACACAGGTGCTATTTGGATACACTGTGCCATCAAATTAGTTTTTTTCAACAGAATATACATATTAATGTTCAATAGTGTATCAATACCTTGCCATTGCCGCACATGGTGCCATCAATGGGCGGCCCTTTCTTGGTCTTGCAGAAGAAGGGATTGTCTGGGTGGCTACACCACAGCTGCTTACACGGGTCAAACGTGCGATACTGCAGGGCACAGAGAGAGACTCCTTCTTACAATTAATAGTCCTACTACACAGCACACACACACGGGGCCACAGTCAGGCCTTAAATAATACAAGTCAACCATCATGAGACAGCTGGAATGAGACACTGAAAATGAAAATAGAGATGAGAAGAGAAATATCACTACACCAATAACCACAACAGTATTATACCCAACAATAACAACATCGACCCTGCACTGTGTCACTGCACTGTACACTACGCTCCACTGAGAAACACACAGCCATTCATGCAAACTAAACCAAAGGATGAGAGAGAGAGAGAGAGAGAGACAGCCCGTGATTTAATTAGGTCACAAGGGAGGTCAGAGGGCAAAAGGTTGAAAGGCCAAAGGTGAGGTCTCATTGACCTCTAGAATGCCCCTAGACACAGATCAAGGACCAAATTCTCCTCCTTTTCGGATATGAACCACTGATGAGGATACCACCAAACTGACCCGTAGTCCAGGGTCTGAGGGGCCGTGCCCGCGACCCTCCTTTCCACAGACTTTCATACCCACCATGACCCCCGGAGACCTTTGCAGGTCAGAGTAACAATCAATGGCTAGACTGTGGTAGGTAATAACGAATGACATCAGACTGGAGGATCCTAAAAGCTGAAGTGAAACATGGAAAAACAGCCTCTGTTCTGGCTCAGCCCTTTCCCCTTGGACGGGAAAGACATCTTTCCAACATTTTTCCACTCGTTTATAGTCGTGAGTGCTCCAATATAATGAGGCTCTTCCTGCCAGAGATTTGCAGGAAAACAGTCAGGATATGGAATGGTTCAACTGTTGAACTGTACCATAGTCACTGAACCAGTATAGTCACAGTGTTTTTAGGCTTTCAACTGCCACTGTCTCTGGAAATAAGCATTTTAGAATCCTGCAGACTAACGTCCCAAATATGACGATGGGTAGAACAGAGAAAAAGTACAGTAAAAGAAAAGTAAGGAGCAACATTACAAACAATTACGACTTCTGAGGACAAATAGAAAAAGAAAATCTGAGAAAACAAATGACGGGCCACATGTCTTCGGGGAGGTGGGGTTACCTTACCTGCGATCCTGACTGGCCCGCCTTTTGTAGCTGAGGGGAATGGGTTTGACAAGAGAATAGAGGGTAATCTAGCAATGTGTGCAAAGCCCCCTGAATAAGCCCTTTGTCAATCAAGCAACAGTGTGCCACAGTGGCTTCACAGTCAAAGAGTGGGTGAGGGTGACAACGGGGAGGTTAGATGCCTGGCGAGATGCTGAAGCTCGTTGTGCTGTTTGTGCCAGGCTCATGTAAAGGCACTGTGGTATAAAGGTAAGCGTAATAAATATGTCTTTAAATCATATTTAACATTTACAACAGAAAAAAAGAAATGGCTATAAAAGACCATTACCTGCTTTTAAGCAAGATGCCAATCCCACCAGTGGCCGGGAGAGGAAAGCAGAGGACATCAGAAGAATGTGAACAGCTGTAAGGTGTGTGTGACTCTTTCATTACAATGTAGATCAGAGATAGATGATGAAAGTGCTGCGTTCAGTTCACAAGGAAAATCTTCAGAGCTCAAGAGTTCCCATACAAATGGATCTTCCACAGGAAAATTCAGCAAATTCTGAATAAACTGAACAGACTGAATTCAAAGTGAGTTTACCCCAACTCTGAAAAAACTGCATCATCTCAGGAGATAAAGTGACGGTTGTAGAAGTTGCCGTGAGTATTGTTAGTTAGTGTTAGTAAACTCTGACTATGTTAGTAAAGTGACCGTGAGACTATGGGGATCTCTTACCGCGGTGCACATCGTGTAGCCCACACCAAAGTCAAAGCGACACTGTTCATTCATGGAGTAGTGCAAACCAGGAAGCTGAGGCAGAGACGGCCAGTTGTGGTCAAAGGGGTCGTCCCGGAGACAGTCATAGGAACTGCAGGAGGAGTAAAAAAAAATGGGTTAAAATTGTATTTTATTTGGTTATTTTCTTTCAGTTATTCATGTCATCCTGTAATATTACGGATAAACGATTATTTTCATTTTGGATTATTATTATCTTAATTAATAATTTAGTCTATAAAATGCTGATTAATTTTCTGTTGATCAACTAATCAACTACTCGGTTTATCTCTTATGTACTTATTATTTAAACCCCTTATTCATTCAAGTGTTTTACGAGTAGTATGTGTGTCAGAAGCTGCCAACTTACCCAAAATAAGTAATTCAAATACATTTAATGGTGTTTAATGAAACCTTAAAATTTGGGCTTTTTCAACCTGGAAACCACCACCATACCATTTTGGCAGTAATGCTCGTACACTTTGTAATAGAATAATTTCTAGGATAACAAAATCCCAGAAAATATCAACAAGACGCAAACTCTTAAATATTGATGAAAGTCTCAACCTTCAAAATCCCATGTAATTAAACTCTAGTACGAGTGTGTGTGTGTGTGTGTGTGTGTGTGTCTCACTGAAGGTAGCGTCCCAGCTCTTGCATGCTACATCTGGACCAGTGGAAACGGTGGAATGCAGCTTGCACTAGCGGAGCCATGATGCTGCCCATGTGCACCTCGTCTCCACAGCGGTTCCCCTGACCATCGTGCTCCATCCCCAGCCTGCACACAAAGAGAGAGAGAGAGAGAGAGAGAGAGGTGAAGGGAAAGGAGACAAACCAGCGGAGACAGATTGGGAACATGTGGGAGGAGAAGAAGAACAAGTATGGGGAGGGAGGCAGAAGCAATTCTCTCATCAGATATTGACTGAGGTAACCAACGGACCAACATTGTAATAAATCAATACGGTCACATAAGTGACTGGTTTGTTGTCTTTTGCTGTACCATGAGAGCAGGCCTGAAGACTTCATTATGGCAAATGCACTTACACGTGTCCGGTCTCGTGTGCCACCACAAAGGCAGAGGAGAAACCGTCCTCATGGTTCAGAGTGCAGCTCCTAACCGGATGGCACATGCCCGTCACTGGGGCGTAACCTAGAGAGTAAGAGAGACCCACGAGTCAAGATTTACAGACTTATTCTGTAAAAAAAATACTTTGCAACGTTTGAACTTAACTTTTTTGCTCTTCACCATTGAAAGGTCAAGTTTCATTTAAATACATTTCATTGTGTCATTTTCTTTGTGTATTTCCAAAATGCCTTTTCACATACGCATGATGGAAAAGGAGCAAGACGTAGAAACACGGTGTATTACTTCTCAAAATACAAAAGGAAGATAGATATAAGTTCCATACCCACCAAACATACACACATCAGTGAATAAACATACGTATTATTCATTAAGTTCATACTGTCAAATTATTCAATTTGTATTCATTTTCTTAAATTAAATAATATTCAAACAATACTTTAAGTCAGTCTCCCAGCAACTCTTAAATTTGACTCCATATACTGAAATACACATCTGTTTAACTGATGTGCATTCGTGGGATCTGTGAGATGAAATTGATTTGGGTGAACTATACACACATTTTTACCTTAAATCTGTGACTTATCTCCAAAGATATGCAAAATATATACTACTTACACATAGCCAATCACACACACACACACACGTGTGCATGTTTGTGTGTCTAATCCTAACCCTAAACCGTCGCCTTCTACCCCTACATATGCCAATCTCCAACTCCCTGTGTGCTTGTCTGTCCTGTACTGCCTTTAATTGTGGGACTGTGGCTGGCCCTGCTCTGCCTATTGATTTTCTGCTGCTGAAGGCTGAGCCCAAGGGCAGCTGAAGGGCTTCTGGATAGCTAGGCCACTGCCTTTAGAGGCCTCTCCCCTGGGCCTGCCTGTTAGCCTGCACTCTGCTGCACAGAAAACCACCGAACCCACGGTGCACTATGCAGCTTCATGAGGCAGAGGCAGGAAGAGGGGAGTTTTCTGTGTGTACTCAATGAGTTCAAAGTAGGCGGGCATGCCGTTTCGATGTATGTACTATATGTTAATCGGTAAGAGTTTAGAATACCCTGCATGCCCGTGGGGCCAAATTCCTGGCGTGTGAGGAAGATGGCGTGATCGTGATACTCAGCGTCCCCCGTGTCCTGCTTCTGCTGAAGGAAGGCCCAGCGACACACGTTCTCCAGACTCTGAGATGGGTTCCCCAGTTCAATCAGACTCATGGACTGGAATAAGAGAGAGGCACACAGGAAAGAGAGAAGAGGGGGTAAAGATTATACAAAAAACAGGGAAACCTGCTTCTCGTTTTAGCTCCGGTACAATAACATTTTATTCAGCCCTGTAGGGGGCAGTGTCACAATGTTACATATTGTCAGCACATCTTGCAAATTGCTGAGGTGTACAACACACACTCACTCCAAGGGATCCACACTCACACAATACTGCTCCTGTAATCTTGATCATTTCAATAATGAATAAGAAACTGAACACAGAGCTGCCTATTAATAAGTTATGCACTAATAGTCAAAAACATGTCCAATTACAGAATATTTACTTATGATTAAATGAACAATACCAACATTCACACAAATCCACCCGGATACCAGCAATTCCTTCCATTCACCTTCACCTCTCATTCTCTTCCTCATTAGGATCTCTGCTCCCCTCTCCTCTCTCTCCCTACATTCTGCTGTACAACTCTTTCCATGCCTCTCTTCCACTGCTTCCTTTTTGCCTCACTTTCTGCATTTCCTCCCTGTTTTCACACACTAACAATGCACAGCTGAATCAAACGGGGAAGAGTGTGTGTATTGTGAGTGTGCTGCAGTGAAGACATATGGCCGGCCTTTGCACAGGCTCTAAGACAGAGTAGGTACGTGTGTGTGTGTGTGTGTGTGTGTGTGTGCTTCATCATGTTCATCAGGTGCTTGTGTGTGTGTTTCAGTGTGTTTTTATGTTTAAAGATGTATTTGGAATGGTGTGTTGTGTGCACTTGTTGTGTTAGAGTGTGTGTGTGTGTGTGTGTGTGTGTGTGTGGGTGCGCCTGCATTCAGGGTCACATAGCCAATCTGCAGGCTGTCTGGGTGCAGCTCTGTTGCCACGGTAATTGGGGATGATGGACAGCCAGAGCTTTGGCTGAAGCTGCGTAGGGGCTGGCCCAGAATGACCAATGTAGGAGTGTGTGTGTGTGTGTGTGTGTGTGTGTGTGTGTGTGTTTCCAGAGATCCACTGGGACTGTAGACATGTAGAGAGGAGAGGAAGAGATAAGGCTACAGCAGCATAAGTGTATCACAGAGCACCTATCCAGCAATAAAATCACTTCTGTGGGGTAATCCCAGCCCTTCTCCATTCCTGCCATCTCTTGCTTTATCTGTGTTTTTTTCCCTCTCTCTTCCACCCCACTCTCTTCTTCTCTTCGGCACAGGCAGGAAGATAGCGTTACAGTCAAGAAGAAAAGGATGCTACCCCCATCGTCCAGTCTCTCTGTTTATGAATGAGGGAGGGCTATTATTGATTGTTTATCTTTGCCTGGACTTCCCATGATTCTGTGCAGCAGCCTACTGGGAGGAAGGCTGATTGCATAACGGGCAGAGTTTCTGTGTGCTTTGGTGCTGAACTGTGAAGGCGTGCGACTTGAAAACACTCCCCTGGGATGCTGCATGCTTTTAGTTCCTCTTTTGCTCAGTCCACTGGAATAACAGGCTCCGGGCATCAGTGCGTGCTGATGAATGTGTGTGTGCGTGTGTCTGTGTGTTTGTTTATGAGTGCGTGTGTGCCTGTATGTATGTATGTACGACTGGACTGTGCTTACTGTAGGTACTTAAAGCTATTGTAGCAAAATCCTAGTATCAGAGATAGTGCTGATAGAGAGACAAGGCAACCACTTTTCAGGAAGTGCATCACAGGCGAGGTTTGAGTATAACACATCAGGTCTTACCTTGCCGTAGCCCAGCATGATAATCCTCACCAGCACCACATTGATCTTTGCTCCCAAAGACTGGTCATGGTAGATCTCATTCACCTGGAGTCACGCAGAAAAACACAAGAGGGAAAGAAAATGAGTCTCAGCAGAAGAATTACAACAATATCTAAACTAATATTTACAGGGTTTGTAAATTGTATCTAATAGATTTATTAATGGTTGATACGGTAAAGATTTTAATAATGGTTTACAGATCAGTTATAAGCCGTTACTTAGGACAACGTTTGAGTTGCTGGGTTGTGATGCTATCAATCCAGAAATGTATGCTCATACATGCATACTAATTTCTAATAAACTACTAAGTCTGCTGGTATAAATGTTAGTAACTCATAAATAGGTTTTTATAATAATCCATCAATTCTAAACAACTCCATTTTAATAAAAGGTTAAAGCTTATGAATGGCTTAAAATAGATTTGTAATCACTAATTAACCATGAATAGTACAATTTATAAACCTGTTGTAAAGGGTGCAAATATCTGACTTAAGTATCCCACCAGCAACACAGTGATATGAGATACTAGAAATGAAGAGACAGGAAGTTCTCTCAAAAGAGAGAAAAGGAAGTTGAGGAGAGGGCAATGAACTCAGTTTCCCATGAGCACAGATGGAGAGGAGATGAAGGAAGAAAGATGCAAAGGAAGGGAAGAGCCTAATGCAAGGAAACAAGGTAATGTGTGACAAGGGAGATGCAGAGAGCATTATACTGGTGAAACACACAGAGAGAGAGAGAGACAGAGAGAGAGAGAGAGGTAGAGAGAAAGAAAGAGAGAGAGGTAGAGAGAAAGCGAGAGAGAGAGAGAGGTAGAGAGAAAGAGGTAGAGAGATGTAGAGAG
>NW_022280049.1:965734-970122 GCF_004355925.1 Anarrhichthys ocellatus | reverse complement strand
AGAGAGAAAGAAAGAAAGAAAGAGAGAAAGAGAGAGAGAGAGAGAGAAAGAGAGAGAGAAAGAGAAAGAGAGAGAGGGGTAAATTGGCACTGGAGTTGAGGCCTGCTGTCCTCAGTGGCTGTGTGCGGTGCCTAATGAGGCAAAGGGATGTAAAAACAGACAGCTGTAATGAGATGGCTGATGTACACGCTGTGGAGAAAGAGGAACAGACAGACTGAACACACACACACACACACACACACACACACACACACACACACACACACACACACAGAGGTACAGAGATGAAGAACGAAATTGCAGACACACCCAGCCAGCGAGAGAAAGGTAGAGTGTTGAAGAATGCTACGAATACGGAGAGGGAGAGAGACAAGAAGCTGAGCAGAGAGAGGCGAGGGAGCACGGAGGCAAAGCGAGGAAAGAGACAGAGCTTAGAAGGGAGTGGAAACGATGCATTCTTAGAAAACAAATGTAGAGTAGAGTCGCGTTTCTTCAGAGAAGAGGGAAGTCATTTATGCTCCATGCTCCGTACGTGGTGTAAAGTTGGAAATCCCAGCAACCTATTAGGTAAATTCCAGTGGAGTGATCCTTCAAGTCAGAATCCTAATTTGTTAACCAAACTCGCCTGGAATACATTTCTTTGATGACATCAACACATGGTTGTAACGTAAAGCCTCAACAGCTTTACATCATTTTCAGAAACCTCAAAATAAAGTCACATTTGATTTTCAGCGTCTGCCTTTGTGTTGTTGGGAACATCTGTCTGGTAAATGATCAGATTTACTAATTTACCTTCTGAAATGTTAAGTTTACAGTTGCCCGCATTATAAGCTAACTTGCTAATGTGGCCAAATATTACTTGACAACATCAGCGGTTTCAGTGGAAGAAGCCTTTTACGTCAGGAGGCGTCCATGTGTTGGTTTTCCAAGCTGGAACAATAAATAATGGAGACTGTAATTAGCCTGTGACAGTACTGTAACCGGGACTTTTTGACCAGAGTGCTACTTGAAGGAAAGAAAAGAATAATACTTGAGGTTGTGATCATTGTCATTTTAAGACAATACAACCACATTGAAAGAGTTGATGCGGCAATTTTGGTATCACTTTTCCATGAAGTTAGGGGACGTGCAAGAGACAAAATAAAATATAAATGGACAAAATTGATGCATGAGATGCTGAGATTTATTTGAGTTTTTATTTCTTGTAAGGATCAAAAATACAAGATTCTACACTTTCCATAATGCAACTTGCATTTTTTTATGCATCTTTTGTTAAACCCTTCCTGCCTATTCATCAGTCACATCTGTGTCAAGCTTACAACTGATGCTTCTTCAGTAATTTTCTAAGAGTCCTGCGCAGCACCTGCACAATTCCTACAGGACTCATTTTTTTATATTCCCGGGGGATTTTTTGGTACATTTGTAGTACTCTCTCTGTCTCTGTAGTACTGTGACATGTACTGGTCTCAAGGGATTTATCTTGACATCATAGCTTTGTAAGAAACATACTGCTGTTGCAGTTCTCCAAAGTGGTCATCTCGTCAATATAGCTGTCAGACAGATGAAAAATACAAATATTAAGGAAACTGTACCTGTAATCGTACCGACTCTCTTTCCACAACTGAATATAATTTATAGGCACAGTTAAGTGGCAACAACCCATTACGTTCATGTTAATATACTTTTATTTTTACTTCCTGAAAACAAGGACGGTGAGTTGTAGAGACACGCTTAGGACTGAGGGACAGGAGAGAAGGGCAACGTTTTCTTTCAGCGACCTTCAGTTCAACATTTTGGATGCTCCTTTTACACATTAAAAAAGATACAGAGTTGCTGAGCAACCACCAAACAAAGACAGAGTTCTGTTGTCTTCTCAGTTTGACCGTGTCTGAGACTGTGTGTGTGTGTGTGTGCAGTTTTGAACTTGCCCGTCTGTCTGGCTACCTACTGGTGGTATTTCTGTTTCCGTGTATCATTTGTAACATTTGTCTCACTCCCTCGCTATCTTGGCAGACTTAAGTATATGTGAGTAAGTGACACATAATGACTTTGTGTGTGTAGCAGTGTTTGTTTGTCTGAGATGACATGGACACTTGATCCAGCCCGCTTCCTTGACAACCGTTAGGTCAATTAGGGGCGGTTGACTTCCAGGTGACCCTGACACTAAGAGGTTCATTCTAATGGGACGGACGGACGGACGGACGGACGGACAGACAGACAGACAGACAGACAGACAGAGGTAGCGTGGTGTCCTTTCACTCCCAACTATAGCCTTCTGTGTCTTCATGCACTTTAGTGCTTAGACATGTCACACACAGACGCTGCGCACTAGAGGACAGAGTTGGCACAGTGATTCATAATCTTCCCCGTGCACGCACACACAAACACACTCACAGATGTTGCTTTGGATAAAATTCATTGCTGAGGGCACAAAATCATTACTATCAGATAAATATCAGATAAATGATGCAGTCGGTCTGTCACTGAACTTAACACTTAACTCTGCAGGACGACATAAAGACAGAATGTAAGACAAAAGTGTCAAAGGAGGAGCAAGGAGTGATATTAAAGGCAGTAATTGTTTAACCACATAGATTATAGGTATAATTAAAATGTTTGATTAAAAGAATAAACAAATGATAATAAACTTTGTTTATATGCACCGTCATTTGTAAATATAGGCATGTTTTACTCATGTTTACAAACAAAACTTGTGTAATTAAACCATAGAAAACATCAATAACTTACATTCTGCTGTTGGTCTGCGCATTTGCAACCTGTTAATTGGATAGTGTTTCCAGGTTCAGTGTTGGGTTCGGAGATTCAATTAAAATCTGAAGCATGAAAATGAGGGAGGGCACAGAAATTTGAACTGCTTTAAAAGCAAAGTGCTCTAAGAGAGAGAATAAAGGAGGGACAGTTCAGACTGAAACCCAAGAACAAGAGAGACACCAGCAGTTCTGTCTTGCTACTTTGAATCTGCACTTCATTAGCTGCAGGCACCTCATCCACCAGTTCACACCTACATTTAGTATACTAAAGATTCCTTACTTTATCATAATTTAATGACATATAAATGGTAAGAATTTGTCTATTTCTTTGCCCTGAGAGTAGTAGTAATATGATTAAAGTACATTTAGATCTGTTATAATATCAATATTCTGATTTAAACCAACTCATCATGGAAAGTGTGTTTCATTTAATATGCATTAAAAACACCCTCAGCTGCCGATGAGACAGAACTGAGTCATCAAATAAAATTTGGCTAGAGTGCTACATAAATTAGATCAGACTTTGCACAGCTTTTCTACATATTTTTGTCAACACACTTGGGAATATTTAAAAACTTGAGACCCATAAATTTGAGCTCTCAGTCTGACAGTGCTCCTTACATATCTGAGACACTTCCAGCTAACAAGGTGTCTATTATTACCTGGACTACCTCTCCTTCCCCAGCCCTTCCTACCACTTAACAGGACAACTTTCTCTGCCTCCAGGAGCTTTGGTAACGACAAGACTGAACGATCAACACCACTTCCAGATAGCTGTTGCAGAAATGATGCCTATCACGTTCTGGAGTAGACAAAATACACCTTAGTATGCCAGTATGCATCATTTCAATTAAACATACAACAGGGGCAACTGCCTCCCCAGCAGTGCCTATTCATCTCCATGGAGAGTGTGATTAACACTGAGCTGCACCTCTCTAAAGGTCCCCATTAATGGGTGAGACAGAGAGTAGACAGACAGATCACTGTTAGCCACTAAATCTATCACCATGTTCACCACAGGAAGATTACTGCACAATGGCCTCCACTTGGCATTTGGCACACATCATATTTTACAGGATTTACCACAACATTGTTGCTACAGCACTCTTGTTTTTCTCAAACAGCCCACTTCGTCACCCGTGGTCAATCAAAACAATGCACATAGCTACTGTACCTGAATAAGCCATTTCTCCTCCCCTTCCCTTTTCTGTTCTTTCTGTTCGTTTTCTAACTCACTTAACTGTATCTTATTAATTCATTTCTCCTTCTGTGTCGCCTTTCTCTCCCTCACTCTCTCTCTCTTGAAATTTGACAATGGTAACAAATATCTTCCCTTTCAGTTTTGTCCTTTTTTGTTTTGTTTGTTTGTGTTGTCCTCCCTGCCCATATTGCTGTCAGTGTATGCCATGTGATCTGTCTCTTGTCTTGAAGTGAGGTAAACACATGGGAAAGAAGTGGGAAGCAGAATCACCAATACACACATTCAACTCAACCTACACATCAAGACACACAAACACACTTTGACACTCCCGCTGAACTTCGCAGACGGGATTTAGTGGTTTTTCTGTGGGGGCGCTTTGATGTCCTGCAGACAGCAGGACCGCCCACGCCCCCCCC
>NW_022280049.1:960932-965724 GCF_004355925.1 Anarrhichthys ocellatus | reverse complement strand
ACACACACACACACACACACACACACACACACACACAATTGTCCGCCTTGACCCTTGGCTCATTTTGTCATTCCAACAGAGGCAAGAAGTAGGAGGCATTACAAAACCCAATAGATGAGTGAAAATAAGCTTCAAGAAACAATGCAAACATTGTAGTTTTACAGAATAACCTGTCCGACAGTGTAACAGCTGCTGTAACAAACGACAGAGGAGCACTTCACACACTTTGTCTAGGTGTGTTTAAAGTGTGAACAAGAGAACACGCATACAGATGACTTTCTGTTAGTTCGGAGAAGAATCTAGAGGAATTTAAGGAGAGAAGAACAGGGGGAAGCAGGACAAATACTGGAATGGGAGAAGTGAGGAGACATCCTCAGATCAATTTGAGGGTTTTACAATGTCAGAGCAGTTCAGGGGGGGAGGTATTCCCATCTTTCTGAGTGGCTAAGCAGCCACACTATTACAATAACACAAAAGACCTGCAAACATATATGCACTCTTTTAGAGGGGCACCTGCGGCAAATATATTTTCAAATCTCTCTGTTAAATCTATCTTAAACCTGCGTTATCACTCACATTATACATAGAAAGTTTTTTAACATCAGTCATGATTTGTTGCTATAAACTGCCCAAGTCAGAGAGAAGTAACAATGCAAAAGAGCTCAGTGTGGAGCAGCTCAGCGCTGCTGAGAGGAAGACAGAGAGGGAAAGAAATAAAACAGAGAGCGAGAGAGAGAGAGAGAGAGAGAGCACACCCATCCTGAAGTGAGCAAAGCAAACTTTCAAGAAGAAAGTCGCCCAGATGCCACGCGTGGGAGGCAGCTCTTATTTATTTATTTCTGTTTATCTGGCTGTCAGTAATTTATTCTGAATGCGCTGTTTAAAATACTCCTTCTCCCTCTGTCTCACCATCTCTTCCCCATAGATTAGAGGGGGGCTGCGACAGGGCTGCGCATTCTCTTCACCTATATTGTCTAACAAATATCTAAAAGGGGAGGCAGAGAGCACGGCGGCGCTGAGCTGAGACAAAGAGGTGTGGTAGGATTTGTTGCTGTATGCTCGCAGCTGCTTAACAGTCGGAGATTGGTTCCTTGCGCAGTGGGTCGCAACGCAAGCGAAAGCAAACAGGGGCACGCACACAAACAGAATGAGCGCACGCGTGCAAACAGCACTCTCACCACAGGTTTAATTTGCAAAGATTAAAGTCTGCAGTTTGTTCAGTGTCACACCAACACACAGGTGCATGCACACACACACACACACACACACACACACCTGGGAGTTTGAGTGCTTAGCTAAGTGTTGTTGTGGCCTGGAGCATACTGCCTGCTGTTTCTGCATCTCTCTCACTCTTTTTCTCTCTCTCTCTCTCTCTCTCTCACACACGCACATCGACACACACACACACACACACACACACACACACACACACACACACACACAAGATGAATGATGACATGACACAAAGCCTGATGAAATGATATGTAGGAGCCCCTTCAGAGCACAGGGCTCACCTAACACACACACACTCACTCAAACAAATGAAATCTCATCATATTCAGATAGAGAAGAAAGGATTACCCGCGGCTGATTGCTGGATGAGAACATGTAGGAAGGGAATTGAATCCTCATTCAGTTGCTGTGTGTGTGTGTGTGTGTGTGTGTGTGTGTGTTACCCTCTTTCTTTGACCTCACTGTGGCTTACCTCCCATTCAAATCAAATGGAACAGTTTTCTCATTTAATGGTTTTATTTTTTTTAAAGCGAGAGAACAAATGTCCTTTTTTTGGGGCATTTCTGATGATGGGTGTACGTGAAGATGCATTTATGCGTTTGTGTGACAGCATGCTGTATGCGTGGTGTGCAGAGGTGGAAAAAGCATTCAGATCTTTTACTTAACACACTGACAACACTGCAGCACAAGTAAAAGTCTTGCATTCAAAACCTTATGTAAAGTATTATCAGCAAAATGTACTTAAAAATAAAAGACCTCTGCAGAAAAATGGTCCCTGTCAGTGTTACTATATCATGATGTTTTTGGATTCATATAAGTGCTGCATTAATGTGTGTCTTGCATTAGATGTTTATGGTTGTGCAACTTATAAACTTCTGCTGGGTAGTTACATCTACAGCAATGCATCATATTCGAGAAGATCCTGATATGTTTGTAGCCTCGCTGTCCTGTGAGAATTACGTATCTCACAGTCAACTCCTCATTAGCTCAGGAAAACTGTGTTCAGTTTTGTGTCAATGCATTTTCCAGCTGATACCAAAGGGTTTATTTAGCTTAAAAACTATTAGAAGAATTTTCTAAACCAATAGAAGAAGACTTTATCCTTCAGTTTATCAGAAACACTTCTTCACATTCACATTCTTGCTTTCACTGGACAGGAAAGGTATAAGACATTGTAATAACTTTAGTAATTAATGCTGTCAGATAATTGTAGTGGATTAAAAAGTGCAATATTTGCTTTTAAGATATAGTGGAGTAGAAAAAAGGTAGCAAAAGAGGGAAATCTTTTGCTACTCCATACTTAGTTACATTCCACCACTGGTAATGCTACATGAGATCTCAGGCTCTAAGATAACCATTAATGTCAGCAATTTACATAGCAGGTGACTAATTATTTTAATAGACATTTATTCATATCTGCATCTGTGTGTTTGTATGTGTATCTTAATGTGTGTGCCACCAACACTTACAATGTTCATGAGTGTGAGCAGGTACTTTTGGACGTGCTCCTTCCCGTGAAACTGGACCACCGAGTCGTCGACGCCCAGCAGCACCTCGATGTTGTAGGCCCTGTCCAGGCTCTGTCTGCGCATTCGCCCCGCTCGCGTGTGGTTGATACTCTGCTCCACGCCGCGGTACAGAGACTCCAGGTCCATCAGACCGCCGAGGTCAGCGCCTGGACATAGACAAATTACAGGGTTATTTAAGTGAAACCCGATTGGCACATAAACTCACAGGACAGATTGAAATGTTGATGTGCAAACCTCAAACAAATCTCCAGACAACATCCAACTAATTCTAGGAAGTTATCGATTCAGTTATCTATTAAAAAATAAAATAATAAACGGGTTTACTCTTCTCTGACCCCTGACCAGACCGGCAAAACCGGAAATCAGCCCAACTCTAAGTGGAAGGACAACGATCGCTATAACTTTGCTGGTTTCCACTGCAAATCAACTTATAAATGAGGCCGTAAACGCCGACTTCAGTGTCCTCCAAGTGTACTTCTGTCAACAGCATGCTGCATATGACGTCTTTGTTATTGTTCTTTGGCGCATGTGGGTGCAACTCACGATTGTGAACAGTGCACACTGAAATCACACAAAAAGGCGTGCAGTGTGAACGAAGCCTCACAATCTCTGTAGATCTGAACAATGGCGGCACATCGAGCATCAACCTTTTTTTATTGGAAAGAAACGAATCACAAATAAACTTCTACATTTACCCAACCTATTGTTGTGTTGTTTTCACAAACCAGAAATGTCTGCCTTCAGTGTGTGTCTCCCTGTCTTCCTCTCACTACAGCTTTTGTTGTGTGTTTAGCGCATGTGTGTGCTACACATTGACATCCATTTTATGCACATGTACTTATTTGAGCACTTGCATGTTGATGTCTGTCTTCTGTTTACCTTCCAAGACACCAGTTGACAGAACGGAGCATGTGTGTGTCACTCGTAACCGCTGGTAGCGATGAGACTATCCTACACAGATCTTCTCCTAATCAACCAAATATTTCTGCTCCCATCTGAATAAAAGCAGCAGATGGTGCCGGCTAAACACATGGATTAAGACAGCTCCCTCACACAGGGGCTGCTCACCCTGCTCTTTTCTTGCTAAAAAAATGCAAAACTGAAGAAACTCAATTTTAGGTTATTCTATCGGAAAGTGTGCAACCAACAGGAGCCCTGATTTGTTCAGATCACTAATCACTTTTGCCTCCACAGGTATGGCATACAATGCGTTGTTATGTTGTTTGGGCATTATTGGATAAACTGAAGTCCTGACTCTGCATCAAGTTTAAATGCCGAGTCCACCCCCCCGCCCCCCCCCCCCTCTTTTTATAGCAGGCAAAGCATCAGAGTCATAGAAGATACAGAAGATAAATTGTCCTGTCTCCAGAGCCAAGGCCATCCTTTCCTCAATTGCCATCCTCCCTCTCCCTCATCCTCCTGGTACGTAGACACAACATGGCCTTGCTTGCATGGAAGCCATGGAAGACCTAGTCATGCAGTCTTGAACATGTATTCTCAGTGGATTCCATCCTCCCCGACTCCGGCCAAGGCCTCCCACGGCCAAGGATGACATGTTCAAGTGTGTACGCGGGTGCTTGTGTGCGAGCACTGTGTGGACTAACATGTCTAACTGGGCCATAAATCATCCATCAGGTAACTTCAACTAACGTGAAGGCGAGCTGTAATAGATATGCCGTTTTTGACCGTGGAGCTTTATTTGGAGGTGCGGGTTGATTCAACACGTGGCATGAGGGGACAGCTGGAGCTCCGGTGTTTTGACGAAATGCGGTTAGAACAAGAGTTTAGTGTCGGGAATAGAACGAGATGCAAGGGGAAGATACAGGGAAGACTAGGGGAGAGGAAGAGAGATCTGCCACTTTGCCTCCCAATCAGGAGGGGGCATCCCGCTTTCCCCCCTCCCTCTTATGCAACGTTGCCAAGGCAACAGGCTCATGGGTAAAACAACGGCCGCGTGGATAATATTGGCTCCTGAGTCGCTATCAGAATGAATCTGGAAGTCTGAATATGATCCCATATCTGCCCACATT
>NW_022280049.1:951507-956507 GCF_004355925.1 Anarrhichthys ocellatus | reverse complement strand
CACTGCCTGTCCACTTTAAGAAAACTATGGATCAATCTTACAGGGACACGGGCGTGTGCATCAACAGAGAGATAAAGAGAGAGAGGCTGACAGCGAGGTGCACGGTCCGGCTCCCAGAGAACCTATAAATCTCTGCAGAGACAGCTTCCCTGCTGGCTTGAAGGGTTTGTGGCCCCCTTGCCACCTCTCTCTCCAACCCTGCCTCTGCCTGTCACCTCTCTCCTTCTGTCACCTCATCCTCTAATCTTATATATCAACCCTGTCTCCTGAAATTGATGTCCATATACAACTCATATGTTTGTAGTAAACGTGATGCTGCCTTGATTATGCTTTTAATCAACATAAAGAGGACATGTTTATATATCATACGTACCTGCAACATGTTCACTGTGAGCATATCTCGTTTTCCCCTTACAATATCTGCTTTTGGAACCAAAGACTGCTGGCCATTTGTATGGTCATGTTTGCTCAATTTGCACTCCCGTTATGCACAGGTTTTTTTGGGCTGATCAATTTCTTTCTTTTTTTGTTGTTGGTGCAAAAACATAACGGCAGCGACTTCACAGGTGGTACAACAATAATAATATCAGGGGGGAAATACCAAAGAAACACTAAGAATACAGGTTGAAGTTCAGAGCTTGACATTATACATAAACAAAACAAAACAAGAGATGAAATAGTAGTCATAACAACATCATCTTAAATATATATAAAATAAAACAAGATAAGAAGAGGTGGGAGGTGAGTGCACTTGTGTCATCAGCCGATCAATGTCGATGTAAGTGGTACTATACATTTTCTAGGACCCCTTAAATAAAAAAAAAGTTTTATGCAATTTGACTGAGTTGAGGGATGCGCCGACTTTTTTGATATCCAACCATTTATTGATTTTTGTGGCCACTTGGGGGAAGCACAACACGCTGTAAACACAACACTGACATATCACCGTAAGAAGGTAATATGGCAAATGTGTTAGAGAACAGTGGCTTATTTACACATCCAGCAGAAGAGAGCAACATCAGCATTCCTTTGAAGAAATGTAATGCTCACTGCCCTCTTAGCTCAGTTCTGCCGTTTCATTTTTTTAGCCGCTAAATACACTAATATTTTACCAGCTTGTCGCTAACTTTGTCCGTCTGCTGAGGAGGCTCTTGACTCACTTTTCTTTACTGAGATGAAAGAACTCCATGTTTTGAGATCTTAAGTAAAAGCATTATACAATCTACAAACATTAAAACTCTTGTTTCATGCTCTACCTTTCTCCTGCGCTCCCTGCTCGTAACCTCATTTCTCCTCACCAATAGCCAAAAGAAATGTCCTGTCGTGGCTGTGAAGTACTCAAAGAACAGGCAACGCCAGCCACCTGAGACACCCAGGACCACAGTTATTATGACAGGCAAGCCAGCCAAACATCTGTCAACCTGAGCACTGTAGGGATGAAGGGAGTGGAGATGGAGGAGGAGAGGAGAAGACAGAGCAGAAGAGGACAAAAATAAAAGTGGAGAAGGAAAAACATGACAGAGACAAAAAAGTCATAAGATGACAAAGTGAGAGCGATGTATACATTGTTAGCCAGTAGGTTTTGTATTATCAACTAAGTTCTCAAGATAACAAGCCAAAATATACAAAAGCTTGGGTTACAATCCAAACCAGTTTCTAATGCCCTGAACCCATGAAGGTGAAACCACAGAGTCATCTTCTACGTTGTATCAACATTCATAATTAGAGGGCGATATTTTCATATTCTTAATTAGCACCATTTAGCAGCTTGTGAAGTTGGTTGGTTTGTAAAAGTTTTCTACAACAGCAAACCAACCAGACAGCAAACCAAACAGACTAATAACGCACTATGAACTTGACTCATGTTGTGCTAAAATATACTACAAAGAGCAAATGGCAGTGCCTTGGTGTTAATGCTTAAAACTGCCAACCTGCAGCGAAACAGAGGTGTCACACAAGGTGCCCCGACAGTCTAATGCATTTGGGCCCTTTAGTCTCTCCTTCTCTCTTCTTTTATCTACATCTTTACATCACGTCTTCCTCATTTTTATCACTCAGGATTCACATTTCCTGAAGAGATAGATCAAAGTGTGAACACCTGGATGATTTGAATAGACAGCCAGAGTTGGACCGGTAAAAACTTGCCCCGCAGGTGAGAGCAGCCAAATAAACAAAAGCTACCACAACAACTCACCTGTGAATGGCCTACATAAATACCAAATGACACAAACGGGTCGCAGGTGTATCTGCGACCACCTACAAGTTCCCCTCTCCAACTAAACCTCTCTCGTTGCATTCCTCTTCTTTCCTGCCGTCTTCATTTCCTCTTTTATTCACTAAATGTACTTTTTCAAAGGGCAGATATGGAGTAAGTCTATCTCAAGGTGTGAGACAATATGTATGCAAATGTTCCCACCAAGCAGCTCACCAGCATAGCCGAGCCCGAGCACGCCTGCCAAAGGGCGGCAGGATGAGGATTTATGATCCAATATCACCTGATAATGATATGATGATCATGATAAACATGTAAGCCAGGCTGTAACATAGTTATAGACCATCTCTAACCCAGATACATAAGCAGGGTAGTAAATCACCAGAGATATCATTGTAATGTTTTAAACAATTAAGGCGTGGATACTTGGATTCACCACTGACTTGGACACAGGGAAGTGAATAAAAAAAAAAAAAAAAAGAGTGTTTCGACCTTAAAAAACTGGCATGCTCTTCCACCAAGAGTTATTACTGCCTAGTCGGCCCACAAACGCACAGACGGCTCTTTTCAATTGCACAGCGTTCGAGCCAGACGGGAGAGAATTAATAAGGCACTATAGTGTATCGGTGTTACTAAATTGGCGGTGTTTCATAACAAAGTCTTTCAGAGCAGTTGTCAATTAGAAACAATTAAAAGAGCCATTCATCATTCTTACAAAAGCGGCTCCGTACGGGGAGCAGCGCTGACACAGAGGCTGATCAAATGTAATCAAAACCATAATCAGCAAGCGCTCTTTAACAGAGGCTGGCGATGACGGAGCTGAGGTATGTTCACTGTAATGATCACGCGTCCATCTAGCTCCTTTGGCCAGGAACACTGTCAAACAAACACACAGCCACTGAAGCAAAAGCTGTGCAGAAAAAGTGACAACTGGAGGAAAAACAAGATGCAAAGAAACAGGTTTGAAGTCAATCTGTGTTGACGCTTCAAAACATGCTATAAAAATCAAACAAACGAGTCAACCATTAGGCGCTTGGCAATTGTCACTACAGCATGTGTCGACTTGACGTCGCAGCCTCGTGCTGATCTGTCTGTTGATTGACATGCAGCATCCTGCATCCTATCTTTCCTGGAAAGCCCTCGCAAAGGCTTCCCATATTGATGTCCAGCTTATCACTGCTTTGTTGGTAACCAAGAGAGATGGGATCTTAATGCAAAGATGCACTGGGGGAAAGTATCCCGTACACAATATGTCTCTGCACATCCAACTTCCCTCAGCTCTCAGTCCCCCGGAGGCGATTGTGATTGCACAGGGAGAGGCTACAAACCCCTGTCCACCTCCCAGGCATATGGCTAATCAATGCAACCTCTTCCGTGCAATGGTAACTCTATACTTCAGTAAGGAGAGCTACCAGCGCGGCCTCCCCGTCTCTCTATCCTAATGAAGCTCCCAGGTAATCAAATCACTGCACACACAGGCAGATGGCCAATATGGGAACAACCACCGGGGCTCTTTGATGGGATCACGACAAAGTTTTTAAACTTGCCAATGAGTAATTTCACCTTATGTATTAAGCAGAACCAAACTGATTTCAACATGTGGCTAAATTTACTTCCCAGCACTATGTCACTGATAAAGTTTGACGCAGAGACAGCTGAGGAAACTATACGGATGGCATGACATAACAATATGCTGATCTCTGCTAAATCTGGCTGAAGATGTATTTTCATTTGCTGGAGTGGACTCATTTGTTTGGGAACCACTGGCATGGACTATATTCGGCGACTGGCAGCGTGAAAGTCTCCCAACTGAATCACTACAACAAAAAAGAAGCTGGATCTGGAAAGAAAGTCAAAGAAAAACTGTGCACATGCAAACTTCAGGAGAGATTTACGCCTATAGCAACGGCTATATCACGCTACCAAACAGACAGTAAAAATGGAATTCCTTAGAAACAAGGAACTTCACTGTTCGAGCCCATTGGGGAATTTATTCACAGTCAGTTGTGGGAAAGTGGCAGAAATATGACTTAATAACAGTTATATATTATGTTTCATTATTTAGGCTATTTGTTTATTTGATTTAATGTAGTTATCCTTAAATTGATCCCTGGAGCAAACACATTTGAAAACGCACAACTTCTACTGTGAAAGTTGGATATATGTTTTGATGCGCGGAATTGCATTGCACGTGTTCATTCAATGCGACATTAACACAGGCCAACCATTAATCGCGTTTAGGCAGCATCGGCTATCGAGGAACGAACTCACACATATCAGAATACTTTTGCATGAGCACAAGTAGACCAATGAATTTAGGCAATACCCCTAATCTGACATTTTTCATTACACAACATAAACAATGGCAGATAATCTATACTTCATGCACGGACCCTCCTTTTACTAACATAATGGCAAATTCAAAACAATCCCATTTACAGCGATAGTCCCCCCTACATTATAGGTTTCACCATTAATAACTAATAACCTGTTATGTTAACAATGACTTAATCAGAAAAAACTTATTTAACTGTTGGCAGCTATACAGACGACCGGCTCAGGTGGGCGAAAAAAGCCTGCTGTATGTCCTCCAGCTTGATTTAATAAAGAGAGGTTATTATAAAAGAATATTTCCCCGCTTCCCCAATCTAGCAACTGGAAGTAAGACCTGTCTCATTCTCCTCGCTCTGCAGAGCAAGTAATACCCACTAATCCTAGACACAGAGAGAGGCTGTGGGGACGAGAGAGAGAGAGAGAGAGA
This sequence comes from Anarrhichthys ocellatus, assembly GCF_004355925.1. Taxonomy (NCBI): domain Eukaryota; kingdom Metazoa; phylum Chordata; class Actinopteri; order Perciformes; family Anarhichadidae; genus Anarrhichthys; species Anarrhichthys ocellatus. The sequence continues at coordinate 951,534 of NW_022280049.1, read as the reverse complement.
GAGAGAGAGAGAGAGAGAGAGAGAGAG
>NW_022280049.1:927175-951497 GCF_004355925.1 Anarrhichthys ocellatus | reverse complement strand
AGAGAGAGAGAGAGAGAGAGAGAGAGAGAGAGAGAGAGAGAGAGAGAATGTCACTATTTACAGTTTCATGCTAATTCCTTTCTTTAACGTTTCACACCCTCACCCTCAGACCTCATCATGTTGGCCTGGGGGTGTGTGAAAAAGCACATGTGTGTCTGTGTGTGTTCATGTGTATGCGCTGTCACCAGAGCAAGCCCAGTGTGGAGGACCAGGCACAGACCAAAGAGTTGCAAATCCCCAACAGTGTTCATTTAGAAGGGTTCATGCTGGCAGTGCGGACGTGAACACACACACATACACACACACACACACACACACACACACACACACACCGACACACACACACACAGGAAGCTCCCAGGCCCATCCCATGCAGTGTGATGTAATGAGATATCTGTCGTTTCCCATTCGAGCCTCTTCATCCTCCACAGAGGAAAACCACTGACGGAGAGGCGAGGGGAAAAAGGAAAGGAGAGAACGGAAACTAGAGGACAAGGAGCAGAATCAGATATTTCTGTTTTTGTCTTCCTCGCCTCTCTGTTTAAGGGAGTAATATGTCTCCATCTCTGTCCATCCTATTGTAATGGAGTAGGTCTCACTACGCTGCCTGAGGAAATTGCCTTATAGTCCCTCTGCCCCTTTTCTATATGTGGACACATACACACACACATACACAGACCACACACACTCTCATGGCGTTGGCCCCAGTGACACTGCTTAAATATTAATGACCTGGTTCTCTCTCATTAATAATAGCTGCAGCGCTGATTACTCTGTGAATACCACTGTGTGTGTGTGTGTGTGTGTACACATATGGAAGTGTGCCTACTCACAATGTGTGAGCCAAGTATTTGTTCTGCCCGTCACTGGCATATTACACTGTGAATCGCTCCAAAAAGATTACTGACATTGCATTACTGAGGTAAATTAAATAACATTGAATTATATAACAGTGAGGATGTTAAAGGTTAATATATGGTGATAAATCCAATGTCAGTTTGTGTCAGAGTGAGTGTCAAGAGCAGACATGCACATACACACATGAAAAATAAGTAAACGTGGATAAGCAACACACACACAAATGCATAGACTTACAAATATACAGAAACAACCACACAGGCGGGCATTCAATCAGCTAAGCCATGCATGAGGCATGTGAGATGCAGCTGGCTTAAACTAGCTTAGTACGGGACACAACACACACACACTCACGCGCACACACACACACACACACTGGGGCCAACAAATAGCACGAGTAGACATCAGTATCCATTGGGTTGCAATGGAGAACTTTCATCCCTCTGCTAAGAATAGCAATACTGTAGCGAGCCACAAAAGAGGAGAGTGTGATTTGATGAGCTGTGTGTCCTTTAGTAATCATGAGTCAGCATATTACAGCAGCACACGCGGTAAATGGAAGGCAATCCCAAATAGGGTATTCACCAATTTCATTTACATTGAATGTGTGCCCTGTTGTGTACAACATTCCCATTTCCCTGATGAATTACATTGAACTGCATTGAGACAAGGAGGGAAAGGGAGGAAAAGAAAGAACTAGAGCAAGAGAGAAAGAGGAAATATAATCAGTGTTTCTTTACATTGTAATACAGATACAGAGGAACTGGACACACTGTTTAGGAATTGAAAAGAAGCAGTGTTCCCCAATCTTTTATCACTCACTTACATACATCTCGATAATCCATGCAGCACACACTTCATCCTGCTTTTGTCCACCTTTTCAGGCCATCCTGACGCTCAGCCCTCATCTACCCTCAAGCAGAGGCACAATTAGGACTTTAATTCCCGATGAGCCCCCAACCCGCCGCCCCCCTCATCCCGGGTCTCTCTGGACCTGGCTGTCGTTACTTGCATTGTCTGGCTATGGCTGATGGAAATCATCTTATTAGCGTTGAGCTAATGTCTGCTCTGGATTCCTGGGACACTCTGGCCACCCCTATTTTAATTGGCTGACTCGATTAATATTTCATGTGTTTAAACACAGCACATCACCTTTACCTTCGCTGGCTCTGACCCTGTGGCTGGCTGCTCGGTATGTCAGCTGGTGAATATAGATAAGGGAGAATATTTTCAGTGACCAACCACATTGTGGCTTTGGATTTTGGGGATTTAAGTTATGTTTTGTCAACTGTTTTAGTTAAATGAATGTATTATTAAGAAATTGATATTGATGGGGAATCAAAGGATTACAGTTAAAAATGCCACCGATGTATCTATAATTTGAAAGCTTTGGAGTGCCGACGTGTTCATATTAATACATATGTAAGACCAGAGCAGTAATGTTTGGATGAACTGTGTGGAGTGTGTGCAAGCCACCACTAGTTCCTGTTGATCATGTGCCACTTCCTCTATTCTTGATCTGTGGACTAAGATTTCTTTACCTTTTCTGGCCTGTAACTCAGTTCTTAGGTCACAAAACTCTCATGATCCCACCAATCTGGTAAAATATCAGCAATCTTAACGTTGTACAGATGTCAAGGGAATTTGAGTAATGTTTGAAAATCAAGTTTATTTCTAATTCAATATATCAGTTTTAGAAATCTCCTGCTACCCAGTCAGCATTTTAAGTGACCCGATATCACAATGAACCCAAAAAACCTTTAAGTAAGATCTGGATTCACTGAGCACGAGATGGAAAAATTGCAGGTGAGCATGTAGCTCACTCAGTAACACACACACACACACACACACACACCTGGCAGCCCCGGGGCTACCTCCAGGACAGAACGGGTGATGGAGCTGAGGGAAGGAAAGGAAAACGCAAGGAGTGGAATAAGTTGGGGAGGGAGGTATAAAAATAAAGGAGAAAGAAAAGAGAAGAGATACGACGACTGACAACTCATTGCTTACTTAGAAGTTGTAATATCATAAAATTCATTTAAGGTCATAACAGCAACAATGGACTGCTATGTCCATATAACAGTACAGTTATGAATCTTTTAGTCTAGTTTTGGCTGCAGTACAGGTCATAAACCTCACCCCCTCCATGTTAGTGGATAGGACATGGGCCAAAGTTTAAAAAAAATTAGTACAGATCAAATACAACTTTCCCAATCTAATCCTTATCAAGCTGATGTGTGTTCAAGTGTCCATTGTACTGATAAGTTCGGTTTTAATTAGTTATTTGATGCAATAAGAAGAATGTAGGAAGTGGGGATGCGTCCATCTATATTTACAGTCTGCGGTTCTGAGTCAGGGATCCTCCGGGCTTCTCTTCCTGCGGGGATCAGGTACTATTCTACTATAGAGAGCCAGAGACACTGGTTTGCACTCAGTCTAATTCTATGGTTTACAATGAAGACGTCATTTTCATCTTCACTCTTGAAATGTCCAGCACAACAAAGGGAGCTGCATTCGGGTTTCTTCCCAAGGTGACTTCAAGGTGAAGTTTGCCATGTAAAGGAAAGAAAACCTTGAGATATGTGTGAGTGTGACGAAGCTCCACTGCCTCCATTTTACACATTGAAGTCTGTCAGGGGCAGGACTACCGCATTTGTGAAAAGGTTTTATAAAAAACGACCAAACTGTCTGATGCTGAGTTGCATTGTGGGTAATGATGTAAGTGTCATGTTTTTGCAAGGACGGAAAATGTGTGGAATAGACAAAGACGGCATCTCTGATTCTGCTGCTGGGTTGTTGATCCTATTTTTTTCTTTCATGTCCATCGTGAGTCTGACTATGTTGTTAAATCAGTGGCGTACTCTGTTAAAGTCATATACAACATGCTCTTTTTTTGTATGAGAACCCACACTGGTAACAAAGAACAGAAAATACATTTTTTTTAATTGTGATGACCGATGTGCTGTAAGAATGTCCTTCTTGGTGCTATTTTAAAGAATAACAGAAAATGGAATATATTACAAAGGCGACATACCTTTTCTTATGAAGGAATTAACATGTATGATACATCTTTCTGTGCAACCGTATCCTCATGTGAGCTAATATGAAATTAGATTGGAGACAGAAAACAGCTTACTGAAATCTAAATCCCATGATCCAGTGTGTATTCATCATCTCACACTGAATTTCTATGTTGTTCTCCATATGTTAGCACAACACTCTACCTCACATGCTCTGGCTGAATACAATCGCAGGATTGGTATTTTCTGGGGTTTCTTAGCTTTTGATTAAAAGCAGAACCAACATTTGCTTTGCAGCACCATATGGTATACACTTAAATGTGCAGCTTCTGTGTGAGCCAGTTTGACACAGCCAGGCTCACAGGAGCAAGAAAGCAAACAAAGGTGTTATGAGTTTCAACAAGTAATTAAATAGCTGAAAAAAGTTATCAATCTGAAAAATATTGCTTTCCTTATTGATGAAAAGTTCAGTATTTGGAAAACATGGAGAATTCAGCACATTATTTGAGGTCTCTAATAGACAACAGAGTGACAATAATCAAACTCGACATGGCACTAGACTTTATTTGGCAGCCCTAAATGTGCAAATTGGTGCTAGGAGGAATATAAGCACAGTTCGGACTGTAATGTGACAGCTTCGACAGCTAGGAGTATGTGCGCACATGTGTGTATGTGTGTGTGCGTGAGTCATGGCTGCTCCTGCGGCCTTTAACACCCAGTCATCTGTCATCCATCGGCTCAGCTCTGCAGTGCTGCCGTCTCAATCGCCTGACATAATATTGCGCACACAAACACACACACACAAACGAACACACACACACACGCAACACTCACTTTCTCCGTCTCTCTCCTTCTCTCACACAAACACACGCAGTATTTTGACAATGTGCCACCAGCACCGAGTGTGAGGGGCAGAGAAACACACCTACACACCTACACACACGCACACACCGTGTCCCCACAGTGTTCCCTGATTAACGAGATGGTTTGTTCTCTTCCTCAGGCCTGGACCAATCAGGCACGAGGACACAAATCTCTCCCCGCTGGTGATGCTGAAGGCCACTGGCCACTATTTATTGGCAATCTCAGCCCTGACTACCCAGACAGAGAGAGGAACACGCTTGTCACAGGAAGACACCACCACCGTGTCTCCGTGTGTGTTTTTCATGTGCTCCAGGTGAATTCTGCTACGGGAGATAAATATGCCCGCAAGTGTCATGAAATAACAGTTTCACAGAGCATCACAGAAATACACACACAACAAGATATACTGAGGGATCTCCTCATTTATAGATTGTGTGGGTGTGTCAATAGAGAAGAGGCATTAAAGCCACACACCCATCAAAGCTGTGATTAAAGCAGATTAGAACTTCTCCACTAACAGAAAAATGTCTTCTTATAGCTCAACACAATTATTCCCTCTTTTTCTAGCTCTCTGGACTTAATTAGCGGGGTTTAGCAAGCTTGGTGTCTTAGAAGCCCAGCTAAACATTAGTAATTGCCGTGTTTATCTGCTTCCAGAGTAAAAATAACCCACATAGGGAGGTTGTGACAGTGTGGCTGCTGTCACTAAAGCAGTATTCCTGTTTTGTGCGTGGAAATCTGAAAACAGCTCCTCTTGGCAGATTCTTATTTCATTTCTTTCTAAAAACGCCTCGATGACAGCTTTGTTGGTGAAACATTTAACACTGTTCCCAGCGGTTATTTTAAGAAGACTTAAATTGTTAACAGTGTTTCTCTTTTAAATGGCTTCAAAATCATATCAGTACCTAAATTACAGATAGTCCTGCCATGGACTCTAAAGGTTTGAACTAGAGGGACAAGGAATTTAACAAGAAGGCAATTTGTCCCTCATCTTGTCTTATACTTCTCTTATCTGTCCTCTGCTCATTCGCTATCCTGTTTCTGTCTTATCTATCTTGTTTACCTCCCAAATAAGGGGCACCCTTTGAAAATCTGTGCAGACTTATTACTGGTTCATATCCAAAGACAACAAGCAGCGTGCGTAAGATACAGAGACACTACAGGAAAACACACTGCAAACATCCAAGGTATGCAAATGTCTCACGCTTAACATTAATTAACAACTAAGTTATGAAATATGAGAAAGTCAACATCTACTACGCTCTAGTGATATCGATGCCATACAAGAATTCAAATGCGGGGAGACGTAGTGGGAGGAAACGTAGAAGAACAGGCGCCAGAACTGAACTCGGCCCGTACTGTATGTGAGTCACTCTTATAGTCAGACACACTGATCTCAAACCTGGCTCAAAGTCATTACAAGAGGCCGGCCAGAGCGGTTTCAAGGGCAGGAAATGTGGGTGAGAATTTAAAGTTATAATTCTTAAGATTATCATGAAATCAAATCACGTTTTTTGACGCTATTTATCGTCAGCATTTTTTTAAGCAACAGCCATTTAATGTAATTAACTCTGCATTTACCTCAGCAACAAAGAAGTGCTCCTTTGTTTTGTCTTTTCATGTCCTGTCTACACCACAAGTGGGGATTTGTTGCAGTGCGAAGATTGACATATGTAGCTAAATGGTCACCTTGTACCTACACGTTACAAAATATCTGACCAGTTTCACAATGTAGCATACAGCATTAAGGACTGAAAATGATTGCATCAATACAGCAGTTACAGGTGCAACAGAGCACACTACTGACCACACCCAGCAGTAATGTGCTAGCTAATACATGCATTATTGATATACTGGTGTTAACCAGATGCTGGAAAACTAACGTTACATGGACGCTGGAAACACTAACGTTACCTGGATGCTCGATAACGAAAATAAAAAGAAGGGACAGATGGTTTGTGGGGGAGCACAGCAAGAAAAAGATGAGCAGCAGAGGTCAAAGGAAGACAGCGAAGGCAGGGGTTAGCTTCCAGTAGAAAACACACACAGAGTAGAGTCGAGTAGAATGAGCTCAAGCCAGAACACTGGGGATTGTCAGCTTGATTGGGAATCTTTTCAAAAATCTCCCAGAGTTCTGAGCGATGGTAGGAAGTCTGGAGAAAGAGAAGGATCACAGGGGGAATGTGGGTAATATGCCAGGGGAGTGAACTAACTTTTCTCTGGCGTCAGCACATCTGCTGTGGAGGATGATCTGTCTCCCTCTCATTGCTACAGGAGGACACATGGCAGCAGAGTTCTCACATAAGCTGCACTGTGGCGACACACACGGAAAGAGTAGACATTCCAGCGTGCTCTCTTTAATTGTCTCAGCGTGATTGTTACCACAGCTGCAGAGGACACGTTACATAAAAGGCAAAGGGCTTTCACAGTCACCTTCTACTAGCTGTGCAAACCAGTGGCTCAATTATATCTATTACACGCTCGTCAGATGCAGATCATCCCACAGTGGAACCAACAAAATACTTCAAATCAACCCTGATCTGATTCATGTAGCTTCTGATGTGGTTATTATGAATTTTCCAGCATTGCGTCACCAAAACTTGCATTATCAAATGTGTTTTGTGTAACGTCACGCAAGACAGATCACGCTTTTTATCAACATAGCAAGGCAACGCATTGGTATCTGAAAACTGTTTTGCTGTCAATGGATTTCATAGCTGCTCCTGGCAACTAAAGCATAACTAATACACCGGACTACATTAAGGTTTTTAATGCATCCTCAGTCCTTGCTCTTCCTCAGCAACATTTTCTTTTCTACGGACGGTATTGTTTTGTCTTCAAGAGTACCTTCAGGTTCTGATTGAGCAATCAGCCTCTGCGTTCTTCTTTATGATTCATGTTTTCTGTGTTTCAGAAACTTAGGGAGAAGATCTTTGTCTTGGCAAAAAGGTCACAGTGATCTTTTTGAAAATAATAAAACAATAAATTGACTTTCCTTAACTACAGCCAAGTGTAATTGACGCAGTACCCGAACCGCTGTTTTTACTCTTAGAGTCCTGCACTTTTCAAGCCTCACCATACATCAAGTTTAAGATTGTCACACTTCTTTATTCAGAAGAAATTTAAACGCAATACAAAGCAGCAATTACCTTTCATCCAAAGCATATTTAAAGCTAATTTAAAGTACGGAAACATATGAACTGGGATAGTGAATTTATACAGTATATGTCAAACAAGACGGGCTTTCTTGTTCCTGCACGTGACCACTTTGCATGCGAGTGTACAAACATACAGTACACATGCACACATATTCTACAAGCCATAACTTTTACTCCTGTTTTCTATTTCTGTTATACATTTTTGACAGAGATCGAGTTATTCAATTCAACTGTAGATATCCAATCATAAAAAGTTAAAATAGAAAGGACACATACGTACTGCCTTACTGTACATATTTCTTCAAACTCAAATCTGGAGGTGATTATAATATTTATTTTTGCCGTAATAAAAAAGGATAATTTGCTGTAGTGGATTATACAGTTATTATACAGTTTATAGATAAAATTCTATTAAACTGCAATTAATTATTGTATCCAATTATGGATGAAAGGCCATGTTTTGCCCGACATGGCCTTCCATCCTGCCAAGAGTAACTAAATCATGTTGCGGAAGCCACACTACACCGGGTGGGAACAGAGCCGGTGGGACGACGAAACACAATTAAAAAGTATCATTGCAGCTTTGAAAAATGAAGACGAATAACCCAGCACACAGTTTGCCTCCTCCCTTCACTGTGTTACTGTAATTGCTCCATACAAGCACACGCCATTAAAAGGTCAGGCACCAACAGCGTACGGACAACCACAACATGACCCATCTGGATTTGACAGTCACTCCGGTTCATTGGGCGCAGTAAACAGAATGGCAAACGTGTATTTTCAGCCCCTGCTAAGCTCTAAGCGGGCCTTGTTTTCTCCTTCCTCTAATCTCTGCAGCTATTCTCCACTTTTATTTGAGCTATATCGGAACACATCAGACTAATGCTACAAGACACGTCAGCAAGCTCAGTGGGAGCAAAGAAATGATGACATAGGAAGATGAAGATGATTGAATTTTCTCTTTCCCTCCTCCCACCTCTCTCTTAGATCCAACAGTTCTTCATCACTTATTTAAACTGCCCATTTTTAACCCACCGTCTGAACCGTAAACTTTTCTGTCCTCGATGCTCACGGCTGGTATTATCGCCATTGTTCAATAAAGAAGCACAGAGCTGTGTTTCATTCAATTGAGCTCCCCCAGGGTGCACAGTGGCAAATGAACTGCAGCCTAACAAACTCCCACCACCACACATCACTCTGCTAATCAGACAGCAGCCGTCTGAGCATTATTGCCATTGTGTAAACAAATAGCAACGCACTCTACGACTAAGAATCCTTTTCTGGTGATTTCCACCGTTTCACATGATCTTCATCAGCAGATGGACTGTGCTTAGTTGGCATGGGGCTGCATCTGTTGACATGACGGATGAGTAGCCATTGTAATTTCACCCAAAGGACTTTAAGGACTTCTAGTTTTTGAAAATGTAATACAGTTGAAAACTCTGGAAAGAGCTAGAAAGTGAACTTTAAGTAACTACATCCAAGGTGAAGAATAAACGTTCGTGCTTAATGTATAAGTTAAAAAAGTGCTCCAATATGGATGAACAGTTGCTGAGCGTGCATGTCAACGCACATCCATGACAACAAACGCAATCAGCAGATGAAGATTATGGGATGCGGTTTTGCCACATTTCGATTGTTTCATGTTTCTGGCAACATACACATTTATCATGGCAGCAATAGAGAATTTATAGAGACACATACCACTAACAGGGCATTGAAGTAGATAACTGCCGCACACACACACAGACACTCTGCTGTAATAGTGGTGAATGCATTTGGGTGTCCAGATGAAAGCCTCATCTACATGAGAGGCTCCATTAACCTCTGAACCATAGTATTTCATCCTCTTTACAGACGCATTGCTACATTAACCTACATGGTGCTTCAGTTAGTGACTACTCGTACTGTGTAGGAGCTCTTTTAGAAAACAATGACAAATTTTCCTGCTCAAGCATGCATATCACGGAAGCTTATTCAGCGGTAGCAATGGCTCCCACACTTCTCTGAGGAGTGCCAGATTTAACACAGCATGTGTGTTTGTGTGTGCATGTGTACAGAGTGTGTATGCAGCATTGTGACAGAAGTGGGAGGAAGGAAGTCACACGCCATCTCCTCTTCCATGAGATTCTGTCCCTTAGGTTGGCTGGTTACATAACTGATGCTATCACAGAACACTGGCCACCTCCAGGGAGGTCGGTTGCACGTAATGGTAGTCACACAGTTGTACCTGCTGCTTTGTGTGAGCCCTGCATCTAATCCTGCATCATGAAAATGAAGATACAATGATATTATGTGTTAATATTACTTTTACGGGCCTGCATTCATAGTCAAGCGATAGCATGCACAGGGCCATTGCTCATGTATTCTCAAACACAAATTGTTTCTATCTGAACTGTTTTGTCTTTGTTAAAGATAATTTATAGGAGATTGGGAGCATCTCCATTGCCTCTCAAACGGCTCTTAACATGGCGTCTGCTGAGTCGGCGGTTCGCCGCTAACAGCGCTAACAGTGTTGACCTGAAGGTGGGTGCTCCCGGAACAATGCCGTTTCCTTTTGTAACCGCCGTATGAGGGCAGTGCACTAAAAGCATGCATGTAAACAAAGTAAGGTGACATTACTCCACTATATCTTTTCATAGTGGTTCGCTGCTTTATCAATGGTCTGAATTGCACTTTTAAGGACCTAAACTGTGAAAAAAAATACGAGTACATCTAGACAGCTCTATGATCTAATCATAATGGCTGAATGCGTTCTCTAATGTAATCAAACACATTCTGTGAACACACTAACCCTATGCTTAACCTCTACATTATATCTCTTATCTTACTCAACTCTTCAGGCCTCTGAAAAGGTCAAACTAAACGGTGTATTTTCATTCAGCAAAGCCCCCGATTAGAATCATTGACCATGTTTTGTTTTTATCTTTCAACGTCAACATTTGTTAAGATTCTTTATCTCAGGTGGTTACGGTTAGGAAAACATTATAGACATATGAAGTTAGAGTTAGCAATGCGGCATTAATTGCAGGTCTGTGACTGGACACAAACTATTCATTACACACCCATACACTAAACTGACCTCCACACCCCTACTTTCCACCTCACTACATCTACTACTACGGCACACTACTATTTGCATTGGCACTCATGGCGATCATGGACGTAACAACGAAAGATACTGGGCTGAGAGAAAAGGACACAATAAAAACAAATCTTTACAAGGAAATGCTAAATGTTGTGCTTTCTTACAGTATTTTCGATTCAGGTAGTCATCCCGAGTCCTCCAGATTGGGACCACTGCTTTGTTATCAAAATACTTTTCTCTGGACCCAATGATGATCTTGGATGATCATCACTGTACATCAGAAATAAATTTAAAAAAAACACAAGGACACACACATTGTTGTATAGCAGGATTTTGACATCAAAAGTCTGGTATTTAAAATATGAACACCACATCAGAAGCAGCACCAAGGCTTACTGCTATGTCACTATGATCACCATGATTATAGTGACACTCGTAATCACTAAGTCTGTAATAACACTATACTCCTTCATCCCTCCAAGGCGGCCCTTCTGCTCCATCCCATCCTCTGCTTGCTCACTCTCTTTTTGTCTCACAGACAGAAAGAAACCCACACACAGACTGTGGGTCATTGCGGCAGCGGTGGCTGCAGACCGGAGCAGAGGTCGGTCGCACCCTGCTATTATCCCAGGAGTCCTGCTCTGTTTAAAGGCACCGCTGTGGCATGGTGAGTGATGGCTCAATAGAGGGGCCTGCTGGGAGCTTACCAGCAGGTGAGGAGTCAGGCGAGCCAGAGGGAGAACACACACAGAGGAACGCGGCGCAGGCACACGGACGCACCACCGGTGGACGCACACACGCCGTCAGTCAGTCACGAGTGAAACAGGCAAGAAATAAAACCTGCAAAACGCACAGGGACGTACGCATACATGCCAAAATGCATGACTGTGCACACGCACACACACACATATGCTGAGTGTGGTAAAAAGCCAGCCGTGCTCTCTAGGGATGGAACCGGTGGCCGCAGAGAGGGAGAAAGGAAGCAGCTGGCTGCTGAAACACTTCCCCTCCTAACACTGTAATTTCCTCCCAGAGGCACACCTGGGCCAGCACTCATTCACACATATATAGGATATACTGTGTGTGTGTGTGTGTGTGTGTACGTACAGTGCACAGCACCAGTGTATGTGTTTGGTCTTTAGTGTGTGTATGTTTCTGCTTGGCTCATGTGCGTGTGCTTATGCAGGTGTGCACTAATGTACACTGCTGAGCTAAAGTGGCTCCCGACTGCCCAATATAACACCCATATTATTATATGGCATTACACGTTATTACATACATAAAACACATGTTTCGTTCAAAATGCAAGCTGTGAAACAGAATGTGGCGCCGCTGTTCTGCTGACTTGAAATCAGCTTCAGCTGCTGCTACAATGTGGCCAAACAAATACTTTGTTATAGAGCTTTATTTGATGGATACAAAACAAGTCAAAACTTTTATAATTTTAAGTCTTAAGTGAATGATTATCAAGTAACACCTTCCTTTCCTGAAGAGAGTATATTTACATTTTGGACAACCCATATTTATCCACGCTATAATGGTTCACTGAAGTTAATGTTTCCAAGTTCTGGAGAACTTTGTTTTTTTGTGCTGAAAATGCTCAGCCTCAGAAAAGCCTTGGCAGATGCCATTGTTGACATAAGCTCTATATATATGGTAAAGGAATTCCCCTCTAAAACTACTGGTTTTAGAGCTCAAAGCAGCAGCCTAAAGACACTCATTACAGACGGCTCCTGGTTTTATTCAGTCAAGGGCTTTCACAGACAATTTAGCTTTGGGGCAAATGGGAAGACTGTGCTGAAATGGGAATATGTTGCATCAGGGAACTTGGCAAGGAAATGGAAAAGGCAAGAGAGGCATTCATCTCGCAGTTAAGAAATGAGATGTGTGGTGTTTTGAGGAACCTGATTGTGTAAATGCAATTTATCTGCTAAATTGGGATTACAAAAGATTTTCTGTTTTTGTAAATATAGTGGTCAGACAAGTTTAATTACATTATTTTAATCACTTTCACACCTCAAAAGTCAGTAATCATCCCTCAAAACACAGGAGCACTTTGTAACAACAGCAAGTAGAAACAGTCAAAGTTGAATTGACATTTTTAGGAACCATTTTAATGTTCACCTTTGTTTTTTCTTCCTAAAAATAGCTGGATCAGGTATCGGTGACAATGTGGCAAATCTATTCAGTTCAATTCTATGTTTGTATATATCTTTAATAGAGATTTAATTATTGTTTAACTTGTGATAAAGTTGTTGCCTTAAAAAAGATCTACATATGAATTGAAATTCCTGTTAATGTTGAATATTTTTTACCAAGTTGCTGCTGGTCGACTGTTACTATTTGATAATAAATAACTCAGGAAGTTTATATCTGTGTATTTATTTGTTGAATTCAATGTTTAAGTCAAGCCTGACGTGACCCCACACACAGAGGGAAGATCTCAGTCCTTTCCACACAGTGAGGCAAACAGCTGGTATCTGATCGGTACTTGCTACCCGCCGACCAACCCAAAGCCCGGGTATCTGAAAAAGTTACATCAGTGCATCCCTACATCGGACTTCTATTTAGCATTGTAATGAAAGCCAAAACTACAAAAATAAGACGTGGGTTTAGGAATTTCCCTTCAATGTACCTACAGCTTGTGGAAGTGCAGGACCGAAGTAAAGGATTTAGAGGACGTTCTTGCTCTTAAATAAGCCTCATAAGACATAAGAAGAGTGTCACTTTATCGGGGTTGTTCAGGTGGCTATTTGGGATTTCAACAAGAGGCACGCTGTACTGCAAAGTGCCTACTGGGACCCCCTGTTACATACTGAAGAGGAATTCAGGCCATTTATGAGTAGTGTGTGTGTGTGTGTGTGTGTGTGTGTGTCTGTGTGTGTGTGTGTGTGCTCACATTTCTAAGTGCTTAGTCACGAGTCTCCTCTTAAAACCCTTGCACCATATGTCTATCCTTGTGTCACACCGGCAGAGACAGAGAAAGAAGGAAAAAGAAGGAGGGAGTAAAGTGAGAGGCAGAGAGAGAGTGGGTTCTCGAGGGAGCCCCCACTGGCCTCTGTCTGACCCCCTCCAATTTCCTCTCAGCCCAAGCAGACGCATCATTGTATCAGTGCTGTGCGACGTGGTGTGCACCGCCAACACAACAACAGCTCACATCAGCCCAGCACAGTAAAGCACAACACAGTACAACACTAAACAAGAACAGCACAGAACAGCAGCACCTGAGAGGTTAAACAAACGCTGGCTTTGTGCAGATGCACGGAGTCCTGTGTAGCTGTCTCAGACCTCCGCCCAGTGTCAGTCCACCAGCTAATTGAAATCGCATTGCCCTGGAGGCTGCAGGGAGCCTTTCTGCCTTGAGAACAATACAGATCTCTGAAATGTCAATGAAAACAAGTCAGCCGCAAAGGACTGCATTTTGTAACACAATTCTGTAACGCCGTACGCAAGCTGAATGATAGTTACCATGCTACCAAAATATAACAGTCTAACATGTTGCTTATGTAGTGCTGAAAGGCGTAATCAAACAAGAAAAAAGTTAGGAAAGTTGTGAATTTTATCTATAATAATTTTGTGGGAGTTTAGTACAGGTAGCAGACTAGGTGAGGGGAATTATGGGAAAAAGCCCTCTGGTAGTCCATCTGTTTGGGCAAGTCTCAGTGCCCTGGACACAACACTGCACTGGCACGCACGCACACGCATGCTTAGACACACAATTGAACCAACACACCCAAACAGGGAGTCCAGTCCCGCTAGCGAAATACCAAACCCCACCCTCAATGTCCAGCCTCAAAAAACAAAAAAGATGAGAGTTGGTTTGGGGCAAAGAAAGTTGCACGTAAAGCTACAGTAAACCCCACAGGAAAAAGGGGAAATACAATGAGCAGAACAGAGAGACCCTGATGAAAACCACAGATAAAAGCAGCAGATCTAATTACATTGTAAGGGGCGAAGAAAAGACAGATTGAAGGACGGAGTCCTGTCCGCCCAGAAAAAAAATAACGGCAATCCTTCGTTTTCTATCGGCGCAGCGATTAATTGACGAGTGTGCCACATTAATAATAAAGCTTGCTCTCTCCACTTAGGACATTGATTCACACCTCCTCAGCTTATGGTGTAGGAACCCAATCAATCTCGCTCCTTATTCATCTCTCTCTCTCTCCTTCTTGAGCTCCTCTATTACCTTGCTAAATATAACTTTCTTCCCTCTGTCTTTAGCCAGGAAATGAGTCCAACATTCAATAACTGGCTGTGAATTAAGCATGCCAGGGCGAAAGAGATGTCCAGAAATGATTGATTGATTATGAATTAATTCACTAATGTCCCTGATTGATCTACAGGAAGGAGTGATTGTCTGAGAAAGACGATATGAGGGAATAAAAGAGGAGAGGACATTTTTTTGTTCTTTTTTCTTTCAGGAAAAGAGGTGTAATGGCAGCAGGGTCTATAATGTGCTTCCTATGCATCCACATGGCTGTGATATTACAGTGATATGATGTAACAACCGGAAGGTAAACCTATGTTTACATAATGCTGTGGTCTAGAATAGCTAAGACAAAGATAACAAGGAAAAAGAGAAGAGAAACGAAGAGAGAGAGAGATCCACATCAAATGCTACTGGGAGCAGCACATGCCTGCGTGTCTCTCTGTCTGTCAGTCTGTCTGTCTGCTTGGCCTTGAAAAATCCCAGCACTCAAAGCCAGACGACCACAGAACTCATGCCCACGCCATACATGCACGCACACAGAGACACAAAGACACACACACACATACACACTGTGGCCTGCTCTATCCTACGCTATTGATCTGCACCCCACTCTTCATTAGAAAGAAAGATTCAAAGACAACAAGGAGCAGTGAGACGTGTTGTGTGTGTCTGCGTGTCTGCGTGCATGCAGCACGTATGCGTGTTCAGAAGTGTAAATGTATGATCAAGGGAGTTGTGTAAGCTGCGTGTGGTTACATCCTGTATATGCGAGTGTGTGTGTGTGTGTCTGTGTGTGTGTGGATGTACTGCCAGGTATCAGTAACAGTGGGAGCAGATCTGTGTTACTCTAATGCAGTCTGTCATCACTGGGTGTTCCTATGGAAACTCTCTCTCTCCCTCTTTCTCTCTCTCTCTCTCTCTCTGTATATTATTAGACATTCTTGAGTCAACTGCTCAGAATAGGAAGACACAGATCTCATCTATTGTGATACACTTGTTATAAAGCGCTTCGTCTCGCTCCTGTACAAAATGGGAGAGACTTGATTCTGTGAGAACATTTTTGCTTTTGGTGATTAGTTGAGATGTAGACTCTTGCACAGGTTGGGGGTCACAATTGATTGACTTGTAGGCATCAGATCAATCACTGTGACTGGGCAGCCACTTCTGACACAAGCCTGAGGAAGGCATCGCAGTTATATTCTTTCCCTGCAGGCTGATGCTTCAGGTTTTAGCCCTGGTTGAATCTCTATTTGAGTTGAAACAATGGGATTCAGAGCTCAGAGTTTAGCAGTCTGGAGTCTTTCTGTTGATGCATGAGCCTCAAGTTTTCAGAATTGTATATATAGTTCAAATATTTGTGTGTATTCACTGGATAACAACTATAACACAGCATTTTTTTCTGGGAATATAACAACAGACATTTGGTAATACTGCAAATATATCATCACTGGGCCATAGGCCTTGTTTCTCACAAAATATCAGCCAGCTAAAAGATAAATAAAAAAACACAATTAAATTGATTCAATTCCTCTTATCAACACTTACCAGACATGACATTACCTTGAAGTAAATTGAACAAACTCATTTTACTGCGGCAAGGTCACATTTTCTAATTTCATTGTAAAGACATAAGATTTGAGGGTAATACAAGATACAAAATGATGAACAGCTGTATTCGTATGATGGAAATATAATTCTGCTCACTGCTGTGATTCACTGCTATAATTCTGTGTTCAGACCTTGAGTTTTAAAGCCCATTTTAATACACATTTATCTTCCTTCCTTCATACCCCAGAGCCGACACGCTGTGTCAAACTCTAAGTATTATGCTTCCTCTAAAATAATAGCCCGACTTGTTGTTTCACTTCATTTATTTCATCTGTGGAGTGGAAAATGGAGGCAGACGACGAGAACCCAATGACTTGAGTGCCAGCTGTTAATTGTGGAGGCAGCCAAGGCAGTGTATAATTCTATAAAAGATACAGAGGGTGTTACCTTACCAATCAAACACGTCTCCATATGTCGCTCCTTTAATCTCTTTGACAGTAGGGTATGCTCACGCTGTGACATGCCGTCTTTGCATATAATGGTTCGATTATATAAGCAGGTGTGTTTGAGGGAAGAATGGCTTGAGATACTAGTTTATTTCAGGGGGAGTATGGTATGTGAAGTGTTCAAGATGTACTGCAGAGAACATTGATGACAACAAAAAGTCTGCAGGTTTCCCATTTAGGATGAATGATCGGGGACTTAGCTTGCAGTCAGTGTCATATCATTATTTCCACATGTCAGGAAAAAAAATGGAGAAGATGGGAGTAAAATAAAGCACAGAGCTGAAGAGTGCAGCATTCAGTGAAGGGTGTGTACAAGTGGAGGACGGCTCAGCCGGAGCCACAGACTGACCTCTGGAGTGGAAGTCTGCTGCCATGCTGCTGACGGGCGCTTTCTTTACGGCGGAGGAGCGATAGACGACGTGTGTCCTTCCTCCTTCTCCCTCCTCCTCCTCTCCTCTCACTCCGTCGCCCCTCTCCACCGGTTCGATAAAAAACTCCTCTTGCTCCATCCTGATCATACCAGCCTGGAAGAGAGTGTGGGAAATGAATACTTGTAGGTGAACTCTGACGTCATGTTAATGCATGTCAGTCCGTCATATAAACACAAAACACAGAGCTGCCGCTCCTCCCTCGTTTGCCTATCGCTCTTTTCTCCATCCACCCTTCACATATTCTCTTGCCCTGACAGTTTAAACCAGAAATAGTCATTTTCTTTTCTCCACTGCTGTGTTAGGGGCATGCTGGGAGAAAAGAGACGAGGACGGGAGAGGACAGTGATCCCTCCTGGGGCACAGGTCCATAGTGACAACCGGCATCTAAAATGGTCAACACACAGCAGGAGATGAAACGGTCGAACTACCATCCTGGACTAACACATTCTGTCAGGTAATTCCCCACAACCACCTTCCACACCCACACACACACACACACACACACAYACACACACACACACACACACACACACACACATACTCTCTCTCTCAAACACACATGACAAGTGCACAAATGCAAACTCACAGTGAGAGAGTGAAAGCAGGGAAGTGAGGAGAGAGACTGCAAAAGAGATGGTGAGAAGTTAAGAAGCGTGCATACAGAACGCACACGCAAAAAGGAGTTGCGTGCACATAAACGGGGAAAACAGGCACTGGGAAAATTGCCCGTCACTCTCTCTTATTCCATCTGTCTGTTTAAGACAACTGGTAATTACCAAGGCAACGCACTGCTGTAGAGGAAAGCCATGGGGGAGAACACACAGAGAGGATGGAGAGGCTTTGGAGAGGAAGAGCGCAAAAGAAAGAGAGCGATAAATGAAGAGAGACGTCGATGCGATCAGCGCTTGTCCCGCTTCTCCCTCCGCTCTGACAAGAGAAGGAAGGGATGATGAGCGAGTTGAATAGAGAAAAGTGAGCTGATGGTAAAAAAAAAAAAAAGAAAAAGCAGCGTACATTACAGATGAATGTGTGATGAAAAGCTGCTTGTGGACCTTTTCTTCACATAGTTTTGCTCAAACAGACAGAAATGCCACGCTGGGGCACAATGACTATATGTCTATATTAACCTGTTACATCTGTCATCTCATTTAACCCACAACCAAAATGAATATGGATTCCATATTGACATATGTTTTTGCGCATAATGACAGGAGTAAAGTCAAACTCTACAAACATATTTCAGGGATGGATGGAAATCTGTTTGTAAAAAGATTATATTATCTTCAGACAAAGATGGTCAAGAGGTTTTTGAGAGGATAAACACTAAGCACTCTTTGCCAGAAAGCCTTTGACTTACTACACTGAATATTCATGTTATGTGCTTTATTTACTTATTGCAATACAGTTTCTCTATTTTGTAACTATATTACTGCTCCGTCTCCTCCGTCTCAGGCAGAACTTCCACCCATTGCCCGTCTGTCCTGCAATCCTTCCTCTGTAGCTCTTCTCCATATTTGTTGGAGTTGATCATGTTTTTTTTTTGTGTGTGTGTTCTTTTTCTTTTCAACTGCTGCCTATGTGTTGTCAAAGTGGGCAAAATGTTTTATCATTTATTTGTCATATTTGCACGTGTTTTCTTTCTGCTGCAGTGAGTTCAGCTGTCTCAACCACCTATAAATAAAGTTAATTTGACTTCATGTGAATAGAATAGAGAAAGATAAAATGAGAGTTAGTCCTTTGACTCTGTCAGGAGCCCACTGTGTGAGCTGCAGTCATGAGAGAAGTGAGCTTGAAGTCATTATTACACTTATTGTACACTACCTACATGGAGCCTGAACTTAACAAATATGAGGTTTTAATTTATGAGAGCACCTTGGCTCTAAAATCTATTCTTTCCTTTAGCATACTACTTATTGAGCTCTAAGAACTTGTGTGCTCCCTGAATTCCTCAGAGAGGCTGATTTGAAAGGAAATGGATATTAACAAAAGTGGCCCTTCGGAAATAAAAAACGTGCTCTTATTCTTTACTCTCGTCCTCTGCCATTCCTCTCTCTCTCTCCTTTTCCCCGCCAGCCTGAGGCTTTGGTCCCGGAAGGATGTCGACATGCAGCCGACCTGCCCTCTCACACTCCCTCCCTCCCTCCCTCCCCCGCCCGCCCGCCCGCCCGCCCCTCTCCCTCTTTCTCCCTCCACCCTTCTCATCCCTCCATTTCCCCGAGCCGTGGTGCGGCATTCCGATCGGAGCTGATGGATCTGCGATGGTGCATGCATTTCCACTCCAGAATACCAAGCAGTGGGGAGAGGAGAGCTGTGTCAAAGAAAAAAGATGACATGTGGGACTGGGAGACATGGTCGGATCGATCGGAGCCGGCATAGTGGGGGCGGAGGGTTAGAGAGAGAGGAAGGTGCAAGGGAGCAGAAGAACTGGACAAGTGCTTTGAAAAAGCCTCAGTGTATAAAGCATCAAAGCGCCTGCACGACTTTCCACAGTGAGAAGCATTGTCTTCATCTCCTCTAAAGCAGGAGCAGCCAAGTCCCAGTCGAGGGGATTACAGGGAGGCTTGTCCAAATACTGTGTCCAGAACTACTGAGAGACATTTTAGACTCATCGGCAGCACACCAGACGCCTTAATGTGGCAACACCCGTTGGGGTATTCAAAGGCAGGGTAGGGTTAAGGGCCACATAAACATGTAAAGGTCAACCGTGACGACCCATTGTTGGAACGGCTGTATGCTAAAGTATCTGGCTGGACTGGAGTGAATGTACCTGAATTAATCAAATAAAGAAAAAAGGAAGTGTAGTTGAACAACACCTCCAAAAAGTCGAACAACTGTGACAGCTTGGTGATACTTCTCTTTGCTATTTTTGCATGCATTTTTAAGACAGCCCCTAAATTGAGCTCGTTATTTTCCCATCGACTGTCAAGTCACGCAAGATTTTCACAGCTCCAGGCGCCGTGGTGACAGCACCTGCGCAACATCAGTCAAGCTTTATCCTGAAGTGCCAAACCAATACTGTACGGTGGTTTTACCGAGGGTGAACCGTGCAGAATGACTGAATATCAAACTTAAGACTATCCACACCTTTGTATTTTGTTTTGTTCACCCATATGTTAACAGTTTTACCTGGATTACTTTTAACAGCAGGATAACAGAATTCTGATATTAGACTTATTTCTGAAGCTGAATTTTGGAAATGTATCCTCGATGGACATCGTTGTAGAGGGTGAGCTCTACTGATTGCAGCAGTGGGTGCATGATGTCTATGTGTATATCTAAAATTCTATAAATGTCGTTCTGACCATGATGTCAATTTCCACTTGTTGCATGCATACAGCCTTTATAAATAAACTCCCGTCCCCACGAAAACAACTTTGTGGCAACTAAACTTTAGGTTTAGGAAATGATCGTGGTTTGTGTTAAAATACCTACGGAAGTGATGTCACTTAAATACGGGAATAAATCAACGTTAACTTCTCCCACGAACAGCGGTCTCCTGGGTCAACGACCGTTTGTTGTTTTAAATAACTTTCATATTTATAATATTGGGTATGTCGAGGTGAATCAGGAGATGATAGAACCTCTTGGTTTTTCCTTTGTAATTATATATATATTTAGCATTACTCTATGACTCGCCTGCTCAGGGATCTCCATGGCATCAGCTGCCTCGCTAGTTGCTGTTCTCTTATTACAGTAAATTCATTGTGCTCCTTTGGGTGATGAGCCTGAAGATGTTTTATTAGGTTTGACATGTTAAAATGCAGCTTATTAGCTCCACTCCCCTCATGAGACACTTAAATATGACACAGTTGCCTTCTGCATCTCATCTTCATTGATTATAAAAGATTTTCTCATCACACACACACACACACACACACGCATGCACACACACACACACAGGAAGTGTTGGTGCACATCTGGCTGAAAATGTCATGGCTGAGCCTGGAGTTTAAATGGATTTCTATTATATGTTCACTGTTACTGGGTCTGTGTCACCACAACATCTGAACATTTGCATATAGTGGAGGAAACATGGTAATGGAAACATTGCTTGTTAGTATCAAAATAAACAGAAGTTTCTGAATTGAATGCTAATAGGGCCAAAATTATACTATGAGAAATGATTAATAATTTAATTATTAATTAATAAGATGCTAAAAATACATTTTCAAATTTCTAATGGAAGGTTTCCATAGGTAAGCATGGGTATTATTTGGAGTAACCCGATTCTTTTTCTTTTGTTGCATAGATTAATTTCGCACATGTGTTGTAATAATAACTAACAGAAAAAACAACAATCAATAAAATGAACAGTGAACATATACAGCAAATCCTGAATAAAGTAAATACAGAAATAAATTGAATATGTTTGAAATGGACTACGCAGAAGTAAACCCTTATGAACCTCTTTCTATAACTTAAATAATGTAAATAATGAACCTCATGTCGATCATAAATACATTTTATTTTCTGGTAGGAAACTGATGTTTTCACATGTTTCTGTTCAATGCCTTGAGCGCTACAAACAAACCTCCCTTCACCTCTGATCTTCTGTGAAGGTGGTGACGTCTAAGAAAGCATGGTTAGACACCACCACGACTAAGTTTAAATATGCTCTGATGTATGACATCAACTGATGTCATATGAACAATTTTAATAATGGGATTTTCACATCCATAATTCCTCATGCCTTAAGATCATTACAGTAGATGCTTTGTCATGTCTGAAAAGCTCAATCAACATATTATGGACTATTGGTAGTGAACGTCACATCTGCATATTTTAAACACGTAGTGGAATTCACCTGCTTAGTGAACCGAGTCGAGGGAATCGATGCCACCGCTCAACATAAGGCTTAGCTGAAGAAAGACAGTAACTGAAACACGTACTTCGATATTAATGTTGTCAAAATGTTATGACTTTGCTGCTTCACTGAGACTCAAATGAACAAAGAAATGCAAAGCTAGAAAGATGTCTTACTTTTGAGCCGTCTGATGTATTTCAGTTCATATTTCAATCAATTTAAACTCTTCCTTCGGTAGATTTCCTTCACACGGAATTATGATGCAAATTACATCAGAGTAATTTATCATCAAAATTAAAGAAGAGAAAAGTTTTGCACAACCTGCACCAAATATCCACAACTGGCTCATTATCAAAGAAAACACGCCCACAACTCAGCGTATATAACCGGGTTATTATTACTGTCGTGGCCATTGAGATGGTGACACTAACCACAACACTCCCTCTGAGACCTAGAGCCAAATCTGGATCCTACACACCGAGTGTCCAGTTACAACAGGAGGATCCTCTGTGTTTGAAGGCACACCAAGCTCTATTTGAGGATCTGAAAGGAGTAACTCAAGTCCTGGATAAGTGTCCTGAGGGGCACGTGAGACAGACGAGCAGCATAAAAGCAGTGTAGTGGAGTGGAGGAGCGGATGTTGTGGTGAGGATCAAAGTCACACCCGGTCGGGGCCCTTCAGCTCAGTCCACCACGGGCAGTGTGTGAGAGCGTGGGTCTGATCCGGAGCCACTATGTGTGTGTTTGATCTGATTAATAACCCTGCTACTGCTGGCTACCTTCACACACATCCACAGGCCGGCAGGGCAGACACAGTCACACAAGCACAAACACACACATCCGTGCACAAATATAGCTTTGATAGTGACTCACTCGTACTGTGTAACCCTCCAATTCATTCACCCTTTGAGTCATAAGAGAATCAGGCCCGTACAATAGTAAAGCTGATTTGACAAATTAGACACACTTCAAAAAGAGAGCGAGATTAAGAGAACACGTCACCGTAAATATTAAATTGTACCTTTACGCTCCCCCGCTTATAAGCTCTGAGAAAGCCACGTTTTGTGTTTGGATTATGAATATTGCTCTGGCAAAAATGTAAATTTATCTGACATTTATGAAGGCGGCATGAAGCAAAGCTATTGAAAACATTCAGGGAAGCTCTATACAGACACTTGTGTGACCCTTGGCACTGCTTTACTCTCGCAGGAGAAAAGGTATCGAGAGCCGCGGGAGCAGGACGAGGGAGAGAACTGCAGTTAAGGTAACGTATTAACACGGATTCATTAAGTGAATGAAATTATTTGATTAATGTCCTGAAGAGCGAGGCGATTACCAAATTATATGTTAATCAGGGATATGCAACGAGGAGGAGAATAAATCCAATGTGACAAACAAAATATATCAAACATAAACACATGAAAGGAGGGAGGCCTTGTCATACATAAACCTTGACATATCTTTTTCTGTCTGTCAGTTGCCCAAACACACTCACACACATGCATATACATGCTTACAGATACTGTCAGTGTACGTGTGTTTCTTTGTGATAGCCAGATGCCAGTGTGATTTAAGCCGTGCAGGACTTAGCGATGAAGCCACATCCCTGTCATCCTGCTCAGCTGATTACATAGAGTGGTCTCCAAAAAAGGTCACACACCTATACACACCTTTGCATACATACATATGCATGGTAGCCCTGTCCCACTCATAATTCTAACCCTCTTTCTTCACCTCATTTGCAAATTGTTCATCTTTGACCTATTTTTGATAAGTATGTCAGCTAAATCTCTCTCTCTCTCTC
Organism: Anarrhichthys ocellatus; assembly: GCF_004355925.1. Lineage (NCBI taxonomy): Eukaryota > Metazoa > Chordata > Actinopteri > Perciformes > Anarhichadidae > Anarrhichthys > Anarrhichthys ocellatus. The sequence goes on along the minus strand of NW_022280049.1, from coordinate 927,206 downwards.
TCTCTCTCTCTCTCTCTCTCTCTCTCTCTCT
>NW_022280049.1:918822-927165 GCF_004355925.1 Anarrhichthys ocellatus | reverse complement strand
CTCTCTCTCTCTCTCTCTCTCTCTCTCTCTCTCTCTCTCTCTCTCTCACACACACACACACACACACACAGGGTCATATCGGGTTTTAACTCTCCAGGCTGGCCCGTACACATCAACGGTGTCTGACCCCCTCAAAGAAAAAAATAAATTGTAAAAATGCAGCAGTCAAAGGAAGAGGAGGAGACAGAATAAACAGGGAAGGCCTTCTGTGAGTTCCTCACAATGCCATTCTGAGCCTTTAGCCCGTTGTCTCCAGGAACATCTTCCTACTTATAGTTGGACCCCCAGTGGTGAACTTCAGTCAACCAGTTCTGTGTTTTTCAGTCCTCATATTCCCTCCTTGCTGCCATATAATCTGCTTTTTCTTACAATTCCATTAGTATCCCACCCTCCACTTATCCGTCTCTTTCGGTTTCTGATAATACGAAGTGAAAGAGGCCCTCTAAACGTGTGAAAGTGAAGGCAGGCCCAGGTGTTGGAAAAAGAAGACAGACAAATACAACAGAGCGCAGGCCATATTATTTAGACTCTGGATGGCACGGGCCTAAGAATAGCAGTCGTAAGCCAAATCTGGCAAGCCTGACCGCATGATCTGTGGAAATTTTGGTTCAGAGCGAGAGCGTTGACACACACAGAGACACAGTCACTGACAGTCTGGCGGATAGACCGAGAGACAGAGTGCCAGACAGACAGTTTGAAAAGGAGGCTGCCTCAGTATCCCGTCCCTTGCTTTCTCTCTCTCCCAATTCTTGTTATTAATTAGGACAGAAGGTACAGCCCTCTGTTTTCTGTCCAAACAGAGATTATGAATCAGCAGTACGACAAAGGGAACAGTAAAGGAAACAGATATGTGTGATAACCAGCCAGGAAGAGGTGATGGGTAAATGAAGTGGTGGGTAAAAATGAGAGACTTGGAAAGTGACAGATGACAATTGACAAGAGTAGAAGATTAGCGACAGGAAAATAAAACTGAAGCAGTGGAAACAATAATGGCTTCTAGGAAAAGGCTGAAAGGAATTTTGGATCAACATATGGAAACACAACTTCAAGAAAAAATATAGAAGATAATTTATGAATTAGAGGTATTTGCTCCATAATCAAGTCAGTACTGAAGTAAAGCAAAGGTCCTCTCCCTCCCCCGTTGTTCCTCCCCCTCCTCTCCGTCTCACGCTTTCGTTCTTTTTCTCTCAGCAGTCTAACAGCTTTCTCAGACAGCCAAATGTTCTTGGCCTGACCACCATGGAGGAGTGAGGACAAGTGGAGGGAATATTTACGAGATCCAATCATCAGAGGCATGCACACTTGGTCTCTACTCTCTACTGGCTGAGGTATTAGCAGAGGGCCTGTACTTTCTGCAGAAGGTGGCAGTTTGCTGCAGAGAGCCAGAGGCTGTGAAACATAAAGCTGATATATTCTTGGATCAAACTTACCCCAACCCCAGAGGAAAGTTCAGGGTGGCTGTTGTGTTGCCTTTACAGCATCACCAACAATGCCAAAATGCTATTAAGGAAAGCTCAAAACTCCAAACAGACCCTGAGGCAAAGCAACGGAAGCAATCGCTGAGGAAATGTTTGTTTAAGCCTTGAAAATTCTAATTTCATCTTGTGTAAATTGGGGAATAAGTGGATCTCCATAATAAACAAAATCTGAAAACCTGACAAAACAAGACCTGTATTCACTTTACAATATTAGGGACAGATAATGACACATGATTCCAACAGATAAAGGCCTTGGACAGACACATTTATAGAATGAGTTTTGACTTCTTCTTGGTTCCTGGTTGTGTAACAGTTTTAACATAACTTGATTCAATAAACACTTAATGGTGCTGTATACTAAAATACTAAAAGAGGAGCATTTATATCGCCTTCTCGATGGCTCTCAAAATGGTGACGACCGGGCCGCCGGCTAGCAGCTAACAGTGCTAACAGTGCAAGGTACGACCGAAGTGCTGACGGAGCTAACAGTGTTTACCTGATGGGGAACCGGAGGATGGGTGCTACGGTTCCACAACAACGCGTTTGGTTATAAACTGTGACCGCCGTGTGAGCTAAGTGCAGAGCGGCGGCCGTGAGCTAACCAGTGGGGCACGCTCACATGCACTAACGTGCACTAAAAGCATGGCCAGCCCGGCTACATCAACAAAGCAAGGAGGATAACAACACAGAGAGAGACTTCATTCTCTGCTCAGGTAGACAATACTCCACTAAAGCTTTACATAACAAATAGTTGTTTGCTTTTATATTAATGCTCTGAATATCGAATTTAGCACAATGTTATATATTTCTAGCAAAGATACCCACAAACATCTCTGCAAACCTACACAGTGATGGTGTGTGTGTTATGGGATAAGAGCTCGTCGTGCAGACTCATGATACACACCTGTCAAGAGGTGTGTTAAAAAAAAAGAGAGGAAAGAGAAACTAAACGTGATATGTTACGTACGACTACAAAAGAAAAGCCATGAGAATTCTCAACAACCCCCCAAGCACAGACCTGATTTAATATTTTTATGAATAAAGCCTGAATGTTGTCTGTATTTTTCTAAAAATGGGCCATCAACTGTTGCAATGCAATTTGACATTTACCCATCACATACATTGTTTAAAATAGCAAAAACAACTAAATTATTGGCGGAGATACATGTTACTATCGTCTAGCTGTTGTCTCAGAAACGTAGACAGCGTTGTTTGTTGTGTGTAGAGTGTGTAGGTGTGTAGGTGTGGCGCTATCCGTATGAAAGTGAGCGGAGGAGATCGATCGACAGACAGACACACAGCATCACTGAGTTCGTTTTCTTAGCCTACTTTAGTTGTAAATGAGAGAGAGAAAGAGAGCTGCAAACTTCAAACTTGATTCTATGATTGGACAGAGACTTGTTCATAAGTTGATTAATAATTAAATAAACAGTCCACTTTGTAGTTTTTCCTGATTTTTCAACCCCACCTCACGGTCGTCCTGGATGCAGTTTGCCATGGAGATTTGACAGATAGCTGGTTAGTTTTCGGAGTGGAAATTATGGAAAGTAATCAGAAAATTAAAAAGGTATGCTGAGCCACACTAGTTTGTAAGTGACAAGACGGACACATTTTAATTAACAAGAGGCTAATCTTTACAGCTCTTTAGCCTTTGTGTGCTCCTTGTCCTCGCTGTGCTCATTCATGCCAGCAGACTAACACACACTTTTACACACACACACACACACACACACACACACACACACACACACACACATAAAGAGCACCAGCTAAGCGCCCATCAATCCCTCTTACCGGCCTAGCGCAGCCATCGATCAGTGTGTGTGTATTACAGTGCGTTCACATTTGTGTGTGTGGTCTTCCGTATTGATAAATGACCCCGATTAGTGGCGACTGACCGCTCTATGATTGCAATCTAAAGTGCAGCAGAACAGCTGTTCTTAGAGCAGTGTTGTCTAAAGCAGTCCGTGATTAATACGCCGACATTTTAATGAATTATAAACCAACCACAGGCCTGAGATCTGCTGGCCAGTCATACTGTAACTACATCCCTCCACCTGTACATTTTGAGGAAGTCAATGGAAGGATCATGACATTTTGAGGTAATCTAGGTTTTGTAGCCTACAAACCTTTTCAGAATGAAGAATCTGGTGTCATTTTTGTCTAAAAACAACAAAGAACATGCTGGCATTTTCAGATCTCTCCATATTCTGTCCATTTCACTTGTTTGGATAAGCTGTGACTTTGGGTTTTTGAAATGTGGATAAATTATGTTTGTCTGTATGAACAAAACTCTGAGATAAAACACAATAAACTTGAATTGTTCTCACTTTCAAGAAAAATCCCTCTTTATCTCTCACTTGTTGTCGCTCCTCTTCTGTCTCACCCTTCTGACCCTCAGTCCTGCCGACCCCTCCCTGATTCTGACAATCACACACACACACACACACACACACACACACACACGGATCCACACCCATCCCCATCCTTATCTCCACTCTATCTCTATATCTCCACATCTATTGGGTATACCTGTAACCTAGCAACAGAGCAGAGTGAAGACCCTCCCCTACCTGCTCAACTGCTGGACCTGACAGCCAATCAAATTGTGTCAGGGCAGCAACTAGAGCCAATCAAACGTTTGCTATAACTGGGAGCTGCCCACTGCTCTCCACCCTTTTGACCCCACATGTGGGCAAAGGAACAAGCATGCGCATGCACACATAAGGCGATGTGCACTCACTACATCGCTTGCACAAGCGCAAACACATAGTCGCTTGAGGCCACCAGGAGAGATCGCAGGATTGGGCTGATGATGATGTGCCTGTTGATTTTGTAACAGCCCAAGCTTCATTAGCAGAGCGAGGAACGCTACCTGTGGAAGCATGATACACACGTGTGTTTGTGGGTCAGTGTAACTTTTGATATAAAACTGCAAAAATAAGCAGCCATGATGATTTGTATAAAGCAGCTCGAGAGCTGCAGAAAATGCACATGCAGTTCTAGGTGAAATATATTTCATATTGGAACAAGCCGTTTCTGTAAGGCCAGTTCGTTCTGTTCTCTCGGGCCATCTTTCTTCTCTGTTGGAGACTCGCAGACATCAGGGTCTAATCAAATAGATCCTCTGTGCTGTTCTGTCTCTTTGACCACTGCCGACTACTTCTCCATTCATTTCTCTCTGCATGTGGTGATCAATGTAATGTGTGATGGTAAAAGTATGTGACTAGTGGCTCCTTGCCGCACTATTGCGGTATAAAATCAACATGTGTCTTTCTATAAGCACTGGTGTTACCATGTGCCCAAAGAGCACTGTGTTTTTCATGCTCTAGAGCTCCAACCTAACTGACATTCTCATGCTTTTTTTTGGTAGGATTATCATGCAATGACGTCTCTTTTTTCGTTACACAAATCATACCCGGAAAGAAATTTCACCTTTGGCCACAACCAGGAGGCCTAGATTGTATTGTTAACAATTGCCAAAAAGACATTCAGAGCAGAATGACTCAAAATTCCTACAAATCAGAAATCTTTCTTTTCAGGTCTCCGTCCTGATGTGAGTTGGTACAAAACCAGGATCCCAAGTAATAAGGGGTCCACACAATGGGAGACTTTGTGTTAAGTGTCAGCTATTAAACTTATTGCATAGCAAATATCCTACTTATTGAAAGAATTGCCTACACAATTACTTTAAGTTGCCACAAACAAGAAGCCACCATGATGCCTTCAAAGAAAGGCATTACATCCATAGGTTTACTGATTGTTCTAGGTCCTGCATCTAGAGAGCTCATGAAATATATTAAAAGGAATCCTAAACTTCTGATTACCTGACCAACTAAGATGCAACAGATGTTTTGAGTGCCATTTAGTAGCCATCTTTCCAAAGTTTTTAGGTTTCGGTAACTACAGGTTTAGGCTTCCACCTCAAACTGTATGTAAGACGTTAAAAAACACCTACGTAACAAAGGTCATACAACTCTTATTTTGGCACATATGCTATGATTTATGACTTATTGTAACTTTTTGCAGCTCTACATTTCCAATTTGTTTCTTATGAGCTTGAACACAGTCTGAAACAGGGTACTTCTGGCTTAAAGGGTAACATCTGTATTTTTCAACCTAGTCCCTATTTTCCCATGTTTTTGTGTCTAAGTGACTAATGGGGACAACAACTTTTGAAATTGGTCTTGTATTGACCGAAAGCGCTGCAGCCAGCAGCCGCTCTGCAATGTGATCGCTCGGGGCAATTCCTCACAGTCAATTTGTGTCCACTAAAAGTGCTTGTTTTTGCCACTGACAGATCGTTAGTGTCTGACAACATCATAGAAAGGACACTACAGAGAAATCAAATATTTTTTTCTTTACCTATCGTTTGATTCGATCTGTTTGTTATTGTGTCACGTGACTTGTTGCCAGAAGGCAATGGTGGCAATGTGGGTGCGAGTTGGAGAGAAGAGTGCTGGTGTCTTCAGTGTCTGAATGAACTCACTTTTATAAACTTGATATTTCTATTTTATCCTTCAATTTTTGTCACGTCACTCTCTGTTTCAAAGTACTTCTTAAACTTTGTGTTATAGATGAGAGGTATACATTTTTATTGCATGTTTTCTTTTCTCCATTTTATATCATCCATCTGTGTGGCATGAGGGGTTTTCTCCTTAACCTATCCCTCTTTAATCTCCCTCCTTTTCTCTAACCTGTCACCTTGACTCCAGTTTCTTTTATTTTCACATTACTCCCCTTTCCACTGGAATCTGTCAAACCGCTGTGGAAGTGGAACGCAGGAAGGCAGCGCGTGAGGAAGAGAGTCCCTTATCTACCTTTGAATTTGAAGAGCTCCCTCTCTTGCTCTGTCGACGGCTCTGGTTGCACTTCTTCTGAGGGGAGCAATCAAAGCGGGAAAATTGTGACAATTAATCAGTCTCTTGTTGGATAGATGGAGAAGGAGACGGGAGACTGCAGCAGACTGCAGCAATCGCAATAATGGAGTATTCCAATGGAAAGAATATTACACTGAAGGAGACAGAAAGTTTCAATAACAAATTATTCATTCATTTATCAGTTTTATTACTAAACGTTGCAGAAGCTACAACCTGTAAGTTTATGAATGTATACATGTTGTAAATGTTTTACCTTTTTATTTAACACATCTTGCTGTACTTAAGCAGTAAAACTCACATTTAGTATATTAACAGTGAGAGCTCCTCAAATCACTATGTTTTAGACCTAAAACTAACCCAAACAGCGGTTTCAATTGCGTATCCACCATATTTACTTTACTTCATGTCACATAAAATGCAAAAAGAGACTCTTAAAACCCTGTCAGCGCTTCTTTTGCAAAAAGAAAATGGCAACCCTGTCCACCGAAGTGCAAGGACGAATGCACGTCAACTTTATATACTTGAGTGGATGCAGACTGCTGGTGCGTGAAGCATATTGGAGCCGTTCGGGGCAATCAATGGGAGCGTCAGTGAACCAAGGCCACAAGGACTACAGAGCCGATTTGTTTTCCAACAACGTAACTCTCTATTTCTCTCTTTCATTCTTATTGAACAGCGTACTATATGTAGGAGAGCTCATAGACACAAGAACGTGAAAGAAAGTGTGAACTTGTTTACCCAAGTGTGTGTCTGTGCATACAGTATAACTTCAAGTACTATCCTGGGTGACTGTCTATCCCGCCTACATAATGTGTGAATGGAAGACCTGGTCAGTTGTGGAAAAACTATAAACCAGAAGGTATTATAAAGTGAATAACACGGCGTCGCCCAAACAGCCTCGACATCACGCTACAATTCATTTAAATTTATGTACACACATCTGGCACAAACTCAGAGGAATTGACCGTTCGCTGAGCCTCACCACCTTTGGTTACTGTTGCTACGCCTGTCAAGCTTTCCATTCTCGCATCGCACATATAGAGTTTAAAACTGCAGCAGATTTACAGCTTTTGCTTATGTGTTGATATTCCCCTGTTTTCTCCAAACTGGCCGATCAAAAAGTAATTATTTAGATAAAAACATGAGTGAGGGAAAAATGAAGGTGAGATGGAAACATGTTGGCCTACGCTGTGATTGGGTTGCTCTTTATTTAACAGCAATAGGCTTTTCTGGATATATACAGCAATTTGTTATAAAAGTTTTAATAAAAAGTGTACTTTTTCTGTGAAATCAATGAGATTTGACAAATCCAATCAAAGTCGTATCACTACTTTGATGTTTCGATGTAGGCCGAGACATTTTTTGAATGGAATTCCGTTGTGGAGGTTTCAGGGCATTTCCCTCTGACGTGTGAGCGCTACCACCAGAGGGCGACACTGTGACGCTCCAGGCCCAGAGGAGCTCAGTGGGCAGCGAGGTCTGCGAGGTCTGCCTGGTGGGCAGAACAGAGAGAGGAAGACAGAGACGGGGGGGAAGAGGCAGAATGTGTGTGGGAGAGAAAAAAACACTAAACAGAAGGTGAGGCGAGACAACTGAGTGGGGGGCCATGAGACTGAGATGTACTCAGAAGGAGTGTGTGTGTGTGTGTGTGTGTGTGTGTGTGTGTGTGTGTGTGTGTGCATGAGGCTTATGTATCAGATCTTGCATAAGCGCAGGTGTCAGCAGGTGCATGCAAGCACTAATACAAAGTGGTGCATTGGCATCTGTGTGTGTGTGTGTGTGTGTGTGTGTGTGTGTGTGTGTGTGTTTGTGTGCCTAAGGACAATACTGCTCCCTCATTACCCAACTGTTTCCTCCAGTCCAGCACTAATGAGGAGCCTCACCATCACCGTGGTAATCAAGGTCAAGCCTAGGCCAACACACACACACACACACACACACACACACACACACACACACACACACACACACACACACACACACAC
>NW_022280049.1:909184-918812 GCF_004355925.1 Anarrhichthys ocellatus | reverse complement strand
CACACACACACACACACACACACACACACACACACACACACACACACCTAGCAGAACTACAGTGTGCATGTGTGTGCTCAGCTGCATTAAGCGACACATTTACAATCAGAAGCATTACTTTACATGGATTTATGCCAAAAAGAAAAGAGGGAGACGATGACAAAAGCAAGAGGCAAATGGGTGGAGTATCGTAGGATCACATATGATCCAGACAATTTCATAAGAAGGATGTGGGTGTGATGTTATGTCCCTTCAGTCTCCTCCTCCTCTTTTTGCTGGGTGAAGACAGAGAGACAGAAAGAACACGAGGGAGGGGATGCACGCATGAAGACAGGTAGTCAGGTGGAGACAGACGGAGAGACAAAGAGGCATAAGGATGAGAGAGAAAAGAAAGGGAGGGAGGGTATAAGGCAGGGTGTGATATATGGGGAACATGGCTGGGAGAAGGGAGGGAGGTGAGGAGAAAGAGAGGAAGGAGTAATTAATGAAAAGAGCAAGACTTAGCTCTTTAGTCTCATCCCTCAAGACGAGCCTGACACTGCTACAGCTAGCTAATGTCATAGCAACAGGGAGAAGGAAAGTCTCATGGGTGCGGCACAGGAGAGAAGAGGAAAGAGCAGGTAGAGGCGAGAAAGAGGTGGTAAGGGGGAGGAAACCGAGTGAGGGAGGATAGGATGACGGAAGGAGGAATAGAAGAAGAGGCGAAACAGAGAGAGATGAACACTGCAGAGTCAAGGACAGAGACATCAGGCTATAGAGTTATGTGAATGATATAAACATGGAGGAAAGGGAATGAAACAGGAGGGGGGAGGCACAGAGAGCGAGAGAGAGGGCTGGCAAAGAGCCAAAGGAATAAAGGCCATACCGTACCCTTCTCCCTCTCCATTTCCTTTCCCCTTTTCTATTCCGCAGCTATACCTGTGTTTACCATTGTTTCTATAGCTAATTATACCCCCTGAATAATTCACTAGAGTATCAATAATTCAGCTTTAATTAGCAAAAACACGGCAGACAGACTTGGACCTCACTTTAACAAATGCAGGACAGGCGTCAAACAGAACCACATACACACAGTGGGAGACATTTTGTTTGAGGTGGCCAAAAAAGAGAGTGGCACATGTGAAAATATGAGCGAGAGATGGTGTTAAAACTTAAAGGGGAAGTTGTCGAGACACACAGTCTGAAAGTTATCCTGTTGGTACGATAACACGCTTGGACTGCAGATAAAAGGGGATGTGCTGAGGTCACTGCCGTACCACGGAGTTCACACACAATGGCCGTCCTCTCTATTCAAAATCTAAACTACTACAAAAACATGTTTTTAAGTGAAAAGGTCTTACTGAAGTCTAGTGTACTGAAAACTATCAAGACATGCTGAATGTATTAAAAAAATGTTAACTAAGATAAGGCTGTTGCTGCCTTATTAAACAATAACTTTACCACAACAACAAATCTGACGTCTCAAGTAGGACGGCAGAGGAACCACGAGTTAACTGAACCAGTACAGTGTAAGATTAGGATTAGGGTACAAATTGCATTCAAACTAGTTTGGACAAATGATGTTTTGGTTCTTATTTGTTTGAACGTTTATTTTTTAAGTGACAGTCCACAAGACACATAAAATGACTGTTTGTATATCAAATACTCTCCCTGTGTTTCCTTGAATCCTTGAAGAAAACGTTTGTTTTCTTACATACCCCCGGGGTGAACGAAGAATTGAGAAATGTGAGAAAATTCTTGATGAATTGAAGTAAACGAGGTCAGTGCTTAACAACAGCTAAACATCTGTTTATAAACTCTCATACAACATGAGCAGCATGCTTGACCATGAGGGGCAGAAAAACACAAAAATTATTCATATTTAAATCAGGAAAAATAAAACCTATTCAAAACTTTGTGATGAGGTACTTAAAAAGTAAAGTACACTTCCTTTTTCCAAACCTTTTCGACAGATCCCACAGCCTTCCTCAGAGTGGTGGTCTATGCGGATGTTGATGGGATAGCGTCATAGAACTTATCATGTGACTGAACTTAAGCACTTACTGTAAGTCACCGGATGACGTGGCAACTTCCATCTGCTGAAGAAGGCCATGGAAAAGCTCCAGCAAAAGCAAGAAAGTGAACCTTTAGTTTAAAATACTTTAACACAGCATTTCCAGCTTAAAGAACGACTCTACACGCTCAAGCTCACGCTGTATTTAAGCCTGTTTCCAAACAGTGTCATGAGGCTTTATGTCATTTTGACGGATAGACGTATTCAAATTAACATCTCAATCGTTTCCTCATTAGCACAGAGTGACTGCTGTCAGGTGGATTTCAGCTACACTTCTAACTACGTCTCTGGAGGTTTGGCTCTTTGCACTTATTGTTCAGCGCTGCGGCAACACTTCGGGAAACACACTGCAGGACACGGAAAGAAATGTGTCACAAACTAAATTGCTTTCGAGTTGTTCGAGCTACTTGATGTGAAAGAGTCTGACGGTCATTTACACCCAGCAAAAAAGCCAAAGAGGGAAGGCAGAAATGACAGATTTATATCTCTCACTCAGCCGCCACCACCTCTTCATCTCCTCCATGTTCTCCTAGTCTTTTTTTATTTTAGTGTGAATCTTTGGCAGGTTAAACGCAGAACTGGGGCTCTTAAAAGGAGCCTGTTTTATCCATCAGCTCCCGAGATATATTCCAGAGACAGTTGCTTCTACACACACACACACACACACACACACACACGCGACTCACACACAGACAGGCACACGCGACTCATACACAGACATCCCCACAACAGCATCTATGTGGTAGAGACGGATTAGTAACTAGGACCAAAGCCACTATAAAAGATTCCTACCTAGAGCTTATGACTCACGTCTGTTTGTGTCTGTACAGTTTGTGTTGTGTGTGTGTGTGTTCCAGTCCAAATAGACTGTACACCAATAAGATCTGCCTCTGGATCGATTGGACTCAGACTGTGCCTCAGTTGACAGGCCGGACCTGTTGTTCTCTTGATTGATCCGTCCTCTGTGTTATGCGAGTGTGTTTGAGCGTATAAAAGACAGAAAAGAAAGGTTTCTAAAATGAATTTTTGTTTTTGTTCACCCTGTGCAACAATCCTGTTTAAAGACCTTTAAAAAAATCATTTCATGTGTTCCTCTGAAGACATACTGCACATGCTCAACCATCATCTCCATCATCTGTCAAACCTAACACAAGGTTCTGGAGGTCAGACAACATGCCAAATTAATTTCTTTAAATATTCACAAAGATTTATTACAACTACAACAACTGGGGCTGGACATCATTTGAAATGTTTTGATACTAGTGCCTTGGTTTCACTACCGATACCAAAACAATATCTTTATCACACCGTAATTTGAGGAACATACAGTAGACAGGCTTTTCTACAGGACTCTTTGTTAAAATCCAGTTCAACAAAGCAGCTACACTACGACCTTGCTCAAATAAAAGAGCCTTAATGTTTATATTAGAAGCTGTCAGATCAAAGAATAAGTAAAAATAGTGTATGAACCTAGAAAGCACTCAATGCCAGCTTTTGATACTCTACGCCACGAACACATTTCAATCAGTACCAACCTAAAGAAGAGACCTGTAGTTCGGTTAATTTGGTCCACACTGATGGAAAAAAGAGGTATTGTTGCCTTTTAGTTCTTCATTCTACATGAGCCCATGTGGGGAAATCAAAATCATGGGACAGTCCTGACCCCACCCCCCACGGCTCCATCAACCAGCCCCAGACCACCAGGCCCCCCTCCCCCAGCGCACCAGGGGCTCTGTACCACCCATCCCATCACTTGCAAGTGGATCACAGACTTCCTGTCTGACAGGAAGCAGCGTGGGAAGCTGGGAAAGCAGGTCTCAGCCTCCCGGACCATCAGCACCGGTTCCCCCCAAGGCTGCGTTCTTTCCCCTCTGCTCTTCTCCCTGTACACCAACAGCTGCACCTCCAGTCACCAGTCCGTCAAGCTCCTGAAGTTTGCGGATGACACCACCCTCATTGGACTCATCTCTGGTGGGGATGAGTCCGCCTACAGGTGGGAGACTGACCATCTGGTGACCTGGTGCGGTCTGAACAACTTAGAGCTCAATGCTCTAAAGACAGTGGAGATGGTTGTGGATTTCAGGAAGAATGCAGCCCCACATACCCCCATCACCCTGTGTGACTCCCCCGTTGACGATGTGGAGTCCTTCCGCTTCCTGGGCTCTATCATACCCCAGGACCTCAAGTGGGAGCTTAAGATCAGCTCCGTGACCAAGAAGTCTCAGCAGAGGATGTACTTCCTGAGGCAGCTGAAGAAATTCAACCTGCCAAAGACAATGATGGTGCACTTCTACACAGCCATCATTGAGTCCATCCTCTGCTCCTCCATCACGGTCTGGTACGCTGCAGCCACTGCCAAGGACAAGGGCAGCGTATCATTCGCTCTGCTGAGAGGGTGATTAGCTGCAATCTGCCGTCCCTCCATGACTTGTTCGCTCCAAGGACCCTGAAGCGGGCAAGAAAGATTGTAGCCGACCCCTCTCACCCTGGACATAAACTGTTCGTGCCCCTTCCATCTGGCAGGAGGCTGCGGTCCATCAGGACCAAGACCTCACACCACATGAACAGTTCCTTCCCATCGGCAGTCGGGCTCATCAACAAAGCCCGGGACCCCCACTGACTCTATCATCCCCAGGACAATTTCCTACCGGTCACTCCCCTGCACCTCCCTTCTATGTTTCTTCATTTAAACACACTTGACACTTTACATTACACTTCATCATACTTGTTTATAGTACTGTTATCTGTTTGTTGTGCACTTTATATTATAATCTTTTATATTCCATTGTAAACTTAAATATGTTTCTATTTCTTGCACTGTGTTTATTGTTCAATGTTATTGTCTAATGTTATGCACCACCTGCCATGACAAATCCCTTGTATGTGCAACATACATTGGCAATAAAGGGTTTCTGATTCTGATTCTGATGGTGACTGACATCAAGTCATGCAGCACTAATTCATCTATTCATCTCATCCAGTGTACAGCAAGAGCCATGGTTAAAAAATAACTTAATGAAAAGATATTTTGCTGATACAGGTCACTTCCTCGTCAGTTCACGTCCAGAACATGGTTGTTTAGAAAGCGTTCAAAACACAGCAAGCCATTCGAACCAAACGTGGCTAACGGGAGTTAGTTCACACCCAACCAAACAGGTTAGGCGTGAAAGCACCCCAAGTGTTGCCTCTCAAGCTCTCACAATTAATTATTCTTCATAATCTCAATATACATCACACATCAGCCCGATTTCTCCAAGGCTAACACCTTATTTACATGCATAACATACAGGGAATGCAGCAAAATGAAAGTTGTGAGAAACAAAAGAGGGAGAGGATAAAGCTGAGAAGCCGAAGCGGCAGGTTAGCACTAATGGTCAATGACATGTTAGCGCTGGGGCTAGGCTTAGCGCAGGCGTTTGAACTGCTGAAATATTTACACGGCGTACAGAATGAGAGACTCATTCACTTCAAATCAGCTGGAGCAGCGAGAGAGAGGGAGCTGGGCCACTTTCCTACCTCTTCACTGCACTGAGGTTAGCAGAACATGCAGTCAAATGGACAGCACCACATGAATTATGTGCATGTGTGACTTTTTCGTTTACTTATTCATTTTTGCCCCGGCATGTTGGACCTTTTCTTCAGTTTGTTTACAGGCGAAGGATTAACGATGAGGAAGTGCAGAGACAAACGTACGTGTGTCACTGTTTGCTTTTTGTTGTCTCACACAAACATTTTTTTTGTTCCTCTGTGCTCTCTCACGCACACAAGAGCTTCATTTAAAGTGTTGCGCTGATTCTTCTTATGCTGGATGTGCTTTTGGTCTAGTCTCTCTAACAAGTTGTTATTTGCATCTCTCTCTCTCTCTCTCTTTCCTTTATCTATAAGAGTAAACGGACTCTCCTCAAATATGATACGAGGGGTTAAAGACAGACTGATGGGCCTCAATCAACTTTGAATTCAACACTTTAACGCAAGCCCGCCCCAGCCAGTATACTTAGTATTTGAGATCATGTTTACCGTGTGTGTGTGTGTGTATGCTTGGTTTCCCTATGCATGAGCGTGAGCCCATGTGGGCGTGTGAAAGTGAACCATCCAAACTCCTCAGTGTTTTTTCTGAGCGCTTGTCAGCTTCAAAGACGGGGGTCGAACCAACAGGCACCTGACACAAGCTAACTTCACTTACCGCCGCCATGACAGCAGAAAACAAACATACGTACTGTATTTTCATAATCTTTGCTCAGAGGCTCAGAGTGGACAGACGACTGGAGCGAAGGATGTGGGAAGAGAGACAGAAATCTGTCACTCGAGTTCTTCCTTCCCTGTGAAAACTTCCACTCTCTCCGTAGTAGTAGTGTTTTTGTTTTCACCTTCAACCGCGAAGGATTGAACTTCTTCACCTTCTCCCTCTCATTTTTCCCTCTCTTGCTCACTGGGAGCACGAGGTGGACGTGCCTGGAAGCAAAGTTCCTCCTGAGCAAGCCTGACAGTTCCTGCTTAATATTTAACCACTGGACAAGCACGAACACACGCGCCGATGCTGCACTGTGCATGTGGAGATGGACATGCACAGAAAAGCATTCATGCACAGGCACAAGCAAATCAAACTCCATCTATAAATGCAAAATGTGAAGTTTGATGGCGACAGCTGTCCCTCCAGGAGGACTTTCTGCGGCTCACATGCACGACGGGCTTTGTGGCAGAACCCACGTGCTTTAACATGGCGGTTGCTGATGGCGCTGCTAATGACAAGTTATGTTTTCAGGCGAAGCTGCATGAGGTTGTCCATTATCTTTTTTCCCTACTGGCCTCTTTCTCTCCTTCCCTCCCACTCTCCCCCTCTCTTGTTCTTTCTCTCACTTTTCTTTTTAATTACATGATGTCTCCTCTTCTTGCCCAGACACCAATAGAGATCTGAGCGACACCGTCTGCACTGAACCGTCTGTGTACATCTGATCTCTGATCTTTCCTCTGTCTGACTGTAGTATGTGTGTGTGTGTGTGTTTCCCTAAGAGTGCTTATTACTTGCGTCTCTAGACACAACCTGGCTGTACTTTCTGTCTGTGAATATGATGGTTTTACAAGCATTTATCATGCAATAATGTCTGCATACATTTTCGAGCATATTCTTAGCCATCGTTGTAGAAGATCAAAGATTGATTTAAATGACCGGTTCTGGGGAATAAAGGACCTAGGAACAAAATCAACAATACTAATGAACATAATCCTGTTGATATTTGTATGTATAAAGGTAACAACAGGGTAGGAAATTTACATATTTTTTAGGGGGCAATTTTTGCCCCCAGTGACTGAAATCCAGGGGCATTTAAAGAACAATTGGGGGCACTTTTTGAAACTTGTGAAATAACATTTAACCTTTGTTCAAAATAATTAATATACTTATTTAGGCTTACAGTATATGAGAAATTGTCATCAAATGGCAATAATAACACTATTAGCAGTAGTCTACAGATTCAAAGTGTTTTCTTAAATTTTTTGAACAAAAAACAAACATAAATCAGACAATTATATTCAATTTTATTCTTATTTCTTTGTGGTTATTTATTGTTATTACATTTGTTAAACAACTATTAACAATTATTAAGTCAACGATGCCTTGATTACATATACATCAGTCATTGTATGGAATTATTGAGAAAGATATGTTTGTAGCACCTCATTGTGATATTACCCATTTTTGTCCTGAACTTATGCATTAGTCATTGTGTGGAATTTGAGAAAAATATTTTTATAGCACCTTGAAAATTTCAAAAATGTGCCATTTGAAGGTACAAATTCAGTTCAGAGTTTTTACTTCGTAAAATATCTTAATTGACTGTCAGTCAGGTATTATTCATTTCCAGCAACCCTCAAATCAAAGAATAAAGACACTTTACGCACAATTTAGGTGTATTTTCCCTTTAACTCACAAGATGCAGGTAGCATGTTTTATACTTAATGTGAATATAATTCATTCAATCTAATTTCCATTATGCAATATGTATACTTTGTTGGCATCTTATTCTGAAAACCGGATATTCGTCTGAAGAAACCGGATTATGCTTCCGATTAAGAAGCATTATTCATTATTATTAGAGGAAATTATGGGGGCATTTTTTGCCCCTCTCCTAGTGATATCAGGGGCAAAATTATATTTCTTAGGGGCAGTTTTGCTCTTTGCCCTCGTGTATTTCCGACGCTGGGTAACGACTGGTCCAGCTAGGACTGCAACAAACAAGTATTTTCATTATCAACTTGTCAGCTCATTGTCTTGGTCCATAACATTAAAGAAAAATGCCACATCACAATTTCCCAGAACAAAAGTTGACATTAAAATAGCTTGTTACGTTTGACCAACAGTCCAAAACCAGTATTCAGATTTTAGAGCGTTTTTTAGCGTTTTTGCATAAAAAAATACTTAAAACAATGCATCGTTTTATCAAAATTGTGGCCATCTGTATGTGTGCCATGTACTTTCCCTTTCATACTCTTTCCGGCTTCCGGTGACAGATCTCACTGGGATGCCCCTTTTCTCTCCTGATGCCAAGCTCGGGTTCCCCATCTGCGACATGTGCGAGGACAGGGGCGGCTTGTTGCACTTCAAACACAACCGAGAGGCCTCTGGCATTCTTGGCGCTACAGCAGAGGCCACCGGATACTGAGGCAGAAAGTTACCTGCCAACGGGGTCCTCTCTGTGTGTGTGTGTTAGCGCGTGTTTGGCAGGGAATTAAAAGCCTTCATTCCTCTTGTCATCCCTGGCATGAAATAGGCAACATGAGGAGGGTTTTACATTGTGGTTTGTGAAACGGATTAACTATGTTAGTCATTTATTACGTAAAAATACAAAACATATGTTGTTTATGGATTCTCAAATGTCAAAATAAATGAGCAATTATAAGAGATTTATAAGTTTACAAGTCATTAACAAATCAAGGGTGTAATATGAAGATGGATTGAATGTGTAACACGCTGCTGTCATTGGTGAAAGCAAGGAACTTTTGTAAATGACTAGGACTGCAACTACTTAATTCAACTAATTGATTAATCATTTTCTTCTGTGTTAGAGTACTGTCTTTTTCCCAGACTCTAAGTTGACACATTGCAATTACTTGTTTTGTTGTTTTAAAGGATTGGAAGTCCTCCACCAGACCAAATAACCTCGGCCTATTCAGAAGTATATATCCCTGAGAACGTGCATTGGACCAAGTTTCAACAAGAAAAATAAAATACAGAGCACTTGAAAAGATAAAATCAGACTTCTGTTTCCACAGGGAGCATTTGAAAATGGAACTATTGAGCTCTCTGACACAGTCAACAGACTCCGTGTTTATAGTGAGGAGGTCGGAACGATCCTCTGAGGTCTACACACTTTAAAAACTGATACATCAGACATCTTCTTTACACATTCTAGAGGTGTAATGTGAGCGGATAAATAACACTTAGGGACTGCCGAAGCATCGTTTTCAGAGTGAAAATTGTTAGCTTTAGAGTAAGCACTGTAAACTGTGGCAAAATAGGAGAGGCAACTACTGTAAAAGGACTATATAAACTGCATATAACATTTCAACAATCAGTCA
>NW_022280049.1:902684-908784 GCF_004355925.1 Anarrhichthys ocellatus | reverse complement strand
ATATATATATATATATATATATATATATATATTTTGCTCAAACACGTGCAGAATGTGTAAAAACTAAGCGGGTCTCAAAAGATTATCATGATCATCTTTATATCAGGCTACAACTCCAACAGCTTGAAATCCCAAGATGTTATATTCAAGTGCTGAACTAGATACAGTATGAAGACGGAAGTTTACACTGATCACAAATGGAGTGCTTCTGATTGTCAAGAACACAAGGTAAAATAAGAGAGACACAGAGAATGGAAGACAGAGAGGATAACATTAGAATAATGATTGAGAACAAGCCAGTGGAAATATGGCTAAAATACTTGTTTTTACTCACGGTATAGTTTAATTATCTAATGGTGATTATACAGCAACACAACTATGCTGTGTGATAGAGCCCATATCGACGTGTTTCATATACTGTGAGATAACATTTGTCACACATTTTGCCATATATACCATGTTGACTGTGATTTAAATATCTCTTCGTACAATGAGGCCACTGTGGGCAATATTGACAGTACTGTGAGTGGGGACACCACAACCGTGACCGTTCTGCTTCTGCCCTTTATCTGCTGCGACAGTTTGTTTGTGGTCAAGTAGCCAATCAGAGTGAAAGACGACAGACGCACTGTGATCATTGCAACCTACCTATGAATGACTCCTGATGCAAAAGACATTTTATGAATCATAAGAAATCAGTTTTCAGACAACTCTGCTTCCATATTGTTGTTGTTTTTTTGCGGTGAAGTCATCAATTTTGTGCTTGATGACTAGGAAAAGCACTGCATACTGTGTAACTTGGTGGTAAGTGAGGACACAATAGTGAGCACAAATATTGCTGTGCTGCATTTCTGCTCAACCCATTGCCCAGGCACGCACACACTGGAGGTCAAATCGTCTTTATGCCAGAAACCTCGGAGAAGGCCACCCAGTGAATAGCAGCCATAACAGCTCTGCACGGCAGGCAAGACACTAGAGAGAAGGGCACAGCGTGCACAGCAGAGATATCTGTCAGAGCATGCCGGCCTTTTGAAAAGCACCACAACATCCATCAGCTAGAATCGTGTGCGATCTGTGTGGAGGAGATGCTTCAAGATGTGTCAAGGAAGCACAGTGGCAATGCTACTGATATTCCTGCGAGCTGTAAGGTTACAGAGGACTGCCAGTGCTTTCAAATGAAATCGGCCTCTTTGAAAAGACAACTATTTAGACACCGACAACAGAAACATAGAAACAAAGCCGTTTTCAGTTTCACAGTTCCACGGTTGATTTTGAATGGCTTAGATGGGGCTGCAGATGAAAGCATGGATAAAGGACAGCAACCTCTCAAAGCAAAGTATCACACACTACAAGTTCCAGAAAATCAATGCAACATCAGCACACTCAATGTTTAACCACTCCTGATTGCTATGGTAATGCAAGGGGTCAGCTGGTCAGGCATGCACGTGGTTCCGCAGTTACAGTAAATGATGCCAGACAACTTTTGTCACGCACACACACACACACAGGCTCCATATCTGCATCCATCAAACATGACCTCCGTCATTAGATGGAATTAGCCTAATAATTCATGGACGGGCCTGGGAAAGAGAACGGGACTGGGAAAACTGCCACATTCCCTCAAATTCCCTCACACTTATTTAACCGTCACTGGGTGAGGAGGCAGAGTCGGGAACAACAGAACAGGATCAGGCTTCAGGGGCTTGATCTGGATATGACAGGGGCAACAGTGGAGAAGCGGCTGTGTGATATGAAGAAGTGGAGCATAGCTGGATCTACAGACCATCTTTCCACTCACATTTCGTCTCCTAAAGACTCAAATCAGTCTCAAAGTTGTTGGCACCATTATTATGACGCTGCTCTTTGGGAAACTGTAATTCTCAGTGTCAGTTTTAAAAAGGGGAAATTGGTAGACGGTGTTCATTATACTTTACACTTAATTTCCTGACCCCAGCTGCACCTGCAAGAAATCTGATCAGAAGCAAGACTTTTTAACATTAATTCCTGGAAGAGTTGTCTCATCCAACAGCTGCAGCATCCTGAGAGGCGATGCACACGTGGGCCCAATACTTGAAATCCATACAAATATAAAAGAAACTCGCCTGGACTCACTCCCAGGGGTCAAATACAGCTCTTGGGCAGCGGCCCTCTGCTTGATAGCGACGCACAAGGCACACTTAAGAGTCTGTATGAGACGCACCAGGCTTTCGTTATTTTCGTATCTTTAATTACTTAAGAAGCATACGTATTTCAAGCCAAACCACGATCTTTTTTCTGGCCCGAAACAAGTAGTTGTGTTTTCCTACGCAAAAGGCTGCGCCAGGGGCTTTCTGCCCAAGCGGCAAAATATAATAATAATAATACATTTTATTTATATAGCGCTTTTCATGAAACTCAAAAGACACTTTACATTAAAATCATCATATATAAAAGCAATACACTAAAAACATAAAATACACAATAGTGGTCACACATTAAAAGCAGTTTTGAACAGGTGGGTTTTGATTTGAGATTTGAATGTGCAAAGGTCAGTGCAGTCTCAGATGTGTTTGGGGAGAGAGTTCCAGAGGGAGGGGGCAGATATGGAGAAGGCTCTGTCACCCCATGTCCAGTGCTTGATCCTGAGTGGAAGAGACAGGAGGTTGGCATCAGAGGAGCGGAGCCGACGGGATGGAGTGTGGTGGTGAAGCAGGTCGGTGAGGTAGGAAGGGGCCTGATTGTGGAGGGCTTTATGAGTGAGGAGAAGGATTTTGTATTGGATCCGTTGTGGGATGGGGAGCCAGTGGAGGTTCTGGAGAACAGGGGTGATGTGGTCGCGGGAGTGGGTGTGGGTGAGCAGGCGAGCAGCAGAGGTCTGGATGTACTGGAGTTTATTTAGGATTTTGGATGATGTGCCGTGGAGAACGCTGTTGCAGTAGTCAATTCTGGAGGTGATGAAGGCGTGGATCAGAGTTTCAGCAGCAGATGAGGAGAGTGATGGGCGGAGACGGGCTATGTTTTTTAAGTGGAAAAAGGCAGTTCTGGTGATTTGTTTGACGTGGTGTTCAAAGGAGAGGTTGCTGTCGAACATACTCCAAGGTTGCGGATGTGTGGGGAGGGAGACAGAGTGGAGTTGTCGATGGTGAGGCAGAAGTTGTGACCGGTTTTGGTGAGGGATGTGGGACCGATGATGATCATGTCAGATTTATCACAGTTCAGTTTGAGGAAGTTGGTTTGCATCCATGATTTAATGTCAGTGAGGCAATTGGTGAGAGTGGAGTGAGTAGCAGTGGTAATGGCCTTTGTGGAGATGTAGAGCTGGACATCATCGGCGTAGCAGTGAAATTGAAGACCATGTTGACGGATGATGTTACCAAGAGGGAGCAAGTACAGGATGAACAGAAGAGGACCAAGCACCGAACCCTGGGGGACGCCTTGAGACAGAGGAGCAGTGGTGGAGGTGCAGTTGTTGATACTGATGAACTGTTGTCTGTTTGTGAGATATGATTTAATCCAAGAGAGAGCAAAATATGAAGAGTATAGGGATGAGATCACGTTTAAGAAACAGTCTCGCAAATGGTCTGCGAACGTACCCCATGCATGCTGACCTACGAGCAGCCCAGAGAAGTGCTGAAGCCTCAACTCGCCTGGAAAACAACATTTGTGTTTTTGTAAGTCTGTCAGTCTATGACTCAAGAATGTTTGTCTGCAGTGTAAGCCAGTAAATATGAAGAATTAGTCATTTTCAATAGTAAACAGCAGTAAAAGACAGTTGGTAGCAGCTGTCCTAGATGACAAATCCCTCATGTTAAGCAATGCCCGCCAAGTAGTTTCACTGTGGCCTTGTCAAAATCATGAAGTTGTTGGCTAATTAATATCAACCAGTCATCTCGAAGTTGCTCAGCATGTAGCTTCAGGTCAGGTGCCTTTACCTCCTCTCTCTATAAACTGTATGTATATATGAGGTAAAGTCAAGCTGAGGGTTTACAGTCAAGATGTCCTCCGTGTGTAATATTTTTTTGGCATCCACCAACGTGCTGACAGAATGGCTTTAGGAGTAATTTCCACCCCTCAGTCCTCTCTCTGTTGTTGTTCTCCTTTGTCTCGCCCCCTCAGCTGCCTGCCCTTCTTCCAGCGCTGCGATCCTGTCTGGTTATTAATTCATAGTTAAATCTAAATGGTCTGGACACTCGCATAACCCTTCCACTGCTGTTCATTTTACGCTTGGGAGGGCCACCACTGTGCAACCCCACGCCTACTGATGTCCAACAAAACACACACGCACAGAAACACACATGTAGATGTTCTCCATCCCGTTTTTCTCTCTCATTTGTATGCATAGCAACTTCTCTGTGTAATAACACGAAGAAGTCAGGGTTGTTTTATTTAGATTTTTTTTTACCAGCAAACAGTGCGCAGCTATGATCATCATATTTTTTGGACCCTTCACAGAAAGAATGTAAATTATAGCTTTGCCGCTTGTGCTGAAAAAGTATGAGCATTAGCATAGTTTAGATGCCATTCCCAACGAGCCATTCTGCTATCACAGTCTCAAGTGGCCAACTAACTACAAATTTGTACACAGGTCCACACTCACTCCTTCAACATGCTGCTTCAAAGAATATTTTCACGCACTCCTGCAACACACACTGACACGGAGTTGCACATGCGTGCACGCCCCTTGCTGTCAGGATAGTGATGAATTGCAAGGAAAAAGGGGGAGCAGTAATCGGACACCTCCAGTAATTAAATCCCTTCATTGGGTCAAATATTTGATTATGAAAAACCCCTTGGGGGTGCCGGGGTGTAGCAATGACCTCTCTATTTTCGGGGGAGGGAGGAGAGGAGAGGGGCATCAGTGAGAGTAGTGAAGAAAGAAAATGACTGAAAGCAAGGTTGAGGATGAGGAAACAAGGCAAAACATAGACAGAATGGCAATAAAGCCATCTACATATTGTCTATAGTCAGTGACTATGTTCTTCACACCTCCTCCCTACTTTTCTCTCTGTCTCTGGATAGTGTCTGTGTGTTGTTGTAGTAAGTCGAAAACGCTGGCCGCAGCATATTGCTAATGTGTTGATGAAGGCAGCCCAGGCCAAAGGGAGTCTCTCTCTGGTGGAAGACAGACAGTGTGCGTGTTCGACAGACGAGTGAACATCACTGGCCTCCGCCTCAACCCTCTCTGGGAAGCTGCTAGCTTCAGCCTGCGAGTGCATCGCCTCCACTCTGCTGTGCCTTGTACATTAGCCTGAGATAACACGGGGAGGGATTACGCACATTAAAAGGCAGGAGTGTGTAGGATTAGCACAAAGTAGCAAAATGAAAAGAAAGTGTCGGTTCATTTCGTTCTCATTGGCGTTCATGTGTATACTTTTTTTTTACTTTCCCATGTTATCTTATCAGTATTGAACCCAGAAATGAAAGAAAGGCTTTAAGAACTAAAATGCAGTATATTGGCAAAAGAAATGCTGTTGTGTGAAATACTTGGAAAACTGTACTAAATTAAATAAAAAAACTGATTAAATTTGTTAAGCCCAACGGAGAACTGCAGTTCAGAGTTGCATAAGCAGGTGCATTATGTTCACACTATATGGTTCCAAATGTTAATTTCTCTATTGATTAGAAAATAAAGAGCTAGATGATGCTGAGGAGGTGCAGCTGTGTTGCTGTGGAGATACAGTATATACAATACTGTTGATGAGGCAAAATGAATCGGCCATAAATCACAGAGAGAGAAGTCCTGGTTCTCTGGCCTCACAGGGTCACAGCGAGAGACATGCAAAGAATGACATACAGTTCATACAGTACAAAGTATGTAAAAAAAAAAAACACCACGTCTCTTATGAGCTGTGGGCTTCCACAATTAATTAATGTGTGTCTATGCAAAAGCGTACCTGAACTTAGCTGCTCCTGATTCATATTTCACAGCTTACCCTCGATCTCTCCCCCTTCCCCTCTCCTGTGAGTGTGTGTGTGTGTGTGTGTGTGTGTGTGTGACTGCTCGAATGCCAATGCCGTCATCAAAGGACACGTCAAAATGAAGGCTCTGGCAGAGGCTGCTATGGGGATCTCAAACACACACACACACACACACACACACACACACACACACACACACACA
>NW_022280049.1:868355-902674 GCF_004355925.1 Anarrhichthys ocellatus | reverse complement strand
CACACACACACACACACACACACACACACACACACACACACACACACTCATACATAAACATGCATACGCACACACACACAGCTCCAGCTATGCTTTCATATCACGCCCTGGCAACGCCCACTGACTGCAGCATATCTCCACCGGTATCACCAAGGTTACCAGCGGTAGCCAGGGATACCGTCGGAGGGTGGGTGTGGCCAAAGTCTAGTTGGTCGACGGCAAAATTCCACACTTAAGGACACAATTTTATGCTCCAGGTTGCATTTTTAAAGACGAAATCACTGATATTTTACTTCCTGAATCCTTAATAATAAAGTAGGCTGAAAAAAACCTTCAAATTCACATTTCCTGTGTGTCAAATGTGCAAAGCTGGTATCTTCCACAGTTTATCACAGGTTTTTTTTTTCATATGCTGTGAAGGGAGTATTATTCCTTTGCCAGTCTCAGTTAGCACTTTTCTTTTAGCAGTTTTCGCCCCAATACTAATCCAGCCACATGTTAACAATCCAGGTGTTGTGCGATCCTTTACACCTCAGCTCGTCTCCTTCTGCGTCTTTACACACCTCTCGTTCCAATATAATGTGTGCGTGCCCGATCTAACACACGTTTCAGATGCATCAATTATACCAGGGTGCATGCGTTAGTCAGTGAGTTGGTTAGTCGATGGGAGAGGCTCGAATTGGTTTAAGGACCCGAGATTAAAAATTGGTGTTTCCATGACAAAGGAGGGCCTCCGCCAGCAGCCGTGATGCCACAGCAATGACACACAAATTGAGTAAGAATATTCCCAGGCATGCTCCGAGCTTCACTCTCTCCGCCTGGAGAGGTGAGAGAGGGTGAGAGAAAGAGAGAGACAGGGGGAGAGCAAGAGAGGGGGGGAAGAATATTTGGATCAATCAAGCAGAGGGACAGAAAAAAAGCGAGAGAAACTTGAGAAGAAGAAAAATGTGCACTTTTTTTTTTGCATCTTTGTAAACAATCAATCATCCACACACACAGTGTTTAACACAACAAAACGCACACATGCAGGCACAAATGCACCACATCTATACACACAAACATCCCACAATGGCAATGACTCTTGATGATTTTCTTCTCGCATTGTAATTCTAACATGATATGCATCCCTGCAAGTGACAATGACATTCTCATGGAGCTGTCCAAGTGTCTCAGAGCTGCGTGCATGTCTGCTTTGGGTGTGGTGAGCGATAATAAGACTAGCAGACACTGCTACAGTATGTACGCCTGTTTCCAAGTACTTCAAGGTTTAATGGCGGCCTTGTGAACACAACTTTGAGGTGATGTGTCAACCTCTCCCCCACTGTTCCACATCCTATTCCTACCCCATGAGGAATTAAAGGTGAAATCCACCCTGAAGCAATTTCAACCCGTTTATAAACTGCAGCTAATGATGCTATGTATACTTCTGGGTCCAATTTATTGTTTCGGTAGCATGTTTTTGTTTACACATCGCTACAATATGATCATAGACACATACTGCATTACCCACTCCCCTTGAGAAAACAACTTTTAAAATGTTTTAAAAATGTGTCGTTTGTCCAAAGTGCATGTCGACACAATGGAGGAAACTTATGAGACAAAATAGAACAAAAAGGTGCAAAATACACTCTTATGTCCTGCTCAAACGCAGAGAATGTCAGGAAAGAAATGTGACTCTGACTTACTGAAGAAGGTCAAATATGTCTATCCACTACAGTCTTATTGTTACAGAAGTCCCTGGAGGTAGTTGTTGAAAGAACTGTGTTTGTGGAGAGAAGTGAAGAATTGAGAAAGTAGCTCATTTCTGAATCTATATTTGGGAGATTTACAGTTGATGGTAAAGTATAGAAGGATGGGAACGGAGCAGCTTTTTTATTTTAACAAAGCAAAACATTTTGCTTCAATACATGCAAGTGATTAACTGAATTTGCATTTAAATGTTATTTATTAGTATTTATATGTAACCTGGTGGGCGCCACTAGAGGACACTGTACTCCAGAGAAAGCTAGCGGGACGTGAAGAGCGAAGCAAGAAGTGGAATCCTTCTCTTCGAGTGGCTAACCTGTGGAGCGTTAGTTGTTTTCCGTGTGGGTAAATATGTTCGAAATGTTATTTCTGTACAAAACAATGGAAAGATGTACATTAATATGAGTGTATGGAAGTCAGGAAATGTATTGTTTGACGCTAAATGATAATGATGAGGGTGATTCAATTGGTCCAATGTATAGAAATGTTGTGCTGAGCGTTCATGAGAGGACTGCAAGGCTAATAACGTTAAGCATTTTAAGACCATCTTACAAGTATACATTCTTTTATCCGTGTGTGCATTGTACCGAATATAATGTTTATATCCGTTGTGTAGTGCTGTATGGGATTGGTGGCCATCGCCGCCTCAGGTGCACTTGAGCTAGCACAATGATAAAATGTAGTGGGAAATAAACGGCATCATTTCTCTTTATTAATGGACCAATACTTCCAGTTCTTAATTTCAGAGTTAACTGTGTGGTATTAATTGTTTTCTTTTATTTTTGTATTAACAGAGGAGCTACCACTACAGTTATTTATGCATTGAAAGCATGCACTCGAGTGATGCACTGATTGATGCACTGAGCTACACAGATTCAAGGCACTTTAAGTTAGCTTAGGATTCAAGTCATTTTATCAGATCGGTTGATGCACTTCATGGGTTAGTGACCAAGATTTGTGAAATGTTTTGAATTGAAATTTTGTGTTTACAGTGTGACTTTGAATGTACAGGATAATCTTTGTTAAATATAACACAAATTGAACGTTCCAAATTAATTTAATACAACTATCTTTTTAAGAGTAGATGAGAAATAAAGATCCCTGAATATGGTTTTGTGTCTGGTGTCATACCAGTTTTCACCCGCCTACATAGAGTATATCTCGAAATGTAATCAGAAGTGTTTCTACTTTGAGTGTTACAATGATGTTGGTATTTGTTACTGTAAGAAATACACGCAGGTGCATTCAAGACAGACTGCCGACACTTTAAGTACACTTTGAGGCAGTTAGCTGCGGCTGTTAGTAGCATCTGGGGCAGAGTGGAGCCGCACAGTTTTCCGACCGTGTTGTGCGGATTATGTTGTGGAACGAGTTGTGGACTTTTAGAGTGTGTCGAGCTAAACGGCAGCGTTTATGGGAAGAAGAGATTTTGTTTTCCCTAACCTTGTACGAGGGAAAGTGGATCAATAAAACCCTTTTTTTTTTTGCTTTCACCTACAAGCGGTGTTGGTGTGCGCTATGAGAAACACGTGTCAACTTACGGTTTGCACTCTGCTACAAGTTACGGACTCTACAGTGCTCAATGCGGATTGGTTCTTGGACCACTTTGATGAGCTGCAGAAACATTTGCGGAGTCATTAAGAAGACTGTTCCGTCTTTGGACAAATCAGCAAGACTTTTATCAGACCTTTGGATAAGTTTAAACACCATTTACTGTATATGACGTACACGCACAGTTTTGCCATGTCAGCTGAAAGTCAGAAGATTCCTTCCATGTGCATCTATTCTGAAATATTGTCCTGGTTGACTTTAATAGACAGGCAGTCTAAGCAACAGCTTTACAAAGTCCCTTCTCATGACAGTATTCATTCTATTGAAATACATTGTTAAGTATTACTAAATACTAAAAAAATGCAGACAGCAATAAGGGACATGCTCTTTAATGACATCCTAATAAATAAGAAATTATCATTGAATTATACAGAGTTAAATTACATTGAAATATACTGTGCGTATGCAAACACAACGAACAAGATTGAAGGGTTAAGGATGTAGCCTGAGGCTGTAAGAGCGCATACATGAGTCTATGTTGTACTGCATGAATTTGTGGGTGCCAATTAAAACGTTAACACATCCACTCAGCGTCCCTGCTCCATCATCTGATCCACAGGCTTCTGTTAATACAACATATCAGGTTGAAAACAGATATCTCTAATCCTCGGATCTGCAGACGAGTCCAAAGCCTGTCCTCTCTGCAGCATTATTCACTCATGCACACATGCAGTCACACATACAGGGGAAAATAAAAGACAATTATACAGATTCTCCTCAGAGAAAAGTCACCACCAGCAAAAAAAATAAAGGAAGAGGCAAACTATCAAACTGACAATCACCAGGGAATCCCACCACTTTCAAACAAATAAATATGTGCTGGTGCACCCCCAAACACCCTGAGAAATACCTCTCCTACACACACACACACACACACACACACACACACACTCACTCACACACACACACACACGTGTGCATCGTCCTCTTGCTGAGCTGAAGAATACAGTAGACACTGTAATTCACACCCTGTCTGAGCTTAACCAGAGATTTCATCTAGAGGGGAAACACCAGGCTCCTCTATTGCCCCCAATTACTGCGGCCTGGAAGCGGAGTCAACAGCCACAGTTTTATACAATCACATCGTCTGGGAGGAAATCAGCCCTCTTTCGCTCCTGCTTTGAGCTGTGCACTGCCGGCCAGGGCTTCAGCATAAGCCACTTAAACTATCATATTCTGAAAGGGAGCACAAATGGCTGGAGCTCCTTGTGGAAAACGGTTCTATACAATTTCGCAGAGAGACGTCCTGCACATTATTCTTTTTCATGTAACACTTTCACTGAGATCAAACGGATACCGTAATCCTGAGAACGCACATGGGCTTGTGCTTGGTAGTTCATATGGTAGAAGGATAGCCCATAGGTTCAATTTGTGTGCAATTTGCTGTGTGTGTGTGTGTGTGTGTGTGTGTGTGTGTGTGTGTGTGTATGCATGTGTGTAATTCGTGCAGGCCATTCTGCTCTCTGCGAGCTCACTCGTATTGCCATTATACATCACAGCACAGCACCAGCGAGTGGCTGTGTCAAAAAGCCTGCCTCCCTCTCCACCATATCTCATAGTTACCTCCCCTAACCAAATTATCCCCCAACCCCCGCCTCACCCACCCCCTCCTCCTGTAGACACTGAGAGATGAGCTTCAGAAACAGCTGCCTCAAAAAAAAAAAAAGACAGCAGCAGTGTCCAGCAGCATCTGAGAAGAAAATGAGAGTAAACAAACGACACTCGGCAAACAAAGATCCTGGCTGTCGTACTTCTGCTGAAAATCAAAAGGCATTCAGAAAATGAATCAGCACCACTTATTGGATATATATATATACATACTCCATTTTACTCCTGTTTTATCACCAGTGCTATGACATGTATAGCCAGTTCATTTTGCATCAAGTGAATAGAGCTTCCACTGCCAAGCAGAAAAAACAACAAGAAAACTCACTCTCCCAAAAACAAACATGCACGTGCACTCCCAGAAAGAAAAGGTAGAGCGTGTTGCTGGGGCAGCACATTAAAGTCCCTCTCTGGTAAGTCATTTTTCTACCCCAACCATTTGCATGTTTAAGTGACCAAAACGTACATGAGAAAGTCATTTAACAGTCTGGATCGGGTGGCAGCGTGGTTTGACCCCGGCACCATCCAGGTGTCTCAGTTATTGCCTTTAACTCTTCCTTTAACTCTGTCTGAACTGGTACAAATTCTTAGTGATTCAAAAGCTCAAATGGATCAAAATGTGAAATTCTGAGGCCCTTAAATGTGCCTGGGTGGTACATCTGTGAATAGAAATGTAATTTTTCCACAAACACCCTCAGAAATACCTCTCCTACACACACACACACAGAAAAGTGTGTCACTTTAAAAAAAAGATCCTCTATTTTGGAGCCCACTGCCATTTTATTTGTGGCGGAGGAATGCAAAAACACCACAATACTGATGGCTAAACATCCAATACTTCATCAACATAAAACAACTGAGGATGTCAGGTTTCCACCTTAACACTAAAATGATGAATGCCTGTCCAGGTGTGGTTGTTGGTGTCTGTGTGATCTTCCCCATGCGGAGCTTGAGAGTAATAAACTGGGCTCGCTGGTCATATTAGCAGGTAGAGTAGTCAGTGTAAGGCAACAGCAGCTTGTGGCTCAGCTGGGGCTATGACCTCTACGCACTGTAGTGGGAGGGAGCGAGAGAGAGACATGGAGAGGAGGGCAAAAGGGAGATAAAGATGGATGGGCAGTGGAGGAGGGAGAAACAGCAAGAAAGTACTTCAGCCTAAAACATCAACCTAATCTGAGCCTCCTTTCTCTGCCTCTCTCAGGCTCTAGACCTCTCGTCCTACTGAGTCAGAGGTTGATTTAACACTTCTAATGGTGATGAAACCTGTGAGGCAATGACACGTGCACAGTTACCAAGCAGAATAACAAGATGAGAATAACAACGAGCCACTGGAATCTAACAAAAACATGAAATTAAATACTTTTTAGTCAATTTGACATTCTGCTTTCTGCCTCCTGTCCCCATGTAAGAATAATAAGGGCCTTAGCAAAACAAGTCTCTGCTCTCATTATTTTGTTACCTTCATCTACAGGAATTATTGGACTACTTTGCTTTCCAACTATTTGGCGGGAAAACCAAGGAAGTGACAACCCTACAGTAACACTACTACAACGAAGACTGTGTGAGTAATACAGAATCCCACGAAACATTTGGAGGCAATTTCCGAGCTGATTGTGTCGAGTCATTTTCCAAAATTGGCACTCGGCGTGACGAAGCAGCTTCTTACAATGCATGCTGGGCTGAGTGAGGCCTATCCCCGACAAAAAGGGCCATAAAAAACAGCAATCCCTATACGACTTGGACATTCAGTACAAGTGTATGAATACTGTGAATGGTCCTATTAATGGCTCAAGAAAAACCCTTCAGTTCCACAACACAACCACAAAAAACAACATAAAAATGATCAGTGGTAGTGGGACGGAATAGAAAAGAATGTGGCCTTTAACAGGCTATACACAGTGGAAGAGCGGTCAGTG
The DNA here is from genome assembly GCF_004355925.1 of Anarrhichthys ocellatus. Lineage (NCBI taxonomy): Eukaryota > Metazoa > Chordata > Actinopteri > Perciformes > Anarhichadidae > Anarrhichthys > Anarrhichthys ocellatus. Next base: position 895,796 of record NW_022280049.1, on the reverse strand, counting down.
TGACTGACCCTAAACTGAAAAATTCCTTGACCAGATAGAGCCTCGGTCAGCACAGAGTGGCTGTGGAAACAGGCCAACGCGGCTACACAAGTGCTATCTGGGAGGTCACCCTGCTCTAAAAAGAAATGTGTGCTCTGCAAATACTGCCTCAAAATATTTCGAGGAAGCCTACTTCCTAAATGTCCGGATTAAATGTGATCTCAAATACCTCGCCGCTCATATGCAACTCCAATCAATACTTGAGGAGTAAAGAATGCCACGCCAAATTCAAGTCCACTGAGGTCAGAATGAACAGGTTTGCTTTCATGTTTAATCATTCCTAATGTTTATTTGGACAGTTTTTTTAATTAATTCTTGAAGAAATTCATATTTGGACAGCTGTTATTCCTTATTTATAGTGTTGCTCCCCCCCCCCCCCAACCGGTGAGAGAGATGAAGAGATGGGAAGGAGGGAAAAGAGACAGAGGTGGATGGCGGCTTCACACTGTCACACAGCAGCAAAAAGGACAGAGAGGAGCGCCCTGTCACATCGCATCAGAGTCAGCTGCAGCCACACCCGCCCTGCCAGCACCCTGCTGCCGGGAGAGGAGAGGAAAAAAGTCCACCTCCTTCTGCTCTATTCCTCCATTAGTCCCTCTTCTCCAGTGTGTCTCATTTGAATTGTATCTCATTCCTCATCTAGCCTGCCTCACATGCAGCAGTCTCCTTCCACTCTCACCATGTTGTCAGTCTCACTGATTTGGCCACAATGGGGACTTGTGTGGTGGATCCCAGCCTTGAGCTAGACTACAGTCTGGGTGGTGTGTGTGTGTGTGTGTGTGTGTAGGAGACAGTAAAGAAAGGGAGAAAGAGGATTAGAAATGAACTGTGGAGATAGAGCACAACCTGACAATAAGTCCCTTCTCCCCAGTGTGTCTGCGTCTGAGTGTCAGTGTGTGTGAAAGAGAGAGGCAAAGGATTAGCTTCTGAGAAAAAAAATCATTTCTCTTTGTGTTCCAAGTGATGCTGTCAATCATCGCACTGTTAGAGGAGCTGTGTCTGTGTGTGTGTGTGTGTGTGTGTGTGTGTGTGTGAGTGAGAGAGAGGATAGCAGTTACAAGGATGCACAATTTTGGCTATGGCCATTAACATAGCCAATAATAGACTTAGTCTGACAGCAGAGCTATTTTATCATTTATCTCCTCCTTCATTCCTATTTTAATAGCTGAGCACCTTATTGCACTTAAGTGCCACACTAAGCCACACAAATGACACCACACGCTCCTAACTTAAACGGATACATCCCAGTGTAGGAGGCCTCAACAGCCCTCACACAAATGCACAAACATATAAAGCAGCGGACAAAAAGCTATTAAACTAAACTAAACTATTAACATGCTTCTGTATTGATCCCAGCTCGGCCTTTCTGTCCTCATTCCAGGGAGACCAGCAGGTCAGGACTGGCTGCAAGCAGCCGTTAGTGAGCAGCTAGTAAGGACCTGCTCAAGTACACTTCAACAGAGCAGAGGCAAGTCAAGGCTTTGCGTCACATACTTGCAAAACGGGGTTCGCCCATATACAAACCATACAAAACACTGATCATGATCGGGAATTTCCTAAAGAAGAAATTCAGAAACTTTGATATACTGTTGATAAGTTACATTGCTTGACAATGTACTGATACCAATCCCAGCACAGAAGCTAAGCTGTTTCTGGCAATCACAGTCTGTCAGGCGACAGCCCCCTTCACGAAGTAGACACAGTGGGGTTGGAGTGAGCTTAACACACCACATGCTGTTGTTTTGGTATCAGAAGATGGATAGTTACATGGGAGAGACGAGCACTCTCTTTGAGGAATTTTCTTTTCTTGCACCAGGTAACAACATCAGAAGTGTGGCTACTTTGGCCACTTAATGGCCATTTTGGCCATACAGTGAGCGAGACAGGGGTAAGCTAGCGTCACTTAAAGTCCAACACAAAGAAGATAGGTGCCACGAAGATGGCAAATACCACTGAATGTTTTAGCACCTGAGCAATTACCAGCATAGCCATGCAAGCGACTGCATTTCCCCCAGTAATTAGACCTATCCCCAGGAACGAGCAATATGTCACACATGCTGTTGCTTCTCTAAATGCAAAAGACATGATTCTGATTGGTATCCTCATAAATTAGGGATTTTAAGTGATGAATGTGACTGACTCAAAGATATAAGCTGTAAACATTTCACACTGTGGGATTTACAAGGATTTAGACTGACAGGATTGAAGATGCGTGTCTCTTTGAATAGATCATCTGTCTGCACATCACACAATTCTTGGTTATTGTTGATCAGGTTCTCCAATCTCTTATTAGGGAATTTTAATCTAAAGTTAATCTTAAACTCAGCAGAAGACTGGTTTAATTAATAGTGTGATAAATATAGCCCAGCCCCACGTGCTAACTAAATCTTTTGCAAGTGTTGATAAGATGCTTGGCCCTGTCCCTGATCCAGAAGATGCATCCAGCACACCTCGGAAGCCCAACTATTCGGTAACTCAATCTCACACAGAGCTATACATGGACAAGGTCATCTCAAAGTCTCTATTACATCTTACATAATTGTAAGGCAGTATCCAAAGCTTTCCTTGTACACTCTGGCAGATGATCAGTCACAGTGATCAAAGCGCTAGATGTGTTTCTTTGTTTCTGCTGCTCCACTCCAGCCCCCACAGAGTCAGTTATTAGAATACAATATATTATTATATAATATATTACATATGCTGGTACACTAACAATTCCCAAGCGCCTCATGCACTGACAAAACCCCCCCAAACATAAAACACTGGGAGAGAAAAAGTGATTATTTCTCTGTGGCAGAAAACAAAAACAAGCAGCCTTAGTAAGATAAGGAGGGTGTGAGTTTCTGTTGTGAAGTGCGATTCTTGCCGCTTAGCTGCCAAGCAAAATGATTTTCAACCATAGAAACTGTACGCAGACAGACAAAGATGCAGACAGACAGACCGGCTCTGTTCCATTAAGGAACATGCAAACAGAACAATTCAACCCAGAGGAAGAACAAATACAACTAATTAGATCAGGCTGGGAAAAAATGCACACATATTTTTTCAAGTATACGCACTCATGCAGTGAAAGCAACCTGCAAACAGAAAATATCCGTGATCAGTTAGAGGAGTGTACTAGCTTCTGGAAGCAGGAAAGTGACCTTATCGGGGAAGAAGAGACAATAAAAAGTGAATTTCTTCATGCTAATCAGGAGGATTCTCTCCTCCCTCCCTTCTGACTGAGCAGGTGGCGACCGTTATGATGCTGCTGTTGTTCTTCTTCAGGTTTGGGCACATTAAGATTCCACCGCGCTCTTCCTCCCTCCCCCTTTGTGTTACTGCCGCTTTCCTCTCCCTACCCTCCCTCCTCTCTCATCCTCTCTCTCTCTCATGTTATGTTTTTTCCGTGCGGCTTATGTAGGGAAAACTTTAAGAGTACGAATCCACCTGTGTGGCGGATGGGAGGTAAAAAGGCGGTGGCCCCGGGAGACATAGACTGGTTCAGCCAGGGGTAGGCCAGCAGAAGGGTTTGGTAGGATGATGGAACACAGTGGAGGATGTCTCGTCCTGTTTCCAAGACCGTCCACAGAGGCTGCTGGGGCCTGTTAGCTGGAGAACTGCTGATGTGGCTAGCATCGATCAGTTCCCTGCACAGCCCTGCGGCCTGTGGGACTAGCTGGCTGACTGATTAACTGACTGACGAGCTGGTGATGACTGTCCAGCAGGCAAGAAGAAAAATATTCCATTAAAGGCCTGGTCTATTACCATTTACTTTGCAGAATACTTTTGTCATCCATTGTTTGCTATTCTGGAGTTAACAGAATATACTTTATTTTGGTCACTGAAACATCACAGATGCTCTCCTCATCTTCACCCCTGATTCTTTCAAATCTGCACGACATGATGGACTAAATTTGTTTCTCTCACCATGAAATTATTTTTGTCAATAAGATTTCGCCGGAAGACAAAGGACTCTTAGTTCTATAGACTGTTTGTGTCCTGTGTATAACAATAACAACAGTAAGAAATGTAGCCGATAGTCTGGAATATCACCGTGACATCACAGTATTTTATTATGACATCACATGCGCAGTGAATTATTCCGTCTCCACTACATCATTCAAGTGTGCTGGAGCAGATTTTAGTATCAAAACAACCTGCTGTTATCGTGACATCACAGAGGTGTTTCGCTATAATCACCGGGGCTCCACTGCTCCATTTTCTCCGATGAACCCTGTTATTTCAACCACTCAAACAAACCAGCACTCTGTGAATGACAGAGAGCGAGACGAAAGAGAGTCAAGGGGGCTGGTTAAGTGCACTGTATGAGCGGCAGTAATCACAGCTCTGGTAAAAGCACTCTTTTTCTCTGTATAGTGTTCCTCAGAATGAGCTTGCTCTCTCTCTCTCCATCTCTCCCTCTCTTCCTCTATTTCTCTCTCTGTCTGATAATAGCTCTAGATTGAATAATTGTGCGTTTGAGTGGAGTTACACTGCAGGGTGGAACCTGCAATCAGATACCGATTACTCTCGATTCCCTCTCTCGCTGTCCGTCTCTCCATTGATACTATGCCTCAGCAGTCTGGCCTCGCTACACCTGGCCCTCCCTCCAGCCATGCGGTTCCTGCATGGCGCTCCTCAACCATCAGCTTTACACAGCCATACTCTACACAGCCGGTGAGGGCTTGGGTCAATAACAGCTGTGCACCGTGCTGTAATTGATGTCATCATTTCAATTTGAGCTGATTATAGTTGAGAGCTGCTTATCGTGTGACCCGGGGTGGAATAACACACTGTAGGGCCCAGTGAGCTGCCACGCCTGACCAAGCTAAACTGCTGGGCTGGCTGAATGGATGGATGGGTTGCCTTTTTCTATTGACTCCTAATGCAGAGGTAATGACTGAGTGTATTCCAGGGCCATGGCTAGCGCAAGTGTCCGTGTCGCTGGCATTTAGTGTAATTCTGGGGCTATAATTGTGATGGGCCTGCCCCCCCCCCCCTCCCTCCTTTGTCAACACACTCTCACATGATTAAGCCCTGTGCTGGCACAGAGCTGGGTGTATTTGTACCACACATCCAGACCGTGCGTGTGTTTCGTGAAGAAACTTTACAATCTTTTTAATTCTGGTAAAATATACGGATGCAGCAATCTGAATTTTTCCGGACCCGATATCATTACCTGCGTTTCAGGTCGATACAGAGTGTTGATATGATACAAGTGTTAAATTAATAACCTGTATGCCTCACTGTGTGGAAGGGACTGGGATTATTCTTTCACGTCTAAGGCAACATCAGGCTTGACATTGCTTTCTTAAATTTGTATTATTAAAATAATTATTATACACCAGCAAGTTGGTAAAAAAAAAAAGGGATTACAATTCAATTGTAAACCTTTATAATGCAGTTGGTCAAAACTTGAACAGGAGCAAAAATTCCAGTACATAGAGTATGTATAGAGTATTGGCCTGAAGTATTGGCCTGATGTCCGATATCTGTGTTGTATCTGTGCATCCCTACATTAAAATTAATATTGTAACTGAATAATATTTGTATATTATTTGCCATCTCCATGCATCCGCCCACAGTGAAGAAATAAATAAAACACCTGTCAATGCTTTGGCATTTCTCCTTCCTGTTGATGTTGAGTCTTTTCAATGAAAGCACCAAAATAACACGTCGCCTTCCAGCATTCCTGCTGTGCGCTAATAACACACATGAACAGACTGAAGCGCACAGCCAAACATAAATATGGCATATCAGAATATACAAAGGGCAACACCTGCACAGGATCAGTGCTAATTACCTGCCAACAAATGATGCTGCCCATACTATGCAGATAGCAGACATAAAATATCCTCTAGTTAGCGAGACCTGTTCTATAACTTCGTGGCTCTAAACTTTTCTCTGCATAGACAGCGGGCAATACACTTAACCCTCAACACCACTTGTCTGATCACCGCTTGGGAGCAGAGCTGCTGCTAAAAACAGACAAAGACTGCTCACTAAAGGAACCCTGTCTCTTGTTGGCTCTTTCTATTTTTTGCCGGAGCTCTGAATCTGTGGGTGTGTTGGGGAGCAAAAAGCTGTCTGCCACATTCTCTCTCTCCCTCTCTCTCTTACTCTGTCATTTTCCTGACTCTTTTAATACCATCATTAGGAGAGCTCTCCTGCGTGCCTGCTACCGCTGCTGGCCAAGAAACGCCAGGCAGAGAGAGTGAGAGGAGAGAGCGAGATGAGCGAGGGGCGGAGACAATTAGAGAAATGTATGCACAGGTTTTTGTCATGCGCCCAGGTGAAGACGGTTCCCAGGAACTTTGCTTTTGGCAGCTGTCTGTCCCCGCTGTGTGCCTGAGCATCTGACCATGCTGTGTAGGGGTGGCGTGTGTTGTCGCACAATTCCCACTTCAGCAAAAGTGGGAATTGCGCACGTGTGTGTGTTAAGGTGTGTTAATGTGCTTCACTGCGGTGGAAACACATTCCCCGTCATCCAGGTGTGCACCCACCTGGTTTTTTTTAGGAGCAACCCCCAAAATGACAGGCAACGCACTTCCTCTCTTAAAACCCCTGAGACACGAGGATCATTTCTCACCCAGCTGGATCTCATTTCTGGCCAGCGTGCATGTCTACCGTCTCCACAGACCTGGGTGACCCCTCTGTTCCCACGGTAACCTGAAACTGCCCCACCATTTGTCAGAAGTCACTGATTATCTGAGGAGCTGTGGCCCATCTGGAAGACAGAAAGCCGCACACCGGGGACAGGTATCTGCAGTGCAACGAGAGTATGTTCTTGTGTGTGTGTGTTTGTCAAGTGAGTGCAACATGTAAAGTATTTGTCTCCTAAGTGTGGTAATTGATTCAATTATGCGTATTAATCACGGTCGGGATTATTTAAACATTATCTGTTGACATGAAATGTTTTGCTTCACAGCTCTAACATTATCGCTGTATGTGTTTACATGGTTTAAAAGATAAGTATATCCTGGTGGATGATGAAGATATCTAACACTTTTAGTGACTTTTAAGGATTTGACTCCCTCTGCCTATCTTTACTTTTACATAGCCTACATTTTACTTTTTGCTTTTTCTAAAGATGGTCTGATTCTTCTCTTTCTTTCCCAGTTTCTCTTGTTTACCGTTAGCTGGGTCACATTGGTGCATGCTGAGCATTAAGAGTTTAGAATTGTTCACGTATAATACTAACAGAATCTCTGTAAAAGGATAAGACCTCTTCGGCTTGTTGCATCATGACTCCTGTGTGGAGAACATGCTCTGACTGTTCTCCAGTAACCAGGGCTCATAAACAGCAGGAGTACCAACTTTCATCAAAATTTAAATTATTTGATGAAAATTAATGAACTTTCAAAATGAAAATGAATGCGTCTCAAGCTGAGAGTTTGACAGCGTTGCTCTCTGACACTGTGTACAGTGCAACAGGCTCCACTCAACTGCTTTAGCACATCACAATGACAGAATTATTTAGCGTGAAGAAATGAAATAGCCATGATGGTGTAACTCCCATTACTATGCCACTGTCTCTTCTAGAAATAGGAAAAGCACTGCTGACACACAACATTCCACGGAATATCCTAAAGAGACACACACACACACACACACACACGAATGCACCTGACCTCACACCCACATGTGCACAAAATCAGGCGAACACAGCCTCCACATCTCTGAACAAATATTGTAGGTGAGGCACAAGTGGGGCCAGCGGTTCAAACACACACACACACACACACACACACACACACACACACGGAATTGAAGTTCAGGAATTGAGATCTTGGCATGTGATTTCGTGATGAAATCGACACCTTTTTGACGAAAAACATTTCTGTAGGTTTCTGTCATTTTTACCATTTGTGTGTCTGAAAATACGGACATAATTAAACTAAACCACCACCTCCAAATTTACCTGTTTAAAGTCAAACAGGTAAACCAATAACTAGGCATTTTCACAGCAGTTATTTTCGACTCCTCATAGAGAAAAGTGTTACTAATAATAATATAAAAATGTCTGTTCTACAGGACCCTGAAACCAAAGCTAAATGGAATTCAGCCATCTTTCCCTGCTGTGACATGTCTTGACATTCTTAGTAAGTAGACAATTATTTCAAAGCCACGAGGAATTATTCAACCCTAATTCATACCTACAAATACAGTTGTTGCCAGACACTACACACACCAACATTCATGCATGAAGTTGAAACCTCAAAACCTTAGGAGTTTTTATTCTGTTTGATTCATGCAGTTCCCCATTCTGCACTCTGCACACACAAACACACACACACAAACACACACACACAAACACAGTCTCAGCTGCAGTTTAATTTCATTTTGCCCTGCACACTCCCCAGTTCTCATACTGTACAGAGCGCAGCCTCCTCTCAAAGAACTAACCAGCTGATCACAGCTTCTGTTCACAGAAATCCAATTCCCTCCAAAGGTCATTTGTCCATTCAAAGATTTTCCTTTTTTCCCTGTGCTTTCTCATGCTCTCTTATTTATTCTGGTCATTTGTTTCTTCTTGAAATCTATACCCTTTGCCCTCTTCATGTCCCCCTCCTTTGCCTCTTTATCATTATTTTCTTGCATTTTGGTTTGAACCTTATCTGCCCCTGTCTTGGCTCTCTCCCTCCTTGCCGCCATCACACACCCTGGATCACAGCCAGCAAGCGATTCTTGGCTGTGAATGGTAACGCAGGGCAGAAGACGCTCTAACCAGGTGGCTGGGTCACTGAGGAAGTGGGCACAGCAGGGCAGAGCTGGGCTACGGGGCTCATGGGTCTAAAAAGGCAGATGTGGGCAGAGCCCGACAGAGCTTGGCTTTATTTCTTGGCATGCCTGAGGAGGTTGTAAGAATTGATTAGTAATGACCAGAGTTGTTCAGGGGCGAAGAGAAACAAATTAAATATAAGTGAACAGCGCTAATGTGATTATTAAAAGGGCTTTTCCTTTTTTTGTTTCGACTCTTTGGTGTGGGTATTATAGCGCTCATATCAATAATATTTGTCTTGTAAATTGTTACTGTAACAATATTGTTTTACTCCTCAGCTGTTTCAAGAGAACATTTTGAAAACAGCCTCAAAAAACACTAACGGATAGGTTCACATAGTTTCACGCCTGTCTTCAAACAACACTTGCATGCTCATAACTCCTCCGGTCCATACTGGCCCTGAAGAGATCCCTTTCTAATGCAACTCTAGAGTAAGTGAAGGGGGACTAAATCCACAGTCCTTATTCTGAGCAAAAACGGAAATTTTACTGAAGCCAGTATGAGACTTCAGCAGTCTGATATCGACAAATAAAGTGAATATTTTCATATATTACATTTATTTCTTCAGTCAACATATTTTTGCTAAGCTGCGGTGGAGGGACATTAAAAAAATTATCATTTTGTACTAAAAAAAAAAAGACCATAACTTCATTCTTCTAACTTTGATTGTCAAAGTCACTCATAAGCTTTCACTGCACATTAAAAAGGTGCCCTGTAAAGTTACATTTACATTCAGTATGTTTCACCGAAACGCATAGTGTGAATCCTTGAGGCCTGACAACTGTGTTGAATGTATTTCCTCCATCATACAACTTGTTGGCACATTGCTAAATCACCATCACCAACTGATCAACGGAATAGCATATTGTGTCACCCGCATGCTCATGTGCATACATGTCCATCTCTGTGCACGCGCATGCTGCAAACGAAAAGGAGCAACGGCTCGTTAAAACATTGCTCCATAGCACTACTAGTGGACAAAAACTCTAGAGGGTACTTTTAAGAATGCAATTCTGCAGATCGGGAGGACTGTGGATTTTATGCCCCACCTTTTAAATTGGAGTCACAATAGGAAACACCAATGTGGACAGAAAAAAATACTATAGTGATCAAAAACGTGTTCAACATACACACAGGCATGCGAGTGTTATTTTATGTAAGAAAGTCTTGAAAACATGTGAACCCATTCTTTAAAATCCTGGCATGCTTGGCAGTGCAGTCAGCCACACTGGTGATCTGTTATCTATAACCAACTACGATTTGACAGCAACCTTTCCTAGAAATTACCAAAAGGCCCTGGAGTGATGGGCCGGAGCGAGCAGCAGCAGCAGCAGTGAGTTGCTGCTGCTGCTTGTGTCAGGCTAAGTGGGCATGTCAGGCCTGTGCTGTCCTGGCTCCCTGCCTGCTCTCTCAGCTGCTTGCTCAGTCCCCTGTGTCCTCAACCCTAAACGGATCCAGTCGCTGCTACTCAGCTCCAGCGGCGGGCTGATCCGGCTGACTAATGAACACTTTTCATAACGAGGGGAACACCACCCCCAATCCCATTATGCCCTGTGCACATCCTTGGCCCATTTTTACTCGTATTTACGTGCCTTTTGTCCCACTGCCACAAGACTTGTCTTTCACACTTGTCCCTTCCACGTCTTCCTCGGTCACTGGGCTCCATCTTTCTGCATCCTCTCATCTTAGCAGTTCCTGTGAACATTCTTCACACGGTCTACATCTCACTTGCCGAAATCCATTCACCAACTGTTTGCCATCTCTGTTCCTTTTCCTCAATTCATCATCAGCTCTATTAAAAGCATTTACAATTCAGGCTCTTTTAGCAACTGTTGTGCAACCAAAATATTTGATGGTGGCAGCTTGAATTCAAATGCTGTTGAAGTGTCTGCTATTTGTCCAGTCCTACAGTCCTACAGTGTACAGGACAAGTCAGCTAAATGTTATTCTAAAAGCATTGTGCTGAGATAGGCATAAATACAGAGGTTCAGTGAAACAACAGTGTATTCCTTTAATAATTCCTTCCCCCTTTTACATGAGCATACTAAAAGGGGCAGAGGACAGAGGGATGAAAACATGACTCAGGTATTTCTCATGGCAGGCCTGTTGTTACAACTAGTCTGGAAGATAACATCGGGGAGAAAAGACGTGTCAATCATAAGTTTGACCCCAAGACGACTTCGGAGGCCATCTAACATTCACCAGGGACAAAGACATAGTCAAGGGGCTTTTCCTATCTCCTTTCCCCCTCGTGTCATTCTGTCCTCAGGCACCTTTCCAGTGAGCTCAGTGAACACTGCAGCAGTCAGCCAGATAAGAGGTAACACAGGTTGTCCACTCACCAGGCCGTCACAGTTGCTGATAGCCACAGAGGCTCCTGGTGTGTCTTTGATGTCCCCCACGTACAAGCATTCATCGTGCAGTGGCTCAGAGTGCCGGGTGCTGTCGCTGTCATCATGCCACTCCATCTTGGCTCCGGGGGCCACCAGCCTGGCATTGTGGTGCAGACGCAGGTGGAATTCCCGGCCGAAGATGGTGACGTTGTAGTAAAGCTTTTGCCGAAAGGCCATAGGCTCTTCCCTTTGTCCTTCCCACTCATCATTGCCTACTCCTACCTCCCTCCTCCGGCGCCTACGGGACTGCCCTCCTGCCATGCGGCTAGCCGAGACGGCGTGTGACAGGAAGCGGCCCTCTGCGTCCACACTGATCGGCCTCACCAGTCCATACTCCCCCAGGACATGCTGCAGGGAGTCTGGGAACAGGACAGCAAGAGGAGGGAGAGACGGGAGAAACAGCATGAGGCAGTGGCAGGTGAGAGCGGGAACGATTGTTTATTTGGTGCATATGTGAAACCACAGCAGGGGTAGGAGGAGACATGGGAAAAGCATGTGGGATAATCCGTGGAGAAAATGGGGAGTCAAGGATGGAGGGTGAATAGGAGGATGGAAAAAGAGGTGGGAGGGAAAAAAAAAGGGATTACAAAAATGTCATGCATGGGATTTTACATTCTTTATTCTGCGTCACAATAATAAATACAAGAAATAAAAGCTGTAACCTAACACACGCGCGCGCGCGCAGCCCCACCCAGAGGCGACCCCGGTGCTCGGCAGTGCGCGTTTGGAAAAGGCAGCCTCAGCAGAGCGCGCTGCGCTCCTGACACCTCCTGTGCCCTTCCACCATCAACAGGAAAGCCAGTACAAGATGAAGGTGCTAATTGTGACTTTCTCACGCTGTTTTCTCACTGTCAGGCTGATCTATCCGAGGAAAGTGATTTCTCTATAACCTCGACAGCGACCGAATAGCAAAGGAAAACAAAAGCGCGCTGTTAATTGATTTGATGCGCGTTGGAATGTATTTTGGAGTCATTTATCCCGTCATCTTTAATTATCATTACTGTTTCTTAACTACATGCAAATTAATTCACTATGAGTATTGACTCTTAAAGACAGGCCATCTGTCTTGGATTAAGGAACATTTATGTGACAGTTAAAAACAGGTGCATTTTAAAGGCGACCCACCACACACACACACACACACACACACACACACACACACACGCACACGCACACACACACCTACACACACACACACACACACACACAGAGCAGAACCAAGGCCATGTTAAGGTGTCAATGCCATCACACAGTCAGAGACAGTAAGGCTATGACCTTTATGTGATCCTCAGGTGCACGTGGTATATTTATTATTGTTATTATTATTATCATTACAACGTGATCCATCTATCATATCTAATTTATAAAGTCGACTGGCTGATTAAATCGAACACACACTGTTAATATTTCTTTAGCTCACATGTTAGAGGGATGAGTTGATAATAGTGTGATCAATGGGCTGACATCCGACTCCAGCGTCCTGTGACAGATCGATAGATGCGACAGCGGCAGAATCAGATAATGTTAGACTACTTCCCTGCAAAATCCGCCAGTAAACCGGCGCATCTGATGCCCCCTTTATACACCTCAGATAACATTATCCCCCTGAGATTGGAGAAAGCAAATCCCAACACTGCACTTGCACCGCTGAGAGACCTCCGGAAAGACCCTTCAAACACCACAGCAAGACGCACAGAAGTTGCAAATGCGTCCCACAATGTTGTTTACAAAAACAGCAAACAAAGCATGTGAAAAATTAAACACAAGCATAAGAAACAATGTTTTTTGCCGCTACGTTAAGCCCCAGACTTCCAGTGAGCGCACGAAAAGCCCCGTGCAGCCCTGCTGATAAGAGATCAGCAGATACATAGAACAACATAAACACTGACCACGTTTAACCCTACTGTACGTACCAACGCTACTGGCGATGTAAAGGCCGCTGATGGGCAGCAGAAAGGCCGGTAAAATAATTAGGACAGTAAATCCAGGCGAGAGACCCATGGCAGCTCCGAACTGCGCAGGTGAGAGAGTGGGACTCCGGGCTCCAGTGTGGTGAAGTTCCCCGCCTGGCGCGACCAGCCACGCCACGACAGCAACAGCACAGCAGCCCGCAACTAGACTGCCAAGTGCACCGGGAGAGACGGAGCTCTCCTCCCCTCTCTCTCTCTTTCTCCTCCTCTCCGCCGAGGTCTCTCTCTCTCTCTCTCGCTCTCTCTCTCTCTCTCTCTATTCCACTCACACAACTCTCTTTCCTCCTCTATGTCTCTCTCTTTCTCTCAACTCCTCTCTCACATTGTGTGTGCTCCCCCACTTTCTGCCTTGGTGCTCTGACAACTCCCCGCACGCACACACGCACACATGCACAGTCCGGGCACCCACACACTCCCTGCGTGTCTCCGCTGTGTGAGATGAGAAGATATTTCAGGGAGCGCTGGCTGCGCTGCAGACTGACTGACAGGCCCGCTTACAGCTCGCATCAACAAGAAATGCAGTGAAATTAACTAACAAGCTGCTTTATTACACCTCCAGCATTCGGCGAGCCAAAAGTTGTTTTTGTTTTTTTTTGCAACTTGGACACTCTTTCTGGTATGAAAACTACCGTCCTACCCTCCCTTCCGCCGGTCCCCGGTGAGCTGCAAGCCTTGCATAAACTTTGAATATCCCGTCAAGCTTCCTAGGTTGGGTGAACAGCAGCGCCCCGCGTGGCTCACTCGCGGAAATGCCCTCAGTTTTTCAGGGCCCAAGGGTCCAATTTACAGACAGAAAAAGTGTTACTAGCCCTAACCTGCTTGCCCTCATTTAACACATAATTTACCCCTCTTGACCACTAATCTTATATTGTTGCAAACATCGATGAGCAGCATAAGGCAAACTACTGATATGAACAAAATCAATTTCATTTTCAGGAAAGTCTTCTCTTCTCTTTTTGTTTTTTCTTTTAAAAATATAAAATATATAACACAGACGACACAAAAAAAACAAATAACCTTTGAATATTACCAAAGCCAGGTATCAAGTAGTCCCAATTAGCAGTGTGTCAATTTAAAAAAGCTCTGATTTGATTTGTATTCTTTGAATTTCGTTGAATTTACTTTTGCGCCGAGCAATAAAGCTGACTTCTCTTTGTATGTAGAGGCAGTAAGAGAAAAGTATTGTTTAATGTTATTAACCAAGACTCTTCCAACACTTTCTGCACAGTTTAGTTATTTAAGCGTAGTGTAGCTTCGTTGCAACCCAAAGGCAGAGTGATTTAAATGTCACCTAAATATTAATGTGAAGCTATAGTCAAATTAAAAGTGTGAATTTGTAACAACATAACTGTTAATTGTCTTGGTGGCCTTGCCATCCGCTGCTGCAAATGTCATGTTTCCCTGTTGTATCTCTAATTGTATCATTATATCCTGGTTAAAAGACTCAGTTCTGAACTGCTGTGAATTTGTTGAAACAAATATGAAATACTGTTCCTCCTTCCTCCATCTTAGATGTATGAGTGACAAGTCAGTAATTGAGCTTGTTATTTTTGTATTTTTAACGTGGTCTTCTTGTTTTAATTTGCATAGAATACGCCAACCATCTCGTAGTCTGAACTTCAGTGAGAAAAATTTGAATATTTTATGGTCATTTGTAACTATTCTGTGGCGTTTTATGGAGTATATATTTTGTATAAACTTTGCTGTTGGTAGAATTACTTAACAGATAACAGCACCTTGGTAGCCAGACAGTTACAGTGCATGCCATATAACCACAAAGTCCTGGGTTCGATTCAGATCATACCCCCTCTCTCTTCCCCTATCTCCAGTCCGCCTCTATGCTGTCATCTGTCTTATAAAGCCCAAAAAATAATCTTAAAATAATGCATATGAGTTTAGACAATGTTTAGATACCCTTAAGCTTTTGGTGTTAAATAATTTCTCGTGCAGTCTAATCCACTCTTGGCATTTAACAAAATGTTTAATACAAAGTTGAACTTGGAGGGGTCAAATGCTTTTTATGAATTAGAATCTTTTATCAAAAGTATGTTTCACGGGAAGTGACCTCTTTTTTTTAAGTTTTACAGAGTGCTATTTTTTCCCCTGAAAAGTTCAGAAAAGCCAGCAGTGCCTGACCTTTTTCAAGGCAGACATTTTGACTTGTCATAATAGGATCAACACAGGTGAGACTAATTTCATTAAAAATGGCTCAGTTCCATCAAGTGTCAGAGGGTGCTTTTCCTAATGCCAACATGTCTCCTAGATTCCGTTCTTTGCGTCCTCTCCTTGTGTCTAAGCCCCTTGTGTCCTATCTCCCACAGGAGATGGTAGTGGAGGAGGTAAGGAAGAGATGGAAGGAGTGAGGAATCGAGGCAACAGGCATTTAACAATCTGAGACATCCTTGTTTGTATGAAAAGTACAATATTGTACAAATAAAGTGTGACATGTATATGATTGGGTGATGTATTATATACACACAAACACACTCCTGTCTACGACAGCATGAAATACAGCAAATTAGTGGAATGCAATTTCTTTATTGATAAAATAAGCAGCGGTTTGCACTTGTAAACATTTCAGGATTATAGCAGTTGAGTTGATTGTAGCCTATATTCAACGATAAAATTGAATATCAAGGTGAAATGTCATTAAGGAATGCAGTTAAAACAGTGTCTTACAAGGTGCTAAACAAACAGTAAAGGGCAGAAAGTTTGAATGTGCAATAACTTATAATAAATAACTAATACCTACAACTTATGAAAACAAAAGGAACAGTAGAATTGTAGAGTCTTGCCATGATTTGAGATTTTTCCAGCTGTATTTTATACTTCACGAGCGTCAAAAAGACGAGGATAAAGCGCAGTTTCCTCGCTCTCAGCTCCGCCACAAGCCTCCTCTCTGCTTGCTACTCATCTACTCAAGGTGCATTTAAGGGATTGGAAGATCCACCATGGTGGCAGGGAGGACCATTTCTGGGTCAAGCGAGAGGACACAAGGTTAGCGTATTAAAAAGTACCCTGTGAGCCAGCTTGCACAAAAGGCCCTTCTCACGGTAACCGGTTTGACATGCCATTGCAGGGAAAACACAGGTGTAATTCTATCAATCCATTTTCTTTCTTGTCCAGGGCCGGCACGTTGGGGCAGCAGGCTTAGGAGGGTATTCCAGACGTACCTCTCCCCAGCAACGCTTTCCAGTTCTTCCCAGGCCAGACAAGATTTATAATCCCTCTCGGGGCCTCTTACTAGTTGAACCTCTTAATGGAGGCGTCCAGGAGGCATCCTGATCCGATGCCCAAACAACCTCAGCTGGCCCATTTTGATGCAAAAATGCTCTCTTACGAGCTACTTCTGGATGTCTGACTAGCCCTAACCAGAAGGCTGACCTCAGCCATCATACGAAGGAAGCCAATTTCGGCCACTTATTCTTTTGGTCACCTAGAGCTTTGCCTTCCTGCTCAGCTTCCTCTATTCGCCACAACAGTCCGGTGCAACACTGTTATTACTGCCGACGCCGCACGTGGAGGCACTGACTCTCATCCCGGCCGCTTCAAACTTGGCTGTTGACCGCCCGAGTAAATGCTGAAGGTTATGCTCTGAAGAAGCCAACAGAAGCACATCATCTGCAAAGAGACGCAACTCTGACATCCCCAAACCGGACACTCGCATCCCTTCGGCTGCGCCTTGAGATCCTCAGAACAGGATCAGTGACAAGGGGCAACCCTGGCGGAAGCCAACACTCACATTTAACGTGTTTGACTTTGTGCCAAGTATACGGACACAGCTCTCACTTTGGTTATACAAGGACAGGATGGCTTGTAGCAATAAACCTGCTACCACATATGTCCCCACGTGACCCCCAGGGGACATGGTTGTAAATCCACAAGACACATGTAGACAAGATGAGAAAACTCCCGTACCCCTCCAACATTCCTGCAAGGGTAAAGAGCTGGTCCACTGTTCCAGGGCCAAGGTTAATTCTTCAATGCTCCTCGTGGATCTGAAGTTTGAAAATCGGTCAGAGCCTCCTTTCAGCACCCTGGAATAAACTTTGCAGAGGAGGCTGAATAGTGTGACACCCTTGTATTTGCAGCACACTCTCAAGTTCCCCTTTTTAGAAATGGGTGCCACCACCACCAGTTTCCCTTTACCGGACGAGGTGTGACAACTCTTTTCTGGCCGATTGATATAAGGTCAGTGAATTACTCTTGGTCTGGCCCCAACCCTGGGACAGACGGTTTGTCCATGTGCACGCAACTGGTTCACCTTGTGGCATCAACAATGACTCTTATTTTCTTACATTCTGCTATGACCATGTCCCTTAATTAAGAGTGGTTTCATGAACTACAGGATAAGTTAAACTCCAGGAATTCCTCAATTGCCACATCATCACTGAACTTTTACAGGACGCTCTGAAGAGCACACTGAACACATTTCCACCTCCGTCTCTTGATTCATACAGTATCTTACTATGCACTACTCAGGAACTGTATGCCAGCAACGTAGTAGGAGTGAAGCCTTTCTAAAGGCAATTGTCCTATTTCTTTTAATTCTTTCAACATGGATCAGTTCAATTTGTTGTAATAAGTTATGCAGTTTTGGAACATTAACTCATTCTATCGTATCTCCTGTAAATTGCTTTCACTAGCAACACCAAAAATACATTTAGTTTGTGATTTTATTTCTATTCAACATACCAGCACTTTAATCTTGTATATACGTATCTGAAATATGCCAGGAGTGTTTACATAATTATTTTAGTAAAATCTGTGCATGGCAGCTAAAAACTGGTCGAGGTTAGACACATAAAACAACTTTATTAAGGATAGAAAAAGATAGAGGTCCTAGAAAATGTATGTGTTCAGGACTAGTGTGAGACACAATATGAACGCAGTGTTGTAGACAAACTCATACTTACCCTGACCTCCACACCTTTACATTTCACTGCCATACATGAACATCTCACATACTTCCTGCACTGAGACAAAACATAAATCACTGAGTGGGTTTACTGTGCACAACTTGTACCCATGAGGCTAATGCTGTGTTCACGCTACGAGTGAAATAAAGAAAAAAAAAAAAAAAAAAACTGCCAAAGCATGGCCAGCTACATTGTCAGCGAGTCACCGTTTTGATCTGTAGTGCTTCACTACTGTAGCGAGTGTCAGGCGTCAGTTAATAGCTTCATGTCACCGGTTCCCATTGAAAGGACTCGTAGCCTGCGGCTCGTAGTGTGAATGCAACTTTCGTCAAGTCCACTTTCAAACCTGCAGCACATATTTACAGACACAAAACTATATTGTAAATAGAGAAATGTCCTTCTTTACAAATCATGTTAACATTATCTTTCACGTCTTTTTGTTGAACCTTGCTATGAGCACCCTCGTACCCATTAGGTACCCCAATCTGCATCACAGCCTGCAGAGGTGCCATACACATCTGCAGAGGCCCTAGACACAAGGTGCAGATAGGGGAAAGGCAGGAGAGGAGCAGGATGAAAAAAAATCATAACTAGATGTCAGACAAAGATGGAGAGACAAGCAGAAGCAACCAGATAAGAGTAAAAGGTCAAGAGAGAGAGAGAGAAATAGGAGAAAATGGACAGAGGTTGACATATCTAGGCCAGCATGAACACATGCACATGTAAACACAGTCCAATAATACCTAGAGGTCTCTACTATACAAACACAGACACTGAGCCTCCACTGACAGAGAAAGAGTTTGTGTGTGTGTGTGTGTATAACAGTGAGAGGTCATCTTTCACCAAGCATTGAGATCACACCTGGGCTCTCAGTGCATAGATCTCCACAGGGCTGTTTGAGCACACACACACACACACACACACACACACACACACACACACACACACCCTGTGTGCCTTCAGGCCGCATCGTCACAACACCCGAAAATGTCACAGTGTTCCCAAGTCTATGTTCCCAGCATGCCTCTCTGTGGCCCCCTCACCCCCCTCTCCACTGCCTCCATCCCCACCGCCCACTACCTTCTCCCTCACCACCGATCCTGGTCGCTTTGCTGTTGCCATGGAGATACCAAGCCCTGCACCTTGAAAAGTGCACTTGGAAGGAGCAGGGGAGTGACAGACAATAATATACTTCTCCCCAGACAAACACACACACACACACACAAACACACACACACAAACATGTGTGTTTGTGGAGGTTATTATAGCAAGGCGTGTGTGTGTGTGCAGGCACGTGTTTTTGTGTTTCTCTGGGAGGTGGGTGTTCAGATGTCCGCTGCCTGTGCGTGTGCAAACAGATTGTGAGTGGAGAAATAGAGCTACATGATCAGACGAGACAAGTGGAGAAAATCTGTTGTGTCCTCAAAGAGCCTTTTCAGCGCTGTATGTGGTTAATATTCTTAATTACAAGTTTTCATGTTAGCCGACAACTGAAGTGTTTACCCTCCACTTCTGTGAATTACAGTCAATGCGGCGTGGTGGCATTCAAGCAAATTCTTAGAAACAGTTTGACCAATAAAATGCAACAACAACACGGACCGAGAATAAAACCCACACATACTGTAATATTCATTTATTATAATCGCCTCCAGTCGCCAACAGCAAAAGGAGTGTCATCTTTTTCTACGGAATGTTCTTGATAAAAGGTGTTTTGAAATCAAAAGATGAGCGTTATGCAGCTTTTCACATTTGCAAATTGATTATGCAGCACGTGTTAAAGGCTGTACGGAGTGAGCATATGCCATATTGTGTCCTGCAGGGCCGCCATGGCCCGTCTCTTCAATGACTCCTGCTGTCCTAGCAAGGTCAGGCAGCAGGCCACCACGTGTACGGATGTATTAGCATGCCTTATGAGTGCAAGGACAGGTGTTCCTAGTGTCTCAAAAAGGTTACATGATGAGGCATCAAAGCTCCATGACAGCACATCAAGCCAAAGCCATGAACCCCAGCACAGGTGTCTACTGAAAGTCAATTCACATAACTTCACATGGAGATCAATGCACAGGGGATTGTAGATAGGTGTGTGCATCTTTGTGTATGTGTCTGAGCGCATCTGTGTGTGCGCATGCATGCAGTAAAACACAGGTGAGCACACCACAATGCATATCTCAATACAGCAGGCATCATACAAGTGCACGGAAATAAGAGTTGGCTGAAAGTGTAACTGGACAAACCCCACAAGGAAACCAATACTACCATATCAATATCTTAAACAACTTGGCTTTCTTCATTATGTTGCAGTTTGTCTACAAAGAGAAGAAAGTAGGAGAGATTTATAGGAAATAGACTGTAAACGGAAGAGTTGGAGGTCTGTTAAACTTTGCTTGGGGGAGGTTGACTAAAAATCCAGGTGCACACCTTACTATTTTATTATTAAATAATGATTATTCTCCAACTCAAACCTGCTTTGTACGCTGTTCCACCTCCAGTTGTAAAAATCAGACGGGTTAAAAAAAAACATTGCAATGGGAGTAAAAAGCATTGAATCCAAAGACAAAACTCCTTATTAAACACTATTATACAAACTTATTTTCCGACACCAACTGGCCCAGATTGAAAAGGTAGCCAAAACACAGGTAATGTCAAAATCACAACTAATCAGACCAACAATCGTAATGTGTGTCTGCACCTTCAACAAGCATGTGGATCATCATGAACTACTGTTAAAAGCAAACAAAGACTGGTATCGATTTTTCGGACTCTGACATAACCAATAGATTTCATACAACCAAGTGGGAATGTATACTGGCACTTTGTCCATCTAATAGCAGAGTCCATGCAAAAATACATGCAATGATTCTTGTGAACAATTTGTGTAATTGCAGTAAAGACAGAGACAAACTGGATACAGCAATCTGCTACATACACTGATTTTACTGTTACTTTATGCTTTCATGGTAAGGTTAACTGACTGATTTTGTCAATACATTTCACTTTTCATTGGGTGGACTACTGTGAAGGCCCATGGAGCTCGACCCTCAGGTCAATATAGTGCTTATACTTATTCACCAGCAATGCCAATACATTGCCGTCTACTGCAGGACCACCTTCAGGTGTGTGTTTATTTAGTCGGTCACACACACACACACACACACACACACACACACACACACACACACACACACCGCCTTTGCTATCGACTGTTTACGCACCATAGCTTTCTCAGTTCTCCGTGGGTGCCTGTGGCCTATTTCCCTTTATGCTTAACTGCATTCTGATCTGATTGGCCCGGGTGCCCTTTTGGATAAGTGATCACCACAAATCTGGAGCATGGAGGCGGGCTTGTTTCTGCATTACCAATATCTAATGCAGCTCCACTGAAAACGAGTAATCAAGTGTGTTTTACTGAGTACAGTATGATTAGATAGGACTATGCTCTGTACACAAGACAAAACCTCCAATTTTCTGAACAGCTGTTGGGGAAATAATCGTGTTTTCTCTTCTAAATTGCTCTCTTGCCTCGCACTAAATTATTATTTATTAATTCCCTACTCTCCTAAGAAGATTAGGATATGTCCTTTTGTGGATGATTCTAATCTTTGTTTGTGGACCTGTCTTGTTCATGCAGCCAGGGCAAAGGAGAAGTGGATTTTCCCAGGCTGCCCTGCCAGCAAAGACAGATTCTGCTCCCGGACCTCTGTGGCAGACTGGTCACTGATTTAAACCTGACCACGGGAAGCTCAAGGTCCTGCCCAGGAAAGAGTACTATTGTTGTACTATAATTATCGATGGGAAAGCATGTGTGTGAGAGTGAGAGAGTCTTTTTAAAGCTCCTGTCACATTGGCAGACAGAAGATGTCTTCCCTTCTACTACAACTCTCTGTGTGCTTTCACACTGACACTTGTGAATCTGGGCTCATTCTGCCTAAAGTTCAGTAACGTCAACCCTTTCTCTGTACCTGGGTGCAGACCAGGTGGCAACCTCTGGTTCTGAAAAGTGAAGCCATTGTATGAAGTGCCTTAAAACTGCATTCTCTCTACTGGCCAATCAGGGGGAGACTCCTCTGGTTTAAAAAAAATACAAAAGTCAGATTGTATGGAATTCATTCAGAAAAGGACTCTATTCTCACTTGATTTATTACCTCATCAAACATTGTAGAAGAGTTTATGCTCTCAATCGCTAGTTTTAAGTCTTCTTAAATGAAACAGGATGTTCATTTAATAAATGATGGTCCCGTTTAGAGTAAAGTAGATTAAGCAGGATATGCTTCACGACATGGCTACCATGTGATTAACAGGTCACTACCACCACGTTGTCTGGGAGTTGTCCGTGTTTGCATCTTAAAACTTTAACCCTTTCACAGTGTGTTTTTAGTTCATGAAAGTTTGTTGTAACATTTAGTTTGCCGAAAAATGTCATATTCAGGGTTTAGTTGTACTTAGCTCCACACTCTAATGTTACTTCTGGTTCCAAAGAAAACAAGACAGCGAAGGCTAAAAACCGAGAAGGCAAAGGCCAAAATGCAGAATCTGAGGCTTGAAAACCTCGTAGTCAACAAACCAATGGATGTAACAATCTGTACTCCCACTGGAGGTAAATTCATGTGTTCAAGCGAGATTTAATGCATCTTGTGATGACATAATTAAGGCTCATTCAAACAGCATTCATAACTATGAAAGGGAGCACCGAATTAAATTCATTTAAATGTAACTGCTGTGATCAGTGACCTGTAAAGTCACAGAGTTGACTCTGCTAAAGTTGTCATTAAGCAGGGTCCACAATAAAGGAGGCTATCATTTTATCTTATGCCGTTTTATATTCTGTGGAAAACTACAGTCGAGTTCACAGTCTGTTCTTAAATGCTTCTTAAGTGCTTTGTTTTAATTTGGCAAGCAAGCTGCTGGTTCTGCCTGTAATCTATATAATATGAGAGGCGATGTGAACTGTCCCTTAGTGGCCTTTTTGCATAGTCAGTCATTAGTTTTGTGGCGTCATTCAAAGAAAGAATAATATGCTATCTCATTAACAAACGGGCAGAAAACAAGAGTCAAGCTTAACTTAATGCCACATGCACACACACACAGTACAGTAAAACTCACTCTTATCTTTCAGATCTGTATGAACATTGTTGGAGAGTGCCCGACAATTTATTTAATTGCCAACAACTGCGTCACTGTAATTGTTGTGCATACAACAATAAAGAACTTGACTTTTTTTTTTTCTGTACTTTTAAATATGTGCCAATCTGGTTTCCAACAATAACAACCAGTTTAAGGTAACACTTCATGGTACAGCCGCATCTAATGGTGTCGTTTACCGACATCTACCATGCAATTCCTCTTAAGTAACGGTGTAATACCGTCGCACTGGGCTTCCTCGGGTATATTAGGGGCAAAAGATAAATGTACGGTACAATAGGTGTATGTCATGCACCTGTATTTGTCCTCAGTGCTGCTTAAGACTTTAAGACACAGAACATGGGTGTGATGTGGGTGAGTTTCATCTGTTCATACAAGTGTTTCTTTATGACCAAGCTGAGCTGCAAATCAGACTGGACCGGTTTGTTAAACCATTTATACTTACTATAGAATATTTGAAGTGATGTGAAATTCAAAACAATCCAGCTGCAGTTGTATCTCTCCAGTGTGTGTACCCCATTGGTACACAGTGCTTACTAAACACTTTCAGTAGAAGTCTTCTCCCCTTTTCCTCTAAACTACCCCGTCGGTACACAGTTTAACAATGATGATGTATTATACAAATGCACTACGGGAGCCAGTTTCACCATATTTGTAACACGCAACCTGCCATTTGCAACGTGAGCCAATTTCTTCTCGGATAAAATTTGACACATTTCAGTGATCATAACAAAACAACAAACATGCAACCCATGCATGAGCATGCGACTCACAAATGTACCTACAATTTGCATGCAACAGTAATTTGTGTAACATGGAGCTGCCACCACAGCAAAACTCGTAATTCACTGATGTGAAACAGGCCCCAGATCAGTAAAAGAGTTAACCTACTGAAACAAAGTGAGCTATTCTTGGTCAAAACTGCTCTTGTTTTGACTCAAACACAAACTTATAGTGTGAAAGTAGTCCAAATAAAAATCAATTAAGATATTTAATCAAAAACTGAGACTTAACTGTCAGTACATTTTATTTTCTGTTATGTGTGTACGAGTGGAAATGTGGCTAACATTTGCATCAAGTGAACAAAGGGACTTTTAGTCACAATGCTGCTCACGAGGTGGGATAATCCCTTAGAGGCATGTCCAGCTTTCAGAAGAATGAGAAGTATAATAGCACAGCCACGTGCCCACACACACTCAGAAGCGTGTATAGGTGTATTATCAGTTTCGCAGAGTGCAAGGGGGCAAGATGACCTAGTAATTGAATGGAAACCTTTCTTCCCCTGTCTTACATAGTGTGGGTTCAGGGTCGAGGCTGGTGCAGTCACACGGGAACCATTCAATTCGGAAGAGATTGGTGTAACGTCGGTGTTACACAAATATAGGAAGCGCTTTTACTGATGCAGCACTAATGTATAAACATGAGTCTGGTGCGAATGTTATCCTTGGTGTAGTGGACTCTATTATTAATCAAATGCAGAGTTGATATCAACATACATGATGTCAGCCAGTGTTAATCAATATATAGAAGCCAGGGAGTGTGAAGATATCACCTAATGAGGTGCGATGGAAGTTATGTAATTGTCATGCCAAGTGCATTGTAGTGTTTCAGAAGACAATGAGGCAAGGCACGGGACATAAAAGACTGTTTTTAATTCCTGGTCATTGAAATATTTGAAATACACAAAACCAATCTGAGTTTGCATCAATCCAAGGAGATCTTCACATGTCTCAAAAACTTTACATTTTACAAACAAAAATCACAATATCAAAAAAAAATCTCTTGTATTTCAACCCAACAATACAATATCTTAAACCTACAAATTTAAAAATTTTCTCAGAAGAGCAAATGTACTCATATGCATAAGTGCCTGTGTTGTGTATAAAACCAGAAGGAATGGTGGGCTTTTCCTGCTTTTTTTTTTTGCCCTGGACAGCAGTTTCAGCAGGGTCAGAGGTCTCAGGCCAAAGGGTAAAGGAGTGAGTGAGTCAGGGTGAGCACACTGGAGGTGGCTGGTTGACAAATTAGGGCATCAGTGAGGACAGACGGTGATGAATGGAGGACCAGACGGAGGAGAAACAAAGACATGGCAAAGAGATCTAATGACAGAGAGCAAGAGAAGTGTAGGGAAGAGCAAGAGAGACAATAGGAGGATAGAAGAAGAGGAAAGGCAAGACGCAGTTGATGCTTCCTGTTTAAAGCCAGCAGTCATTAGTGAATTATTAGTGCAAACAAAGAGTGCATACACACATAGCTCCCCGGCCTTCTGTTTCAACTAAGCCGGCATTTTTCTTACCCCAAAACAGAAATTGTTCTGAAAACGGTCTCCGGAGTGGCTACATCTTAAAAAAAACCAGCTATGTTACCCAAAGATGTTGGGGACCGTGTAGGACAGACATAGACATTTTTGCATTGTCCAGGTATTTTAGTGTGGACAGTGATCTGTATGAAAATGTCCTGGAATCGACCGTCACTTTCACATTTAAACAGCATCGTAAAAAGACCTTAGATCTAATTTATAGGCAGACTAGAAAATTGGCCTGCAGGAAAATTTATTACAACTTTAAAAAGATGACATGCCACTTAAACCACTTGAGTAAACCTGTATTTTGCTGCTTTTTAGGAGCCACTCGATGCAGTAGAGTCACAAAAAGGGATTGACCCCTCTCTTCCACCAGTAGATATTTATCATCCGTCAGCTAACAACTTCCACCATGACCGGTTCTGCCCACAAGGACTGCATCAGGACCAATTCTGATCTCCATAATTATACTCTGACACACACATGTGCTCATTCAAACAAAGACCACATGCTTTATGAAAACCACAACTGACACACTGTTCTTTTGTGCTATTCTAAGTATGCAAAAATATGGAAGGACTGAAAAAAAAAAAAAAAGCATTATTACGAGTCCAGCCGGAAATAGAAAACAAGAGGACAGCATCCGACTGGTTAAAGGCACACAATGTTCCAATCCACATTTTCCTCTGTATTATAAATACTTATCCTCGGATTAACATAGCTAAATGTAAAATGTGTCATACTATTATTGCTATAATAATAAAACATAATCACTGCCCTAATCCTAATTAAGCTCATGACGTGTTTTGATACCATTTCAAAATAGTGGGACACTCACAGTGCACACTGAGCCATATTCTGAATACCAGAACTTATGAAAGTAAACCTAAGAGAGACCAAAACAGTATAATCGTTCCGGGCATGTGAGCCCTTTGGCCTTCCACACCTGTGGGTCACATTCTGTCCCCTACTAGTATTTACTGCTGACCTTTTAATTCATCTTTTTCCAAACAGAGAAGTATTAGTTGCTTTATACCGTAAAGATACGCAAATCAATATTTTCACATTAACACTGGCTCGATTAACTACTTTAGATTTAAAGTGAAAGCAGTCGCTCACAGTGAATAATCAAGTGACTCTGCAGTTCCCCTCACATCTAAAGAGAGTCTCTTTCAGCTCACTGTTTTGCTTTTCTACAGCCCCCAACTTTAGCTGGATTACTCTCGTCGCTCTCATCATCGTCGTCGTCTCCAGCTGCAACAAGCTGTTTTCAGCAAAAGTGCTCTGATCATCCTACTGTCAGCAGAGTAGGTTAGACACTTGCTGGTGAGCACAGTGGAGCATTTAGCAGCTGAAAACAACTTTTCTCAGGAGTCGGTTGAGACAAGAACAGATAAAAAACTAAGGGAATGGACTTCGACAGGTGGTCAGAAACATGACACGTCTGTCTTTTAAGGTGGAATGTTTTGAGATATCACTTTGTATGACAGACTGTTTAGAAACTGATCTAAACTTTAAACACACAGGTCATTTTCAGCGAAAGTGTGACAGCAGACACACAGACGGATATACTGTAACAACGATCACAATCACAATCGCTAGCAGAACCGTTTTTTTTCACCTCGTGTGAATCACGATCACTGATGCCATGGTTTCTACCCCTTTTGTACCACGGCATGCTTCCTTTGCGTGTGTGAGCTCTTGTGCGTGAGCACGTGTATATCCTCCGCAGCACAGAAACATTTTATGCACCCCAACACAATTTAATTTAGTTTAATCTCAGCCTCTCCACTGGGAATGCAACATATAATTAAACTTTATGGAACTGCCCTGCAGCTCATGTGAAGAAGCAGATTGTCTGTCTCTCTCACACACACACACACACACACACACACACACACACACACACACACAC
>NW_022280049.1:858095-868345 GCF_004355925.1 Anarrhichthys ocellatus | reverse complement strand
ACACACACACACACACACACACACACACACACACACACACACACACAAAGACTGAGGATGCAAAATAATTTGTGTCAATGCATAATCAAATTATTATATAACTTATGATTTCAAATTCAACACCTAAAAATAAATATTGATAAATCCTGAGAACATGGCAGTGCATAATTGAAAGAACAGCATGAATAACCATGTAAACTTATAGAGCATATTTTCCATTACATGAATGTGGGGATGTGGATTTCATTGATTTGATTCTGCGCTTCATTACGTCTCCGTGTATACGGGCAAAAACTGTGGAGGCAATAACACCAGTTATTAGGAATGATACACAGAAATTGGTTCTGAATAGATTTTATCCAATGTTGCTCCCGTCTGTTCATATCTGCTGAGCGCTACGTGGTGCTTTTATTAGGTTACTGGGGATATAACATGGTCATCCGTCTATCTGGATGGGGCTTAGCGCGGCGGTTTCTTATTGGAGTTTCCATGGAAAAGGAGGGGTCAAGGCAGTAATGCCTCAGCAATACCGGCATCGCCTCGGAGACAGTGGGGGAGATCAACTGAGCCTAGACGAGGTGTTGTGTAACCCACGGACGCACAACAAAGAAATGATATGTCTACATGTGTTCATGCATCCTTGCAGACGTGTACTGGGTACCTGTTGTGTTTTCTGCACCTTAGGGAAAAGCCAGAAGCATTTTGTTGATGCATCTCTCTGATTCCACCTCCGATGTGGAACAAAGGCCGGCTCCTCTGAGACCTCCCGCATCTCCCTCTCCTCTCCTCCCCTGACCTAGTTTACCCGATTGATTTTCACCCAGCTGGCCACTTGTATAACAATCCTTAGGAGTGTGCGTGTGTGTGCTCAAAGCATCCACACAATGTGTACGAAAGGATCTACGTTAAGGTTTTACGTTCCACTTTAACATTCATTAAGGGAAGTGTTTTTATTCTCCTTGATTCCATGCAAGTGTAAAGCGAACGTACGCACAAACAGTTTTCATTGCATCTCTCTTTTTCTCCTCTTCCTTAGACTGACCCAAACTTCAGCACAGATGCAGTCTGACAGCTTACAAAGCAGTACAACAACATCTTGTGCGAAAGTGTTTTTGTAGAAGGATGTAGCGACTCAAACAGGTTTTTTTTTAGGCAAGTCCATTTCCCAAGCAACACGACTCCTTTCTTCTCTCCAAGTAACCTCAGTACAGTCCATCTGGGTCCCACACACACACACGCGCACACGCACACGCACACGCACACATACACACACACACACACACACGCACACACAAACGAACGTGCACACGCACACACACAATAATGGAGTGTAATGCCAGTACTGCTCCTCACACCCCCTTAATGTCCCTTTGGCCTTACAAAGTCTGTTTCTCACATGACCACACTATTAATACATTTACTTTTTCTTGCTTTCTCCCAGTCTCCGTCTCTCTTAATAGCTCCTGCCATGACTGCCACACAATTCCCAAATAATGATACATTTCTAATATACGATATCCACACAGTGCTATTGCTCCGGGCAGAAATTAGTAGTCACATGTGCGGTACAACTCAGAGGAAGGAAAACAGCTTTGGCTGCACAGCCTCGACAGCATGAGCGTCTTTAAAACTGCTCCTCAAACTGGCTTTGTTTCATCGCGGTTAGAGTTAAGGTAAGAAAATGACTGGCAAGACTTATGACATCAGCAAGGGAGGCTGAAGTGTCTGCTGTGTGGGGAGCTCATAACAGTATACTGCAATTATCAATAAAGTGCAAGAGAGGCAAGATGCACTTGTCAAAAAACATAACCGGGCATTTTGTCCTCAGAACTGAGTACATGTTGATTATAATAGTTGGTTGTCAAAGTCAGAAGGCTCACCTTAAAGCTGCCATACAGACAAGAATCAAGTTTGCTGAAATGTCCTTCCTCAAACCAATGGGAGAGGTGTAGCTGACAGTGTGCCCTGACATCATGGAGGGGAGCTAGAGGTGATCAATTCATGGGAAAATCCCACTAAATTGTAATTTAGTGTCTTATTTTTTGTAGTTTTGGTCACCATTTCTATTGGATCTGGGAACATGGCGTTATCTCAAAAGCGTCCGATGGGGAATGAAACACCAACAGTCAGATGACCAGACAAGTCGTAAACAAGCCAACAGTTTGGTAATTTAAACCACTTTGTATGGAGGGGAAACCCAAGTGAAGATAAAGCATGCTGGCTCAACTATAAAAACAAGGTAAATGTTTAAAGTGGACAGAATGCGTTTGCCATGGATTTTCTCTTCCCAATAACTTTGCCTAACCTGACCAGCCGGATGGTTTGTGAAACAGAACCATCTGAGAAGCAGTCATAGGAAACTGTTTGGAGCTCTTTCAGTGTCGTTATTTGCTTTTCTTTCAAAAACAATTACTCTCCAGTTCTGAAATAACTGATGCTATTGCAGAATCTATGTTAACCTTTTCCGGAGCCTCCATTGTTGTTTTGAACGAACTGGCGCCTTTCTGTGACGTCTCTCACACACACACACACACACACACACACACCTACAGTAAGTCATGCTGGTATCTGCCAGTAGCTGCCAGCAGCTCCTCACAGGATGCGGATCGGTGCGTGCTCTGGCTTACAGGACACAAACGCATTACTTGAAGCATGACAAGATGGATTTTCATGTGAAGCTGCATTATCTTGCGACATCACGAGAATCCAGCTGCCATGCAAGGTAATGCGTATACGGTGTAAACCTGTACGATCGCCCGACTTATCTTGCTTCTTTGTAAGTAGTAGTGCAATGTTATTATTACAAAGACGACTGCCAAACCTACTGCTAAGACTACAACCAGGCTCTAGGAAACTGGAATTTCCCTTTAATCCACAGGGATCAGCTCAGTAATGCATCAGGTGCTGTCGTAAAATAGTTTCTGGATCATCTTCTGAGTAAAAGATCTGTCTGGGCAGTTAGTACAATCTCTGACAAATTAATCTTTACTGTGATTTTCATGACATCATGTAGTTTATTTATTGCAACAAATGATTACGCAGCGATTTTGCTTTTGCTCTAGAAATAAAATGCAGTTGAGTAGACAAATACCTTTCTATAATATAGCATTGCAACACAGCACAGCATCCTCAGTCCAGACAAAGACAGGAGGAGGTTGGATTCCTGGACTAAGTTTGTAAAAGGTGCGGCGTTATGTCATATATGATTGCAAAAGTCAGCTGAAGCTGATCAGTTATGACGGAACTATTTCAAATGAACAAACAAGCCCAATGCTCAGTGATCTTCAGTTTAAAATGGATGAAAAAGATTCAAACCAGTTTCAACCTTTCCCAGATGAAGCGGTCACTTTCTGTAACTCCTGTATTTACCACTTTATTACTTGTATTCTCGGTTACCGAGCGTCCATTGAAAGCGATGAAGTAATAGTGATGCCGTGGTCTTGGGTCTGTGTGCTCCAGATTAGTGTTTTCTGGGCACACAGACTCTGCCTAAGCCACAGGCTGTGAGTCACTGGATCAGGAGTAAGAATTCACAGCTAAACAAACGTAGGACAACAGCCAGGCCAACCCACTTTGCTGGCAGCCATGCATGAACATGAGATCACACACACACACGTGTACATGAGCATACACATATACTGTATGCGCTTTACACATGGAGCAGTGCGTGCACACACATAACAGTAACACACTCACATTACTGCTACTCTTCGCTGTGGCTCCCGTTTATTCAAGCAATGTTTTTCTTTCACTCTCAATCTTTCCGATGCAGCCTTTGATAAATTTGCCCTTTCTGCTTTTATCTCTTCAACTGGCTTATTCTCCAGTTGCTGCACTTATGAGGTGAGCAAGAAAATCCACAGTATCTCTCAAGCCTAAGGAGATAAAGTCATTTTTATGGCGCGAGCGTATTGCTTTAAGTCATAAGTGGCTCACAAGGAGAACAAACACTTGTGGAGGGTCATAGAGTTCCCTGGCTATCCTTTCACCACCTCCACCACGATGCACAGAGAAGGGCAAAGAGCACATTTATCTCACAGGCTATTGTATACGGATCTTCCTACTCTGTCCTGTTTATTCCAGCCTACTGACAACATAAATGCAGGCCATTTATTTAACAGGATTAAGAGATAAGGCTGCTTTCCACTTGACCAGGGCACCAGCACTACACAGAAATCCTCCCTCGTCCCACAGCCTGAGGCTGATACTTGTGCTAACCGCTAACACCTTCATCCACGGGGAAGGAGAGGGGAGGGCTGCACAGATAGAGATGATCCCAACCAGTGGGCCTCTAGGCTGGGTGATTTATCTCATCCTCTGCCTGCTGCTTTGGGAATGTGGGAAAGGAGCATGTGGCCACCGTGGCTGAGTGCGGCAATCGTGCCTCATAGCATCGCTCAAACTGGATCCAGTTAAAGAAAAGGAAAACAAGAGAATAAGTCTTTTTCCACATAGCGCACATTTTCACATTTTCCAACTTGAACAGCTTCATTCTGTTTAGAAAATAACCTGAGTGATGGCTATTTTACAAGGCCATAAAATCTGTAGCGTTTACAGCTGCACTTCATCGGAAACATAAAATATTTATTTATCATTCGATCTTCCTGCTGTTGCATCTACACACAGCGGAAAACCACAAAAAATTCTGTTGACATATTCTAATGAAAGGCTTTAAGACGTGTTGAGATCAGCCACACAGCTGATGCCAACTGGTTATTTCCACCAATGACGAATACTAAATATAGCCATGAAAAAAAGCCACGGCCCTTGTTAGTCTGCAGTTCTCTATATATCCATGTGGGGGCGTGGCGGGGGGCATAAACTTAGGGCAGAGAAGAACAAGATGCTCCATCCCTGACATTATAAAAGATCAGGGAGCTCTAAAAGGTCGCCGTTGCCATATTCTCATTCTCGGCAGTATTGACACTTGGTATTTCTCTGATCTTTTGCTCTAATTAAAAAAAGAAAGAAAAACAGTTGCCAGGGCTGAGATTCAAGTGTGTTTGTGAGTGTGTCGTCTATTTTGCAGTTTTAGAAGTGTGTGTGTGTGTGTGTGTGTGTGTGTGTACTGTACACCTAGGCAACAGTACATTGTGATGAACCCTTCAAATGCACATCACGAAGTCCTTCCAAGTAAACCCAACTTCTTCATTGTCTTGTTGATGCTGATCCAAAGTTCATTCCAGGAAGTCATTTATCATAACGAGGAAGATTGAAGATTAAGAAAACAGCAAAAGACAGCGACAGTTGATCCGAGTTTTCTATACTGAAATGTAGCCCGATTTCAAATAATAGACAGGAAGAGGTGCTAAAGGAGACGTCCTCATCAGCTGCAGAACAACACATCCTCTCTGGCATTATCTTTGTCTGCATTAATCTGCCCCTCAGTGTTATATACAGCCAGTCTACACCAGTCAGATTAATATAACACATCTGATATTTTTTAACAACAGCCACTATGGATTTCAGCTCTATGAGCCGTCAAACGACTCTGAAATCAGCACTTGTCACCTCAAAGTAACGGTCAGTGTGTGGAAAGTGAAGATGGCTATCATCAACTTGTCACCCTGAGGTGTGGGTGACGGTACGGTGTGGGGCAGAAATAAGTCAAAATTCCTGTCACAGAACCGTGTCAGCTGGAGGTAAATCCCAGCGAGAGGGAGCTGTAAGTACCAGCATGTCCTGGCACAAGTGCTGGATTAAAAGGCTAATGAGTCGAGTTGGACTAACATTTGCTTTAAGTTTGGGCAGAATGGGGCTGAAAAGGCAAGGAAAACACAGGTAGGTGACACACACACACACACACACACACACACACACACACACACACACACAAATGTGGTCTATGAGTTCAGTGAGAGTTCATTCACTCCCGTCTTAAAAACAGATCAGCTTACATCATATATATCTTCCCGTCTATCCTCCCTTTCTCTCTCTTTGTTAGAGTCCTAGCCATATCATCAGTCTTTCATTCTGTAAAGCAACCAACAACAACACATTCCACTTAAGCCGGACACTTGCCAGGTGAGGCCAGCATCCTTGAGCAACCCCAGACTTCTTGGGATCATGTATAGTGGAAGTGAAATGGGGCGAATGAGAGGGAGACAGAGGGAGGAACTGCTGAGATATAAACGGATGAACTGCTACAGTTGTGTGAAAAAGTGTTTGCCCCCTTCCTGATTTCTTATTTTTTTGCATGTTTGTCACACTTAAATGTTTCAGATCATCAAACAAATTTAAATATTAGACAAAGATAACACAAGTAAACACAAAATGCAGTTTTTAAATTAAGGTTTTTATTATTAAGGGGAAAAAAAAATCCAAACCTACATGGCCCTGTGTGAAAAAGTGATTGCCCCCCCCGTTAAAACATAAATTAACTGTGGTTTATCACATCTTTGGAAAGCTGAGTTCAATTTCTCTAGCCACACCCAGGCCTGATTACTGCCACACCTGTTCTCAATCAAGAAATCACTTAAATAGGACCTGCCTGACAAAGTGAGGTAGACCAAAAGATCCTCAAAAGCTAGACATCATGCTGCGATCCAAAGAAATTCAGGAACAAATGAGAAACAAAGTAATTGAGATCTATCAGTCTGGAAAAGGTTACAAAGCCATTTCTAAAGCTTTGGGACTCCAGCGAACCACAGTGAGAGCCATTATCCACAAATGGCGAAAACATGGAACAGTGGTGAACCTTCCCAGGAGTGGCCGGCCGACCAAAATTACCCCAAGAGCGCAGCGACGACTCATCCAAGAGGTCACAAAAGACCCCAGAACAACATCCAAAGAACTGCAGGCCTCACTTGCCTCAATTAAGGTCAGTGTTCATGACTCCACCATAAGAAAGAGACTGGGCAAAAATGGCCTGCATGGCAGAGTTCCAAGACGAAAACCACTGCTGAGCAAAAAGAACATAAAGGCTCGTCTCAGTTTTGCCAGAAAACATCTCGATGATCCCCAAGACTTTTGGGAAAATACTCTGTGGACTGACGAGACAAAAGTTTAACTTTTTGGAAGGTGTATGTCCCATTACATCTGGTGTAAAAGTAACACGGCATTTCAGAAAAGGAACATCATACCAACAGTAAAATATGGTGGTGGTAGTGTGATGGTCTGGGGCTGTTTTGCTGCTTCAGGACCTGGAAGACTTGCTGTGGTAAATGGAACCATGAATTCTGCTGTCTACCAAAAATCCTGAAGGAGAATGTCCGGCCATCTGTTCGTGATCTCAAGCTGAAGCGCACTTGGGTTCTGCAGCAGGACAATGATCCAAAACACACCAGCAAGTCCACCTCTGAATGGCTTAAGAAAAACAAAATTAAGACTTGAGTGGCCTAGTCAAAGTCCTGACCTGAATCCGATTGAGATGCTGTGGCATGACCTTAAAAAGGCGGTTCATGCTCGAAAACCCTCCAATGTGGCTGAATTACAACAATTCTGCAAAGATGAGTGGGCCAAAATTCCTCTACAGCGCTGTAAAAGACTCATTGCCAGTTATCGCAAACGCTTGATTGCAGTTGTTGCTGCTAAGGGCGGCCCAACCAGTTATTAGGTTTAGGGGGCAATCACTTTTTCACACAGGGCCATGTAGGTTTGGATTTTTTCCCCCCTTAATAATAAAAACCTTCATTTAAAAACTGCATTTTGTGTTTACTTGTGTTATCTTTGTCTAGTATTTAAATTTGTTTGATGATCTGAAACATTTCAGTGTGACAAACATGCAAAAAAATAAGAAATCAGGAAGGGAGCAAAAACTTTTTCACACAACTGCTACGTCCTCCAAAGTTCCTGTCATTTAGTTTCCATATCCATAAAAGCATTGGCAGATCCAGAGTTCATATTCGTTCACGGACTAACCCTTACACAATGTCTCACACACACATGCACACTGTCTGTAGATCACTGCAGTCGTGTGGCGCTAAAGCACAGAAGTACTTGGCAGCAAGAAGCGACGAAGAAAATTCCACAAACACAACACACATGGCCTACTGTATACTTAAACATCTGTCTTGCCATACATGCTGCAGACAGCTGCAGCCTCTCTGTCTTCAGAACCTTTTGTCTAAATGTTTTTCCGAAGAGGAAAGAAAAGATTCCATAAGGTCATGCCTTCGGCTATACTTAACGCTCCTCCCATTCATAAACTATGTTTAGAAGAGTTCATGAGTTTACCCTTGAATCTGTAGGAATCACACACTGACATTTCTCACCTTGAATGTGAAATAGGTCTTTATTGTGACAATAAGAAAACATATATTCAATTTATTCACACTTTTGTTCAATGCTTAAGTTAATAACCCTTACCGTTATACGCCGCTCTGATTTCACTTGTTGTAACCTTTATTATCTGCTCCAGCACGATCATTGAATATCATGCCACGGCAATTTGATATACAAAGAGAAGCCGCGTTACAGCAACACTGGTTCAAGAGCAACTTCATTTCCAAATATTATATTGATGATTTGATTGGTGCCAAAGAAACAGGTGAAGCAGCATTGTGATGAAACCTGAACACAAGTTCTACGGTCCTGTGTTTTGTGATGTGCTCGTGTACATTTGCTAAAGAGAGATGAGAACTACACGGAATTTCTTGTGTCACATTCAATTCAATTTATTTTTGTATAGCCCAAAATCACAAATTTGCCTCAGAGGTCTTTACAATATGTACACATCCTCTGTCCCGGGACCCTCACATCGGAAGAGGAAAAAAATCCCCCAAAAACCCTTTAACGGGGAGAAAAGAGGAGAAGACCTTAGGGAGAGCAACAGAACATGGACAAAATACTTTTGGCTATGAACAGACCTCTTGTTGAACAGAGCGTTGTTGGAATCCATTATAACTTATACCCGATCATATCATTCAGACCATAATTATGAGCCAGTGAGTGGGAAGCCTCCCCGCTGTGATTCAGAAATCACAATCTGAGATGTCAGGACTTCCTGATACCTTCCTCTTGGTGGAAACAAAGTGTTAACAAGCCTGTGGCAAAATGTCTGCAAAGCCATGCAGCTGTCTACACCTATGGAAAAATCCAAGTCTTAATCGAATTCAGTCTAGTCAGCAAATTGAAAAAAATACATCATTTGTATCTGGTTTCATT
This sequence comes from Anarrhichthys ocellatus, assembly GCF_004355925.1. Classification (NCBI taxonomy): domain Eukaryota; kingdom Metazoa; phylum Chordata; class Actinopteri; order Perciformes; family Anarhichadidae; genus Anarrhichthys; species Anarrhichthys ocellatus. Next base: position 859,240 of record NW_022280049.1, on the reverse strand, counting down.
TGTTAACCAACCAAGGAGCAAGATTTCCACAGAATGGTAAATGGAATGTATTTATAGTGCGCTTCTCTAGTCTTAGTGGCCACTCAAAGTGCTTTACAACACAAGTCAGCATTCACCCATTCACACACACACGTCCATACGTTGGTGGCAGAGGACACCATCCAAGGTGCCACCTGCTCATCAGGAGCGATTAACATTAACAGCCATCGGGAGCAATTTGGGGTTCAGTATCTTGCCAATGGACACTTCGACATGTAGACAACAGCAGCCAGGGATCCAACTACCAACCTCGTCATCATCAATATCATCAACCTACTTGACCAACGCCTCGAGCTGATTCTGATGATGAAGCATCATGATTAGGATTTTTTATGCTAAAATGCTCACATTTAACCAAAATATTTAGTCTCACTTGAAACTGTGCAAATAAGAGAAATAATTGAAACACCGACAAGAACTTGAGGGGAAACTTGGTTTTATCACAACACTACTCAGAATTGAGTAAGTCCACTGCTTCACTCAAAGGTCAGTCCTCACTGAGCCAGAGAGTGGGTTTTGCTGGTAGAGTTGGCATCACACAGGCCATCTGTTTGGTTTAAACAGCTGCATGCAAAGAAAACGGATGTAAACAAAGTTGGCGTTTAATGTAAGCTCATTTTGCTCAGAAGTTTGCTGACCAAAGAGAACACGTTGTCACACACACACACACACACACACTAAACAGATTTTTCTTCCAGGCCACACAGCGCAGTGAAGCAGACAACAAACCACACACTTCTAATGCTGTGGGATTTAATAACACATCAGCCCCTCCCTTCACCAAATGACATGTATTATTGTGCTTTCGCTCCCCAATATCGGGAAAAATGGGTAATAAAAGCTTCTAGATCAGAACTAATAATGTTGTGTCAGTTGCTGTAGCATCCACGGTGTGAGGCGGTAAGTATTACATTATAGTTATTGGCTCATATCCATATGCCAATAACAGACTGGGCCTGCATTAGAGACAGGGTTTGTCCCAGTGAGGAGCAGGCTGTCTGCCAGACACACCTGACTCTACTGCCAAATGACCTCTGGCCCTTTCTGCAGAGCAGAGCACACACACACACACACACACACACACACACACACACACACACACACAC
>NW_022280049.1:829501-858085 GCF_004355925.1 Anarrhichthys ocellatus | reverse complement strand
CACACACACACACACACACACACACACACACACACACACACACACACGGCAATTGCAAAGGAACAGGAGGAAAACACACAAGTATTTAAACAAAATTGGAAAGTGCTGCACCCAGGGGTGGTCTTAATGGTTACCAGTTATTACCAGCGTGGATGTGTGTATACATATGTGCGTGTGTAAATTGACACCAACTTACTGTCTATGGAATCAGCAGTATCTATTTGTATAATAGAGACAAACTAGGGTTGGGTGTTTTTGTAAACACTCCTCATTCCTAAATGCAATACACCCCAGCTGTAAAAACACTGGATCAATCCTGATGCTCACGGTCCAACTGCTGCCAAGATACACAGAATACAGCCTCGAAACACATGCCGTACACGAACACGTCGGTTCAATAGGCAGCTACACTCAAGTGGTTGCATGCACTTGTACACATTTCTTACATAGTGATAGAAGACCATGAAAATGATTGTGGCTGCAGTTGTTAAATCAACCAAGCATGGACTGGCCTCAAGGTCAAGATGGTGATAGTTAAGATGTGCAGTTTGATTCAACATCAAGACAACAAACAAAAAGAGTCGACCGATGTGTTTCTCAGATCTTCCAGATGAATTTGGCTCCTTTAAATTGCATCATTTCAAAAGGTAGCGGTTCTTTTTTTCCTGGTATGGGGAGTTGAATGTCTAAATTTAAAATGATAGACCTGTGCCTCATTCTTCACGCTTGGCTAGACTAATCCAGTCAATTATGATGTTAGCTGCCGGCTCAAATGATCTCTTACAGCTAACTCGGTTCTTTCAGTGAGACTGGAGGATTAATTTGATAATCTGGGATTAAGCCATGTTGAATAACTGTCAAATGAACAATCAAAGGAAGCACATATGAAAGCCAAAGCCCAGATCTAGTGCCGTGTCTACAAACATCATTGAAGTAAACAGGCCTTTTAACACCATCAGATACATTAATGCAGTGGATTTAGTATTCATCCAGAGATAGTTTGTGTAATAAAACACCTACCATCAAACTGGGAGCCGTAGAGGTTTCTATTCTTCTGTTTTGAGATCCAGTGCCTTTTAATAGAATACAGGAAACATTAAAGGGGTTGTGACTCTCTCTGGAGAAATACACTTTGCATCTGCAGGCGGCATTCAATTAAAATCCTTAAAGCCTTTTCTGCAAGCAGGGGATGGGTGACAATTACACTTACGTACACACACACATATTGGGAGGGGATTTAGAGAGACGGCTCGGAAGTCTGACATCAATAAACCCAATGCAAACCTCCAGGTTACATTCTGCCAGGCTACTCCAGGCTACACAATGAACATGTTCTGTATTGATCATTATACAAATGCATATACACACACCAAGGATGAATTATCCACACAAATGCTCAATGTACACAAACACTCATCCAGTGCACGTTGTGTGCATTCCCTCTCTTTCCTTGTAGACTTTTTTTCCACCCCCACACACAGCAAATGAAATCCCCGACCGTGTGTTCTGGCTGTCCAGTGATGTATTCGGCTGCACACCTCCAGTATTTACCAAGCTCACTGTGTCTGGCATCTCCTTAAAAGGGGAAAACGCCTCAAAATGTCCCTGGAGACGACAAGCTGGGCTCAGTGAAATTCTGTATCATGGCTGGACTACAGACTCCTGATGTACAATGTAGCAAAGCATACCAACAATAACACTATCAAATGTATATACCCTGAAACACAACGCAATAAAAAGAGAAAGTGAAGCCGTTTGCTTAAACTCTGTGGACAGACGCCTGAGAATGTTTTGTCTAAAGAGACATAATGTTACCTCTAATCGTCAATTGACTTTATTTTACGATTCATGAAGGACAAGTTACTAAAGAATTAAAGGGCTCACACACGTAACAGGACACTTCAGATATTTTGCTAAATTAAACACTTCATTCAAAACTATACAATAATTTATAAAAAGCCAAATTTGTCACCGTATGGCACACATGGTTCAGCTTGAACCAGTTCCGCACTGATTTTACTCAATCTAAAATACTTAACATTTCTAAATATATAGCCTGGGTTTGACTGTTTTTCAGAGATGCTAAGATTAAAATACATGCATAGCTTGACCGAATACAAAACCAGCTGCACACTTAATATATGCATTTCTCTCCACATTGTAAAAATCAGTCAATACATCCGTGCATTTCTGAAGGTTGCATTTTGCACTTATATCAGGGAAAAAAACAAAAAAAAAAAAATCACATTTTATGTAGAATATAGTATACACATGCAGCAAATACATTTGTGGAGACAAGTAAGAAAGCACCCGTTGCCTTTTTATAGTGCTTAAACCTGGTTGGTGAGTTTACAATTAGTTGTCTGTACACGTGACGGCCGTGTTTGATTAATTGGTTGATGGGAACATGTTTTAAGAAGGCAGGGCCTTGAAATGGCGGAGAAGTGACATCATATTAGATTTCTGTGTCTCATGTGAAAAGTGTGTTTAGTGTTTAACCAAAAGGGTGAGGCTGAGAATGTGCTCATAGTCGTGCAGCTCTGGGCTGAGATTTTGCTCCTTGAGCGTCAGTTAATTGGGCTTCATGTGTACCGTACCGTTCGTGTGTTGGCAACTTAAAAAAGAAAACGATTGCAAAAGCGATATGCTTACTGGCATGTCCAAACAGAAGCAGACCTTAGCAGGAATGAGGCAGGGAAAGGATCAAGCACGTACTGTAGGCTTCAGGCCCAGGTAACAGAGAATCAACAGCAATGACAAACTGGCAACTGACTGCAGATAAGTTGCAATACGTACGGCAGGGCTGATGAGAGCAGGAGGGAGTGGCCGTATGTGAGATCCTGGTGACCGAGAGGTGGAAAAGCCACAGGGCATGTGGCGGAAAGGTTCCAGAATGGCAATGAACAGAGAACAATGTGGCAATAATGTGCTGGTGGAAACATTTGTTAAAGAGAATTATACAGTTATTTTACTGTAATGCAGCAAATATTCTCAATGTAAGTAAAACATCTCCTTTGCTTCTCAAAAACTAAATAAAACTAAATACAGAAAAGGTCATTTAAGACAAATTCTGTAGCCCCACCTCCACTGTGACAAAATAGCCAAAACATTGAGGTATATTTCCATCAATTGTGAGGGACAGCGTTCCTTTTTGCCAATTTAAGGATTAAAAACAAAATGAGGAAGCGGACACAGAGACACTTGAACATGCCGTCACTTATGACCACGGGATTTCAGCTCATCCAGGAGGTGAATTTTGGTGACTTGAGTGATTTGTCTTTGACAGACGTCCAGTGGAAGTTGTATCGGTACGTTTTATAATGCTGCATTTTGCTGTACCGTTACATGTGGCTCTCCATTACATTTCATTCTCACTCATGTATTCTTTCACAGTTGGTAGTAGAGTGTTTTGTTTGAGCCTGTAGGATAAGTACTATGTGGATGGTATATAAAGAGTAAAACAGAACTAAAATATGGTTAGTGAAATGTATTAGAATAATCACATGGGCTGAGGCTATCATAGTTAATACAGCATTCTCAAGCACATTGCACATCTGAACATGGTGATTTTCACATTGCAAATGAAGCTCAAGCATGACAGGACCGTGTATGGTGAATGAAATTCTACCACTTTTTGCAGATGGGATCCTGTAAAAATTCACTGAATAAAGTAAAGGGTTATGAATACCAATCTCCTTACTAAAATATAAAAGAAAATACACAGTAACTGAGACCTAAACATTTTAACTTTAACTCTGCAGGACCAGTAGCAGCAGTTGATTAGATACCAGTGTGAACCACATGTCTGAGCTGCCAATTAAGGAGCAGCTCATGTGTGGATGAGGGAACAGTGTGGCGTGGTCTGAGCTCTCTGGGCCACGTGATTGGTCGGCTTTCCTCACAGATGAAGAGGCAGCACCTCAGAGGAGGGAGAGGGAAAACGGGACAAGTGGTTAGGTAAGTGCCCGACCAAAAGTTATGCAACACGCATCGATCGAGGAGTGTAAACATACAGCAGAAGCCACTTACCCCGCCTGAAGTTTGTGTTCTGTCGGCTTGCTGTCCCTGTCTGGGGAACCCTGTCTTCCCCCCCCGTCTCCCATCCCTAATGATTTAGAGAGTAAAGGATCCGCGATGGAGTGGATTTACACAGATGGGCTTGGCTCCTGCCTGATGCATCTGCTGCACAACGGATAGAGGAAAGTTCCCACCACTTTGATCAGCAACCTCACTAAATTCACTTGAAATGGTAAAACCCCCTTCTAGCATGTGTTCCAGGAGGTCCCACCGTGCAATGTGGACGTTCCACACTAACTCAACTTGAAGGGAACCCTGTCGTTGGTGAGACACTTCAGACAGCAGCACATCTGCTGTCAACACTTCAGATGAGCATATTCTTCCATTCAGCCACGAGTGTGGGGCAATTTACTCTGAGATGTTACTGATTATTTATATCAGATCTGAAAGGCATTTAGAAACATTGAGCGGACACTTAAAGGGGCCATTAAAGGATTTTCATTCAAGAAGCACACAAAACATTAAGGGGGAAGTGTTGCTGGCTTTACCGCACTGGAAAATTGGAGCGACCCACAGGCGCGACTGACGACCAGAAACCTGACCTAGTCGGGGAAGAATGCTGCTTACATCCCGGCAGAGGAATGCCGTGATTACGCAATTTTAGGTCAGCGCTGAGGAAATTATGAAGCAGAAGATGTTTAACATAGTATGCTTACTCTGACTAATTGTTAGAGCCGTTTCTTTTTTTTCCCCATTAATCATTTCTTCTTTAGCAGGCATAGAGGTAGAGAAGTGTGTAAACACAATGTTTGTGGGAGAGTAAACATAAAGCAAGCTTCTTTTTTTTATTTCATTCTGTAACTCACTAATTGCTGCCTCTGAGATGATGGGGAGTCCACTCCAGGGCTAAAAAAAAAAACACAGACACTTACAGTATATTAATCACATCCACCTTCAAGCATGAAGTGGACACCTACTCAACCTATAACTTCCTAGAATCTCTTCCTTTGAGTCTTTAGCCAGCTGGACATGCTGAAGTCAACACACACACACACACACACACACTAATAAGTGTAGGATGGAAAAACAGAGAGTGTGCCGAGTGTGTGTGGTGGATCATAGATGTGTGTGTGCATACATCTCTCTCGCTCCCTCTCTGTCGCACACAGGCACTTTTCTGCAGACGGCATTAACACAACAACACTCTGACAAACAACATAATGACACGGATGACAGTGTTTTTGGAAGCTTCTAAGGCAAAGTACATTCCTGAAAATGTCCAGCCAACACAGCATAAACACCACACACTGTATGTCCCGGTGATGTCAAAACATCCCCAGCAGCTGAGAAGAGTTATCAGTGCAACAGTGGTACAGGAAAGATTCGCTGAACTGCTCAATTTTGTCCACAAAACACCGTCTGACTCTTGATCTTTTAAGATCTTTTTACAACTTGCCGTTTTAACTTCCTCCATCAATATAATTGTGTGTTTTTATGTTGAAGCCACAGCCAAAGAAAATGCTGTTTTGTCTGGATGGTCTCCTTTTTAAAAGTGGAACCCATAAAGTATTTTGAGTTTGTGCATTTGAATGCGTTTTAAAAAAAGGTCAGGTTTGAGGCTGCATTCTCAGTGCTAGAATGTAATCAAGTACATTTACTCAAGTATCATTTTGAGGTAATTGTATTTTCCACGAGTATTTCCATTTTATGTAACTTTATACTTCTTCTCCACTACAGTTTGGAGAGGAACAAATTGCACTTGTTAATCCACTACATCAGCAGCATTTAAAGTAATTTAAATGAGCCCCATCTTTACCAGCGACAACATTTATGTGATGTGAACACATGAAACCAACAACATTTATAACCTACAAATATATATGATTCTAAAATAGGACATTCTGCATAATGACTGCTTTAACTATATTATTATGCAAATATTTTTGTTCTTTTACTCATGTATAATGTTGAATGCAGAACATTTACTTGTGACAGAGTATTTGTACACTGTAGTATTACTACTTCCACTTTTAAGCTCGGGTACTTTGGAGAAACCAGCAAGAGAGAGTACGCTGGATTTTCTTTATAGCTGGATTTGTCCCTTCAGACCTCCATCAGAAGCCCCTCCACCAAAACACAGTCCTAACACGGCTATTGTTCGGACTCACAGCTGTTAAGATAGCAACTTGTGGAAGACTTCGGTGAAGAAGGAAGGTATTCGACCTGAATGAAATGATTGGACGGGCTTACTACATACCTGTGACAGCCACAGATATCAGATTTTATTTTTTTTGTCAGAGCATTTGAGTAATTGATTGTTTCTCAGATACATTACAAAGATTTAATCAAAATAGCTGAATACTTCTTCCAGCACTGAGCATTTGTTATGCTGGAATGGTGATCAGTGGCCATATACACGTAAAGCATACACATGCATGTACACACTCTTGGTATAAATGCGCACACACACACACACACACACACACACACACGCCCCAGGCTATTATCTGAGGCAGGCCCAAGCAAGGATCTCAGGGTTATTGGAATGTCATTTTACTGTTTTTGGAGGGGGATGAGATTACCAATTCCCCTTGACCTCGCTCCTCTCTGCCTCCCCCAGGGCTCCGCAGCAAATGAACAGGGTCGTCATGGTAAAACAGGCGTCGCCGAGCGGCTGATCTGCCGCAGGCGTCCTAGCAGCAGAGTCGGTTCAATCTATGTGGAGCCAAAAATGCAATAAACAGCTCACCACACTGTGATTAGATTTATGTCTCTCACCATAACATAACATTGAGGATTTAGAACATTTTGTCACACGGTGGAAAATTTTCGACTACAGCATGAGAGCTGCGTTGCTTCATTTGAGGTTTGGGTGAGAGAAAGTGAGAGATGAGTTTGTGGTAAATGGAGAGTCTCTCGCCTTCATGTTTTGTGTGAAACAGTCTCCTGTTTTTAGCACCCTCTCATTGCACCTCCATTCACACATTGACCCCTTTTTGTAACCGCTGTTGACAACCACATAACCCTGTAACAGAAGGTGTCAGGAGCAATCAGAAGACAGTGCTCTCTAGGAGGCCTCGCTCAGATTCAGGTAGGATATATCCCACTCAGGAAGTACACTCATGGAGGAACTTGCGGTGTCTAACGCTGTTCTTGCTCCAACATTCATTTTGTTTCTTTCACCCTCTTTCAGTCTGATAATCATACCATTACCTCACCTGAAATGTTGTTTAGTCAGTAAGTTTCAGTACACTGTCAATGTCCCTGAGTGGATTATTCCCTGAGCTTAGGCCGCAGAAGAGGAGGGAAATGAGAGCGACAGAGAGAGAGAGGGGGATGAGAGATTGATGCACACGCAGAAGGAGTGGATGACATAAAACAGATAATGCTGGGTCAGCAGGTTCAAAGCCCCACGATGACCCTGGACAAAACCTGAGGTGCGGATGCCGTCATCTATATTTAATTTCAAAATACGTCTTCCATTTCCTACACTCTTCTGCAACTGATGTTACGAATACATTTAATCTTCAGAATGGAATGCAAAAAAATGATGTAAACGGACAGAGACCGTTCATTGATTGAAGAACAAGAAGGTCTCTTCAGTTGGTTTCAAGGCTCAAAGCACAGCAACAACGCTACTTAGTGTGATGAATTGCTTGCTTTTAGCAGCTGATGTTGGCCATTCATCAGTTGTAGTTGACCTTGACCTTTTCGCTCTATCCTTCCTGACCCTTATGAACACAGGTTGGCCTTCAAACTTCAAAAGGTGCAACATACGGGATTGGGACCATGTATATAGCAGCAAACTACTGTTAGCTATGGAAAGAACCGCAGTCATTACATCTCTTTACTGATCTTATTGATCAGGTAAAGCCACACTGGACTGAGAATGATTGTCATATTAGTTACTAGTTATTAGTTTAACATCCCTTCTAACAAGCCATTTCTATGAGCTGGCTTTTGGGTAATTGTATACAATTTTATTTTATTTTTCAACAACCTGTGTGTCTTCTTTATGTATACATTTGTTAGAATATTTATTTTAACCCACAATGACTTTTAACATTTTATTTTGACAATGATACCTTATATTACCTGCATATGTTTATTTAAAAAAATACTTGATACACTTGGTCAACATTGTTTCATGAAGGTGCTGCATAAATGAAGCCTGTTATTATTGTGCAAAGCCATTTATCATGTGCTCACTATCATTCTGAAAATTAAAAAAAGTTTTAAAGTATGGTTTGAAAAGCCAAGCATGGTGTAGGGAATCTGTCACCCTCTATCGGCAGCAAGAATCAACATCTACTGATTGACGCAAACTGACACAAGCACACATAATCACGTTCTGTAGATCAACGCCCGCACCCCCTACGCAGCTCCCTTCCATAAAACATAAACCACACACACACACGCACACACACACACACACACACACACACACACACACACACACACACCTTGTGCGTGTCTCTTTGGAACATTCCATTGTAGTTAATCGACCTATGGCCCACTAAGAGGATGATGGGAGGTATTAGAGGGAAACACCTGGGTGGATCAGGTCGCTGGAAGAGCACCGCTCATATTGGAAAAGTTAAAACCTCATCCACACGAACTAGGATGGACTCGTATAAGCCAAAGCTGGCTCTGTGTGAGGGGGCAGAGGGTCACACACAGCAATGCACTTGTGCACAGATAAAATGAACGCACAGACTCTTGCACGCATACTAAGACACAGAGCCACACGCAGCACACCTCTGTATGTTTGGCTCGGTGTTTACAATGAGAATAGACCGTTCAACTTACCGTCCACTCTTGCTACTTTCTCTATATGGGTCTAGAACATGGCAGCTGGACCGCAGGTGTGTGCCATCCATTTGATGTTCTCTCTCGCTCTCTCTCTTATTTGGACTCCATTCAATTCATTGAATTATTTATGGCATGAAATTCTGATTGAAAAAACATGTTAGCAACATAAAAATATGCTGTATGCATTTGGTCTGTTTTTCATGGTTTGGGCTGGACTCCTCAGCGCACAGAACTATTTTAGACAACAGTTTGCTTCCAACTTTGTGGCAGCAGTCTTGGGGAAGACCCGATTTAACGTGACCAATGTCCTTGTGCACAAAGCGAGGTCTAAGAAGAATTGGTCTTCGTCTGAAAGAACTTGACTGGAATGTCAGCTGGAAGCCAGGCCTTATTGCCCAACACCGGGGTCCAACCTCACTGATGCTCTGGTGGCCGAATGGGAGGAAAATCCCTACAGCCACGTTCCGAAACTGCGTGGAAAGCTTTTGCAGAAGCGCGGCGAGTATATCAGTATACGAATGTCCATGGCCTGGAAATGTTCAACAATCGTATATACTGTAGATGTAAAGTTCATGTGTCCACATAAGTAAATAAATACAGAAAGAAATCAGAGATACAACATACTTGGAATTAATGTCGAGAAATACACCGAAACAGAGGAAAAACAATGTGTATTACAGTAGACCTTGTTTCAATAGCCAAGTTGTGATCACTACGAGTCTGAATGAAGCAGTAGAGATTGGTCAGTGTGCAGGGTTACTGTAATTTGAAATGATTATGGGGCCAGTTGAGACTGCATGTTTTTGTCTTGTGCTATATCAGAGCCGAGGGTGGACCTCGCTCTCTCCAAAGCTCCCAGAGCAAAGATCGATCCTCACCACACCTCTATTCTTACAGATGATTGAGTTATAGCCCCACATTCCTTTAATCATTATTCTCAAACTCTAAAGATCCCCGCCTCGCACCGCTTAATTGCAAAGATTCCTCATACTGCTCCCTATACCTGGAGCATATCCTCTAGCTAGTAGCTAATGCATTAGCTTGCCCATAAAGGGTTTACTTACTTTAGCGTATATGTTACCTAGCACGAGTATTCAGAAACTTTTCATAAAAGTCAATTATTTTTCTGATAAAAAGGGGAGCATGAAGGGCATTCCCAGTGACACAGAGGCTGTGACCAAGTGTTACACGATGTCTCTCTTTCTTTGCCCATGTGTCTGCAAAAGCTTTTAAGGTATCCCCAACAATGCTGACAGTTTGTGTCAGCATTGTAGTTGTGACCAGTTCCACCCAGTCACGGCCAAATGTTACTGAGCCAACTGAAGTTAACCTTAGTTTGCCAACATTTGACCCGTTTAGAGTGACGTCTAACACAAGTATGGAATATGGTTGACACATCTGACAACACACATGACTGGGATTTTAAATCATATTTTACAAAAACATCTCACTCATTCTAAACTGTACTATTACCTTTAAAACGCTTATATATTTAATATTTTACAGATATTAATAAACCGCAGATAGATCTACATCACCAACCGTACCGCTGATATACTGTATAGCTAGAAGTAAAACTTACAAAGGACTTTAAGCAGATCTCGCACACACACACACACACACACACACACACACACACAACTAAATTTTCCCCCTCCACATCTCCACATCTCATGTGGCATGGTGGTGAATTAGGAGGGGAGCAGTGAAGCCATTTCCCCTTTAATTAATAACCGTCTGTTATTATCAAAGCCACACATTTATCTTTAGCGGGGAGGAGAGAGGAAGTCCTCCCTCTATACCTCAAAAAAAACCAGAGGATGGCGAGAGAGAAGTTTGAAGTCCACAACAGAAGAGTAAAATACAGGACACATGAACTGTAACAGCCGTCAGCCGACAAGTCGAGCTTTTTCTGTCACTAATGCATATGATGAGGGGGTACGTGCATCTGTTGCAGTTGCTTTATGGTAACAGTAGCACAGATTACACATCTTTTAAACTATAGCTGCATATTTCCAGCATGTTTCCACATGTGTTGCGTTTGTCTACACGTGTGTATACTTGTGCTACACTTTGTGCGTGCGTGTGTGCGTTGCGGAGGTTATCGGGACTCGGGTCTAATAACAGCCTTGATACTGTTCTCACAGAGGCCTCTGAAGTTGCCTCCGCTCCATCAAGTCAGTGTGTGTAGTTGCCCGGCAACCGAGGGTCCAGTGTTCCCGAGCGGCGTTGTTTGTTCCCTACGAATGATCCGCCAGAGAGAGGAAAGATGGGCGGAGGTGAGGATGAGAGAAGGAAAGACACAAATTGGTAAATGGAAGACGCAGCCTCGAGGGGCCCTGAATCAATGCCTGAGCAAACAAGCTCTGTCTCTCTCAGCCGCCATCTTGGCCTCTGTTGGATAATACTTCTGCTTCACTGTGTTGTCTCGCTCTCTCTGACCCTCTTTCTTTCATATTGTCTCCATGTTCAATTTCTACTATTTTACATCCACTCTGTCAACTCATTAACTCCATTTTTTTACTTTACAATGTTCATAATCTCCTCTAAATTATTCAGCTTCCAGTCTCACCCCACAGGCTATTGTCTTCCCCATTCATTTTCTCTCTTCTTCCCCACTTTTATTCACACTTCTCTAGACCTGTACCATTAAAAAAAGATCTTACTTCTCTTCTCCATCTCTCTGCAGCAGCTGACTGATGAAAATAGGTTATAATCTTATATCTAGTGACTGATATTGAGATTCTAGGGACTTCACGCATCTAAACTGCCATTTTTCATGAAACAACTACTCTCGGATTCACAGATACAACCTTGACAGTGTAGGATTTTCTTCTTTAATTTAATTAAAACCTAATTCTCCTTTGACCATTTTTTTTAATATATTTAGTAGTAATTGTCACATGACTATATATGGCAATACTAAACTCCTGACACTTGAGTAGAGTCAGTGTAGGATGGGATATTTTGAAGAAATGTTTTTGACTGTTGACTTGTCATTAAGTTCAGGTCAGCCACCTCTTGATGTCAGACAGTGCAGGTGTGTGCGGCCAGCAAAACATTCAAAACACTGGATCCATCAGAATATTACTAAGCAGACAGTAAAACCAACCCCAAAATTGCCAAGAAAAAGAGTTGATGAAGCTTCCACAGAAATCACTCACTCCGTTGGAGTAAGTGTAAGTTTTGTTCCTTCATATGCACTTAACCTTTTTTCTCCTGACAGGTCACTTGTCTTGCCTCTGGGGGGTTAATATTTATGATATTTATGTTCGTCTCTGGGCAGCACGAAACATGGCCAATATTTGCCGACGTGAAAGAAAAATGCAAAACCTCACCTTACGACTTCCACCTTGCTTCATTTCTCACTCATAGATCAGAAGGCGATTCCTGTTCGCAACCTCTACGACTTCCTCTACTCTGTTTACTGCCGGATTACAGTCATGTGTGAAGCGTAGCATACATCGCCGACTTTAGCCAAAAGTACGCAGCCTAGTTTATTTACTCCAAATGATGGTGATGGAAATGCACCTAATATCAATTATTTTATTTACTTTTTGCTGCATTTCAAAAGGTGGCTTAAAATGTGCTTGAAAAATCGAATAGAAACACGGCTAGCGACTTTACATTTACATCATGGCTGCATAAGGGATACTTACCCTCCACTATGTATACAGCAAGACCAGCTGACATCTGTCCCAGTCAGACCTCCCTGTTTGGCTCTCAGTCAACACCAAAGCATAGACAATGCAATGAATTAGCTTTAGATGAGCAATATTCCTCAGCAATGTGCAATGTGAGAAATAAAATTAGGCTCTGCTGACTTTCACAAGCTGAACCAAAATAACTGGCTTGACCAAATCATTCCACACAGGCCATATCGAGTGTTTGGTTTTCATTTTGAGGTCTGTGGAAGCTGCATGACATCAGCGCATGTCTTCACGACTTTGTGAAAAGCTGGATTGGCTGTTTCGCAGGCGGCCATCATTTCGGTAAATGTTATGAAAGTATCGTATTTAACTAGGCACTTGTTTTCTTTCGAATAGATCCGGACAGATCTTTCCACGTAGAAGAAGGTTTAGAGAAAATCTATTTGTTAAAGTTGGTCCCAATAGACTCAGGTTCAAAGCAAACATTGAATGTACACTGAAGCCTAAAAGTGTACCTGCCTTTCTGCCAAGTTCGGCTTACATCAGTGCTCTGAACCAGCTAGGGGCCAGAACACACAAACACACACACACATAAAAATACGCATGCGCACGCACGCACGCACTTGAGCTCCACAAAGGACAAAATGTACTCAGCACCGTCTCATTCTTTTCCTCCCTTTCCTCCTTCCTTAACCTAATTATATCTGTCCTTATCCTTCTTTCTCCTCCCTTGCACTGCAGTGCTGGCGTTCTCACTGCCACTAATGACATAGTGTGATCTCCATGGAGTCTCCAGCCAGCGAGCTGGGGTCACATATGTTCTATATCATCTCCTGAACACTTCCATATGGAAGCATGCCACCCATGCCAAGCCCTGACACATACACAGTGTCTCTACAGGAAGAGGGAGGGAGAAGGCGGACGGACAGACAGACAATAGTTGGGTGAAAGACATGAGGGTAAACATTTAGAAAAACAATGAGAGAAAAATGGAAAGAGAGGAAAAAGGAAAGGGTGAAGATGAAAACAGAGGCGTGCAGGGCGAGAGAGAGGCAGAGAGAGAGAGAGAGAAACAGCAAACTACAACCAATACAGGAAGAGTGTGTGAGTATGATGGAAAAAAATGCATACCAGGTCTACTTCTTCCCTGTCTGGCTGTTGACTTAGGCAGACTGAAGCAGCGATAAACAGGAAATCCCAAAATGATGAAGCACCGCGCTGCAAGTGCATGTCTCTGGCCACCGTCCCATCTCATTTCCTTGATAAAGGATGGACCAGTGCATCCTATGCTAAAGGACATAAGAAAGGAAGCATTTAAGCACCTTTTCTGAGCATTTAGAGAATTCAACCCGCTCTCATCATGGCTACCACAACATGTATTTCACTCAGGAACCTCCCTAAGCAAAAATGCAACATAATACATTTGCACTGCACCCATAGAACTTTACTGACATTAATGTTAAACGCATTCAAACAGATCGAGCTGGCGGAAGGATACACGTATTGTGAGAACGTAAGGTTTTCAAAATAAGGTGTTCATAATAATTTACACATATGAAAATAAGATTAATTGGATTCACAAGAAGTATAAAACACGCTACATGTTCTCCTCGTAAATTAAAAAGAAAATAAGAATCGCAATACACAGCGAATCGGCACCCAAGTATCGTGATAGTATTGTCGGGTGACAGGCATATCGTCAAAGTCCTACTATGTTCACAAGCTAGTTGCTGACTTTCCTCAAATACCCGGTGATGAAAATGAACTCAATAGATGCTCCTGTGTTATATACAGGACCATTATATAACATGGACACACATGCACACTCTCCCACTAACAAAGCCTTAATCGCTGGCTATGACCCTGAGTTAAAGACAAATGAAGGAAAGATGGAAGGAGACAAACAAGTTGGTTGCCATGCAGATGTGTGGAGGTTGTGAGAACGTCGCTCTGCCACTAATCAGCGAATCACCCAGACAACATCTAGCCTGTTAACATTACAACTTACACCAACCATGCAGGGTCGATGAGACCTCCTGCTGGAAGACAAACAAAACAAAGCAGTATGCATGCAGCAATAGACACACATATATTAACAAGTTCCACAAGTTTAAAGTGATGAGAGTATTACTAATGCGGATCCATGTGTGGCGAGTGTATACACGTGAGCACATGCAGAGGCACACGTAGCGACGGGTAAATACAAAGTGCGAGTGTGTTTTTTATGGCTCAGTGATGTTTTGCATACCCACCTTATGTGGCAACAGCCTGAGCTAGCTTGTTCTCCAGGGGTGACATATGGTATGGAGAGCTATAGGGGGGGTGCAGAGAAGTCTGTTCGTACACGTGTGTTCCTGGAGTCATGCCCTATACTGCAGCCTGTAACATACAGGACATACACACATGCAAGATATAGACTACCCAACACTAATAGTGGTTAGTAATGTGTTGGCTTTTAAAAAACATATACCATCATGTTTCTCGTGACACTTTTAAACATTTTTGTTTTGTATTTTAAAACTGCAATGATTGATTTTCTTTGGTCACTTGAAGTCAGTGGAACACATTTTGGAGAAATTTGACAAACAAAAGCTCATTTATGAACCCGGCAGACACGGAGCAACATTAGTGTTCATTTGGAGTCATGTTGTTGGCCACTTGACAGACTCAACAGTCTAATATTTGCTCTTTTATGCTCCGGTTTGATCTTACGACCAACAGCTGAAAGCTGCTAAATGCTCCACTATGTTGAAAGTCATTAACTTTGACGGCTTACGAGATGATTACAAGATGGCTGCGACCTCCATGTTTGCCTCAATTAGAACAATCATACTGCTGGATTTTCTGCAAATAATCAAAGCAAATTACTCGGTTTTGACAGACCACTGATCAGATTCACCATCATACTATCTGAACCAAAACTGTAAAGTTGTGGGCCGTAAACCAAAACAACAAGCTGAAACAGGCTATAAAGCTCTGTAGTGCTAATCAAATGCTCTGTGGGTTTTTAAGTGTTACCTCAAATAAATATATATATATATATATATAACTAAAAATAATTCCACAGTAAGTGCAAGAAGTCCCTTTGCTTACAGTACCAATTTATATTTTGAGGCAGTAACTACCAACCTTTAATGAGATTTTAAACGCAACCTACCAAAGTGTGACACCCACACATCTGAGAGGGACAGTAGACAAGCGATCACAGAGAGATGTGATCCTCCCTGCGCTCTGTGAGATGAAGACAGCACAGTCACAGAGCGCTTAAAGTGAGATATTGTGTTCGCATTTCCCACTGATAAAGGTGATGAAGACGCACTGTGAGGAAATTTGAAAATGTTGAAACATTGTCCTTGATATGCCCCATTTCACTTCTTCTGCTGTTGATTTCCTCTAAAACATCATGTGTTGACAACACTGTTTGTGCAACACTCGTTATTTATAGACAGTTGTTCATGCTTTGTGGTGAGAGTGAAGTCAGGACAGTCTGGTCAATCTGGGACCATATTGGAGAATGTCTGTGTTTGCATCTGTTCTTGTACGTGAGGCAGCCAAACACGTGGTGCGCGCACACACACACACACACACACACACACACACACGAGAGAAAACACAGCAAACACAACATGGTCTGCAGATGTACCCAACTCGCAGCAGGCAAACACTTGAATAGCATCATATGTAATGTTTAATCTCAAATAATTCTCCCCTTAATAAGAAGCGTCCCTGTTGGTGTTGAAGGGTGAGATGGGCTGATGATAGCGGCTCAGTGGACACATATGATCCGAGGAAGTCTCATTTGCAAACATACCTGTCCTTGAATTCTCTGTTCCTTCGCCACAGGTTTCCATGGAAACCGGGGAAAGCAGGCAGGTTGTGTGTGTGTGTGTGTGTGTGTGTGTGTGTGCGCCGCGCGCACGCAAGACAGAGAAAACGAAAAAGTTTGCAGGTAAGAAAGTGCTTGCATCTAACAGAGCTCACTTCATTTTTAACACCTGGTTGTTCACATTAGAAATTAAGGAAAAAAAGCTGCTTGTAAATGATAAAAGGACGCTTGAAGTGAATGGCTGGAACCATGACGGTGTAAAATTCGAGTTAAAATGTGTACAAAGACATAAATAGCTATTGCAATGGTTGAATGTGTTTTGAACAGTTGCTGTTTTGCTATCAGTACACAGACATTATGTGAACCAAGTCTACAACTTTGCCCTTGACACCAAAGTGAAAGATGGAGCATATATAAGCACCGGGCTTATTCTGAGGCAGCCTTCCTCAGCCACAGCAATACCAATGATGTATTTACAAGCGACAGACAGAGAGGTCCCAGTGAATTTTTAATGAAAGCTCTGTTTGAAATTTTGAACAAGCTCAAATTGATTCATGATTTTTTAATGGGGCCTGTGGAAGCTTCCAGAATTGCTGATTGTTTCTCCCGCGATGAGCAAACATCCACAAAGGGGGGGGCTGACTCAGACGCATTTCTTCCATTTCTCTCCCTCCCACACTCTTAATATACACATAATATATCCAATATCCTGTCCAGTCTGACCTGATGTTATTGTATGCAACTTGATGGCACAGAGTCAAACACTTTGTAGACACGTCATTCTGGAGAGCTTCTCCCCGCACAATTAGAAACAGTTTTCGCCGGCTCCAACACCCCTTAACTTGTCTTTGAACTTGGAGGCCTAGAAAAAAAAAAAACAACTTGAGGGTGATAACATCCACATGAGGTCAAACTGAAATGTAATAAAAACAGATTTTGAGGTCTTAACACTGCTGTTGATCCCACAGGTCCGGTTTGCAGTGATGTCATGAGCTCATAGAGGAACAGTTCATTTTGAGGTATAAAATCATTTGCTTAAAAAACATGGAGCTGGAGCCATAAAGCAACTAGCCTAAAATACACCTATCTGCCCCCCTAAACCGAACTAATAAACATGTCATATCCAAAAAATTTCACATGTACACAAACAGAAATGTAAAAATTACAATCTATGCTTTCAGGTGGTGCATGCTCGGACAATGTCTTGGCAAACAACAGACACACACACAGCGACTTCTTGGAGTCACGTCTGCACAGCAATTTGCCACATTAGTGCAATCATGCCTGTAAATAGACTCATGTACTAAAACATGTGCCAACTGACTGTATCTGGTAACCCGGGCTATTGTTTGAGACGTCGTCATTTGTACATTTCTGTCTCTGTTCGGTCTAAAGAAACAAGATAAAACATGTTGCTTGGTGTATTTCTGAACCTAGCCGTTTCCCTCTGTGTCCAGTTATAAGCGAATTACTTTGCAGACCTAGCTTTATACTCAACTCAAACAAATAAGATAAAACATGAAGCTTTAGAGTCGTGTAGTGTAGTGCTGTCGATTCATAATTTGAAATGTGAATTTACCATTTGTAGAATGCTATTTGTAGCTTCATCACTCAAGTGCAAAAAGATTAAACAGGAAGTTTAATATATTTTCAGAATAGGCAACGTGCATTGCACTTAACGTAATTCAAATGAAATGCTTAAGTTTTTCTTTAAGTGACAACCACTGCTTGGAGAGAGCCAGGTTAGCCGTTTTCCCTGATTTACAGTTTTTATGCTAAGCTAAGCTAACTGCCTCCTGGCTCCAACCCTGTAGTTAACACACACACACACACACACACACACACACACACACACACACACACACACACACACACACACACACACACACACACACACGAGACTGGCATCGATCTCCTAACCTCACTTCTTCTGTACGTTGTAAAATGGAAAATGACATAAAACGTGTTACAGTGACAAAAGCTATGCATTCTTTAAGCGTGTGTGTTCTGGGAGGGTAAGCTTCCTTTCAGCAGGCCGGTACAACGGTCTGTGTGTCCAGGACGAGCATGCTTCTGAGCAGAAGGTAACTTTCACAACAAGCCCTTCTGGTTTCTGTCCCATAATAGAAAATTCCTGCTGTGGGTCAAGTGCTCTGCGTATGTTGTTGAAGGATTTCACAGTGGAATGAAATCAACAACAGCCATGAAGCAAAGGGCCACTTTATTATTACCAGCAAAACTTTTCTCTCAGTTTTTGTCAACACAGAATGATAGAGACATATCCAATAGAAATGAATATTTAAATATAATCCATAAAGATCCTCCTCATCACCTTATTTCAATATTTGCGACCGCTCTGTAAATAGTACCATCTCAAACAGCAATGTAAGATAATCTCTAGCAGTCAAGACCCTGAGCATAATGACGTTCAGATGTGCAGCAGGGGTAGTCGGGCTGGATTTCATGGTCCTACTTTGCTTGTTTAAAAAATGTCCATAAGGTCACTGGAGGAGGACGTTAGGATTAAAATGTTTACCTCCTGCATCCAGAGGTTATAAATCATGAGATGGGAAAGTCAGGCTGCAGCTTCTGCTTCATGGAGAAGGTTCAGGTGTCCATCCCTTCCCCTCCCCTACCTGCACTTAATTTATATTACAGGTGTAAAGCAGACTCCGCTCAGCTAAAGGTCTCCTCCAAAACCCTCAGGGTTCGCCGCGGCGTGCAATAATTTATGAAAAAAAGTTGCCAGGCTTTACGAGACAGGAGTGCCAAGCTTGTGTTACCTTTATCTATTCTGGACACAGACTCTGACCGTCTAAAATATAGATCAAAGATTGTGACCTGGGTATAGATTAGGAGAACGTAGCGTGGAGACGGCGATAATAAAACTGTAGTTCAGTTTAGTGTTTGTGCGGGAACCAAATCCTTGCGCGAATGTTTCTGTGCTATAGTGACTGAACAGAGGTGTCATGATAATATGACATTTATGAGACGTTACCTGCTTTCGCGTGTCACCGTAAAGAAGACGTCAAGCCTGCGGGCTGATCATTAGACCAGGAAAGAGCCGTGGACCGTCTCTCTCTGCAGAGTGTCAAGACAAGCAGCCCGACAGAGCTGAGACCTCTCTTCTCTGCCTCCCAATGTCACACTAACCCGCCCAAAGTCTCGCCATCCCTCTCAGTCGTGCTATTTATCCACACGGCTCTCTTTCTCTGCATCTACAGTACATCCGAAAAGGAAAGCCACATGAGAGAACCTGCCACACGGTATGATGGGAGCAGAGGCCACGCACATCATTCAGCCCTGGCAGATATTTGTTCTCTTTTCGCAGAGGAGGGCAACACTATTAAGACTGCTTAGAGCCATCCATCAGTCTCCGCTCTGACTCCGCGCTCGGTGGCATCTCCCTTTCAACTCTTTGGAGGTCAGAGGAACAGAGCGAGACATCTCAGTGTTCATTTCTGCTCGAGGCGGGGGAGCCGAGGAGCCGAGTGGCGACGGGAAGGAAAAGGCTGCCATTTCTGGGAGAACAGGCACGGGGGTCAAACTAATAGACTGGTTTCTGACAACAAACACTCAGGTGTCACCAGGCGCGAGTTAAAGAGACGGCGGGGCAGCGAGTACAGGTGCCCCCACTGGTTTTGTAACAAGAGGAGGTAGTTCAAAGGCTCGCGCTGCTTACACAACAGACATTTACCACCTCTCTGCTGTGTGCCTATGTGTTACATAGTGCAGCAGTGCTTCTCTGCAGCACTGGGAGGAAATTTGGATTTCCTGGAGACCGTTGCTTTCCATCATGCCTCTGCCGGGCTAATTTGCAGGTGGGCTATCCTCCAACATCTGGAAAGACGACAAGATCAACTGAAAGGTATGTTTTTGCTCAAACCATATTCAAAAGAGAGCAAAACACGGCCACTCCAAGCTGCTTATTACCAGGTGAAGCAACATCTGACACAAGGAACTGTACTGGGAAATTAAGAGGCCTGGCATCAGTTCCCAAGGACGTTAATATAAAGTGTCCTTCTGTAAGTCCGCTGGGTTTCAAAAAATTCCAAACGCTCACACAGACAGCTGTGTTAAACTCCACATGAGTGCAACCAACACATGGAAAGACAAACAGAAGAAGATGAAATCGCTCAGCGATGCAGACACGCGTCTGCAGTTGAAGGCCTTCACCTGGTCTCATGACAACAGAGCAGTCATGTGATCTGTGCCACAGGACAGAAAGGCGCTTTTCCCAGAATTCTCAGGGGCTCACATGCCAGCTGCATCATTATCTCTTCTCACCTCAGCTCCTCCAGTCTCTCACAATGGCTCCCTCTCTCAGCAAATTATTTGTCAATCCCTTCTTGACAAAGTCAGTTTAACACATTGATAATGCCCTTCCCTTTACCCCGAGTGATGAAGAATACAGCAAACTGTGGCTAACCATTCCCTCTACAACAGACCAGAGACCTGTACAACGAAGCAAGTTCCACAAACCCAAGGAGGTAACCCAGGTTATCTGCCTTCGCTGACCCCAACAACAGCGATCCCGCTCAGCGAACATATGGCAGTGGTTACCAACCTTTCGAAGTCAACCCAGTGTTTCTTAATCAGACTATGAGCGTGTTCACACAATAGGGGCGGTGTTTACAGCATATGACCAATCATAAGCATGTTCAGGTCTACTGGCAGAGCGGCATATTTTACTCATGAAGATAAAACTGTAATTTTAGAGAAATACTAAGAAGTTAAGCACATAATCAGAGCTAAGAGTAACAGTTGCCGCTGGTATGAAACCACTGTGTGAATGCAAAGATGAACGGATTTATAATATCACTGCTCCATCTGGAGCACGAGTAGATCTGAAAGTAATTTATTTTGCGTATTCCGTTAAGTTAATGTGTCGCTTAGATTTAATCTTATAAAACAGATGATACTTTATTCATCCCAATGTGGAAATTGTGCCGCGTATGAAAATATGTTATTCTTATTCTTTCAGCTGCAACCTTGCCGTTGTGAAACACAATTGGAAGCAAATTAAAAATGAAGACAATAATTCAAAGAGGTAAGCAGGCTTACATCCATATAGGTTATAAACACCCACACCATGATAGCACCCGCAGCAAAGTAACGCAAGGCCATGCTTACAGTCTGTGGGACTGTAAGGGGTACGACTCCAACGTGTGGCACGACAAAACACGACTCAAGAAGCCGATCGAGAACACTGAATATATGACATGATGAATCTATGATAACAGAATAGGGCTTTATACAGATTTGGGGTTATTGTGGTTGTACAAATGTGGGGCTGCTAGACCACTCTCTCAATTCAAGTGCATGATCCCTTTGCATGCAGGAGACCAAACTGTTTTTAGTTTTACCCGACTGAAAATGTGAAATATGGTGAACCAGTGAAATATGGACTGAAGCAGAATATGTCATCAGATAAAAACAGCAATCTTTTTCCAATAAATGTTTAATTTTGGACTTTTCTCTGGAGTTATTGGATGTGTTTGGATTACAAGAGTCGTGAAAACAATCCTACGCAGCCACAGCATCTAATCCTATAAATAGTAGGCCTATAATACTCATACTATTAGTGCAGCCTGTAATCAAATTTGAATGTTAATATCAAGATTGAAGCTTCAAACTATATGGTACAGCCATGGTAAGCCTACTCTCTGCTTTCAATCATTTTCTTATCTTTATTTTATTTTTTTATTTGCTCTCAAAGTCTGTTTGACACCACTGGACTCGCAGCTGAAAGAATAAGGCTAAAATATTGCCATACAGGTAATTAATACACACTAGTTATTATGGTCAGATCTATCGTGCACTGGCTGGGGGAGTGACATTAGCCCATCCAGGCCATACAATGCCCGCACGCCGTCCCGTCTGACTGCGGAGATCAAACCACGTCTGTATCTTGTGTACTCGTCTCTTTAATGCTGGATCTCCAGAGTCGGGCTCGGTTGTGCTTAAATTTACCAACACAGTATCAGAGTGATTGGCAGCGCCCAGAGGGGAATGTGAGAACCTGACTTGGCAGCATCTTTTGCTAGCATACCATACATGTCTCATCAGTCATGAAACCAGCAGCGGCATCCAGGTTGGATGGTCGGGGCTCGTCAACGATCACTGAAGCAGAGGCTGATGCCTTGCCAAAAACGCAATGTTGTGTTATTTGAACAAGCGTGATGGACAGAATAATAAGTCGAGCAGTGAGCTAATTTGCCTTTTCTAAGTTTCATTTGCACATTGAGTTGTTCAGTGGAGCCCAACTGATACATTGGCCAGGCATTCATGAGCAAGTCCTCACAGATACACAGCGTATATCTTAGCCAATAAGTAATAAAAGTTATATTTGCAGTTAGTGTTTTGAAAATTTATTTGATTAACTGTCAAAAGTCTGTTCAATAGGTCACAACTTTATGAGACAGAGGTTGCTGACCGTTTTGGATTATGAGCTATTAAAACAATGTGTTCAATAGAAGAAGAACAATTCTAAAAATAAATATGAACATAATTTTGTGTAATTGTATGTAAATCATAACTATCCTCTGAGCTGTCTGAGAATCGCTTGGCGAGTGGGGGAACCCCCGTTTAAGATGCTGTTTACCAAAAATGATTGTTGGTTTATGTTTAAAAAAAAAAAAAAAAAAGAACATCTGTCAACATATTGTTAAAGGAAATATTATTGCTGTTGTGTTGGCTTCAGAAATCCAGTATCAGTCAAGCTCTTGACATTCACACAACCACAGGCAAACATTTACATTGTTGTGGTCAGACCACACAAACTATTTAGCTAAACCCTTTTGGAAAATGGAAATACTGCTTCAGTGGCAGCTTACGTCGGAGTTTCCATAAATTCTGCAGTCCTTTACTAAATTGTTTCAGACTTCATGTATAAACATGAAGCCTCTTGAGGTTGTGAGTTTGTGGATAGTCAGACAAGATGAAATGTGTATCCTCAGCTCACACCAGACTGTTTTTCTCCTGTCAAACCTCACTGACCCATCCAGCACACTCTCAACCCGGCATGCAGTGTTTTGAAAACGTGTCAGCTGTTCTTCCAAACTATGTCTATAACATCCGCACTCCTCGTGTGCGTGTGTGTGTGTGTGTGTTTGACTGGATCTGGTATGAATTATCTCTCAGGCTTTACCCAATGAGCTCTCCATATTCCTCTTTGTGGGACTGGATCAGAATTCCTTGTTGTTTACATGCAAGTGTGAGACAGACCGGCACACGAACACCAGTCGCTCTTCGAGATCTGGAAATTCAGCACCTTTACCTGACATTGTCTGCATTCTCCTGATGTAGCTGCAAACCAATAACACCACAAACGCATAAATCTAAATGCTGAGAATACTCATTGGTCGAATTCAGACACTCAGACACAGACAAAAACGCAGAGAGGGCATTTCAAAGTTCACCACTGTTCATAATTAACAGCAGCCTGTTAGCAAAGCATCGATACGTGGGTGCCCGGAGGAGGACCTTATCGTGTAAGTTGCATCGGTGTTTAAGTTGGTTGGTATTAGGCCAGAGGTGTTCAGAGGCACTTGCCGTCTGAAAAAAAACAACACTCTGAACTTTTGAACCAGAAGCCTGGATTAACAACTGACCTGAGAGCAGCAGAATCTGGGAAACTATAATTACGTTTGATTAAGGAACATTCCCGGGGTCTGTGTCTGCATGTTAAGTGAGCTGCTGAGGTTGCAGGAGACCTGGGCCCCCATTAAATTGCCAATTTCATAGCCGAGAATGAAATATGTTATATTGGTCATGAAAAATGGCACAAGGAGCCACACCAAAGTGATCATAAACAGAGAAATATGCTTGTGCATGCACGCAGGCAGACGTATACACGAAACCATACACATTCAAACACAAATTCCCCAATTGCGTCCCATGAACAGAGAGGAAAACAGCTCTGCTTTGGAAAACCAACCAGTCATTACGGCATTCATCCCTATGGCATCCACAGTGTAATTAGCTGAAACAGGCAGCACTGTACCTATAAATACCAGACTAAACAACAGTAAACAAAGGGACAACCGCAGCCAGCAACCTCTCACATGAGACTTCAGTTCTCTCCCACAAGCTCTGACAGCAGCGGCAGTAACGATAACTGCTGCAGCAGCGACAGCAGTTATCAGATGCTCACAATTAAACCTCAGTCGAGTTATTTATTTCAGAAGCAGTAGCATCGCATGTAGCATGTACTTCTCTTAACGAATCATCATCTTGGGCAGCACTAAACACAGGATGCAGCAACGGTGCTTTTGCAAAATAGATAACGGAAGAGGAGGAGAATGACGGCTGAAATAGGCGGCCAATAGAAAGCTTATACCCACAGTCCACATCCGCTGAGTCAGACTACAGAAGAAGCTACGGAGAAGGGGTCGCTTTTGAGACCTTTAGGAAGCAGGCCCAGTGGGCAAAATGATTCAAAATCTTTTTTTCCATGACTAAGAAGAGACGTCATTAAACACTAAACTGTGATTTTATCAGCATGTAATATTGTTTACGAAAAAGGCACGACTAAAATGTAGTTTACAATATGAAACCTTTACCAATATCTATCTCACACAACACACATCGAGCACAGCCAGGAGGACTCAGAGTAGCAAGTTGAAGGCATCCACAACAATTGACATCATGACTAAGAGTAAATTAAAAAATGGTGACAAAATGAACACTAATTTAATAAAATTGCAATCAAGTATAAGTTAAATTAAATCTAATTAAAAAGTATGTCCATTACACTGAGTACTCTGAGTAAATGTTAATTTGATATATTTTTAAAAGGGTGGGAGGGTAAAGAAAAGATATATGATTACCGTATGTTATATGATAGACCTTATTCAATTAAAGACACTCCCTTTCTCCTTGTATGCAGTGTTACATTACAAATATTTCATAGAAATGGATTTGGTTCGTTATTCAGATCAACAAAATCAGTCATATGGTCAAACGATGATATTATACAAAAATAAAAACAAATATTTTGTTGACACAAAGACTGATTAACAACCTTGTTTGATAGAGATTATTCTTTGTAAAACATTTTTGAAGGTTTGTCACTTCTCTTTTAAAAACTCTGGTCTATGAACATTAAACAAATATGAGACATTTCTTGACATAAATAATAAAAAATAAAATAAGACTTTTTAATTCTTGTGTAAATTCATTATTTTTGATAAACATTGTTGTTTTACTGAATGACATTTTAGTGGGTTAAAATTCTCTTAAACTTGTGAAAAAAACTAAATGATCTGCATTATTCTTGAGGACCCTTGAATGTGCAAAGGTAACACTCCAAAGTTTCTAAATAAGCTTTTAAGTTAAATGTTTGTACATGCTTTTTACATTATTCCACCTCCTTCCATTCTCAGTGCAATCTTACTAGAACGAACCAGGAAGGAGGACAAAACTCAGACATGACGGTAAATAAAAAGAGCTGCGAGGTGCAACACGTATCATTCAGTAAGTAGACTTCTAATGGAATCAACAGCTAATCTCCGAAGCACACAACACGGAGCTTTATAAAACAATAACTCCACAGCAGCAACAGGCCCGTTAAAGCAGAAAGACATCTGCGCAGCTTTTGCGCATGTAACCTTCCGGTGCTGTCCTCCGTAGCGCACAGCGACATTGATGTACTCACCTGTCTGAACGTCACTCTGCACCTTGCAGACGTCCCTCAATCTGCTCCGGGTTCCACTTCTCTGCTCGTTCATTCTCCAAAGCGCTCGTCTCGCGCACGGACTGTGAAACCTCCGCACTTGGGTTTAAGCTTTGTGCCAAAGCATCCAACCAGTGCGCTGCTGAGCTGAACGCTTCTCTCCACAGTCACACCACAGATTATTGTCCCAATAGCAGGAGGGCCTCAGACGCCTCACTGAAGGTGAAAGATCAGCAGGGATCCACCATCAGCCTTCTAGCATTAGCATTGTAGCTCAGACCCAGAATGCACTGTTGGTCACGTCGTGGGTGTGTTTGATTTCTGTCACTTGGCCTGCTGGCCAGGTGCTGCATCAACTGTTTAATTAGTGCCACCAGTTTTTTTATTATGATGATGTACAATAACTCTGCTGCAGCTGATTGGGCTCCCTCCTTTGTACTGTTTTAGTGTCAAACCCTTCCTTTCCTAAACTACAACACAATTGCCTCAATGTCTGCCAGAAGTCACTTTTATGCCATTCAGGTGAAAGCACACCTTCTAGATCTAATGATGCTGTTTCTGCCAACCACCCATTACTTTTATTCTTAACTGATTTGCATTTTATTTTACTTCCTTCCCTTTTTTTGCGTCACACCATCCTGTTTGCCTGAACCGAGGCATCACCGTCTCCTCTCACACTCATTAGTCTTTAGAAACACGCACACAAAGAGGAGCTGTCATACTCTACTCCAGTCTTTGCTGGAGCCTGTGACCCACAGATGCGAGTGTACAGGCCTCGGTTGACAGACAAATGCTCCCTAGCCCGGAGAACAATTAGCACAGGCAGCACTGGAGACACAAAGAGAGAGAGAGAGAAAGAGAAAGACTGTCACATGGAGGCAGCTCACTGGAGAGAGACGAAGGGTTGCGACCCTGCTCCAACGCACTGTGTTCAGTTGCCAGATGCTCCACGCTACAAGACTTACTGACAAAGACGGGGAGAAGCAGAGACAGTGCAATTCTCGCCTCTAATTTCAGGGGATCCGTAGAGAAGATTTGGGCCTCCCCTCACTCTCAACAGGTAGTCAATCTAATTCCACACTCAGCTGGATCAGCCTGTCCCTGATACCTTAGGATCATGAGACACACACTGATCCTGCCGTTATAGCCTCACATGGTCATTTTGCAAAAACGCGCTTAAAGTAGTACAAAATCCCTACCGCTTTTAGCATTTTGCCAAAACAAAAAAAAAGATATAAAAGAATCATCCATGAATAATTGCAACTTTACCACAAATCACAATCCATCAAAATACCGACATGCAAGCAGATCGTTGCAAGTTTGACCTCCCACACTTTGACCACAAATAAACTCAGGAAGCACGGCGGCACATTGCATTGTTTTGATAAAAATCGGGGCATGTGTTTTTTTCCTTTTTTTTTTTTTCACAAAATAGGTGCTGTGAATTCCTGGCATGACTTCACAGGCACATGGCCTTATTTTCTCTGCTCTTTGAGGAAAATATATTTTGGTGGTGGCAGGGGTGCTGCTGGTGGAGGGTTTGCTTATGTGTGCATTTGCAAGCAGGTGTGCTCACTGGTTTGGTGTATCCTCCATCTCAGCTATGGCTGTAAGTCTGTTGTCTGTCTTCTGTTATCCGTCCAACATGTTCAGAGAGAAAACAAGCCGACTGAAAAATTCTGAAAAGAAAATGCTGATAATCATGATTTGTTTATTTGTATTTTAATTTACCATTTCTCCAACCAGGGGCACGTAAGTCAAGGTTGCATTACATTCCCCTGCTCATATGAGCCTTCTAATCCTAAAATGTCCTCAAATAAGTCTCAGAAATCCTAATTCCTTTGGAACTCTTCTGCGTTGTTTCGTTCATTGCTCTGATCACATTGGTTTTGTTTGTGTGGCATACAGGAGCGACCTTCTTCCTGTCAGATAATCATTTCAACCAGGAGGAGTTGTAGCACTTAAATTAGTGCATTTAGTAGAACACTGTAATTTATGTTGGAGTTGACTGCTGAAAACATTAATTTCAGAAATACTGTGCACCATAGCAAGTCTGCAGGAAACATACTTACATTTAGAGTCAATTTTATGATGGTTCTTTATGACCTATGACGCAGACAGCAGACATCTTAAAATGTGTCTCAGGGAGATCGTCCTCATAATAAAACTGCAGTGGGAAACTGGACGAGTCAAAATAAAGGAATTGGCAAAGGGACCTGGACATAAAAAGATTTCATATTATTTTCCATTTGGGTTAACATCTTTTCACTTGTGAACTCGACCCTGTTCAACAACAAGGCGGCAGTTAGATAACAGCTCAGCCTACATTTTAGTTCTCTGGTAACCTCACTGCCACCTGACAGGTGACTCCAGTTAATGCGTCACATCTGGCCAACTGGCCACCCTGCTCTTAAAGGAAAAAGCACACACACACACACACACACACACACACACACACACACACACACACACACACACACACATACACACACACACTGTAAAACATCAGACAGGAATCTAATGGGAATTTGAAAGGAATCAACTAAAATTGTATCATTGAGTTAAATAAATATATATATATATATATATATATATATATATAT
>NW_022280049.1:822977-824501 GCF_004355925.1 Anarrhichthys ocellatus | reverse complement strand
ACACACACACACACACACACACACACACACACACACACACACACACATATACTTAGTCACACTTGTGGGAATTTCAGAGGAAGAGGATAAAAAAGGGGTAGTTGAGTGGGGGAGGAGAAATAAAAGAGGATATAGAGAAGGAACAAAACAAGCATGAGCAAGAGAGGAGAGAAAGAGGGAGTCTACATCTGCAAAAGACTTTACGGGCATTGCAATCATGCTGCCACGTCAACACAAGACAGATAGTCTGCAAACATTGAGGTGAAGTAAAGAGTGATCTGTCTGATCTCTCCCTCCTTCTCTCTCTCCACGCGAACAACAAACTCCCTCTCTAATGTCATACAAACGCTTATTTTGACAGCTGTTCCTGCAAGAAAATTCAAGAGAGAAATAGTTCACATCCTTTAAGAGGGAAAATTTGCCTCTTTGACCGCCTTTGATATTCTCTTCCAACTTCCAAACCCTCATCTGAAACAGATGAACTCGGCTGAAATAAGGCAGCGTGTTCAGTAAAGTGCCTGGTTTCCATGTGAGCACAATCAGGTGAGAGTTATAGCCACTGTCACAGTCCATTTCAGGGTAATAACAGGAAGCCCTGTGGCTCTTTGCGCAACTTCTGCTGCGTCAACATGCGTTATTGACTCTGTATCGAGGCGTGTGCGAGATAAAAACATGAATCAGAATCTATCAGCAATTATTTTGTTCTGCAGAACTTCACATTGTTATTGTGATGTTTTTGTTGCTTTTCTGTGGGTGTCTGTTAAAGCTTGGCATCCACTTGGTTTCTTCTGCAACCACTTCATCTCCATGAAGGGGGAGATGGTGGCGTATATCATCGCAGGTCTGTTCATGAGGTCATGGACACAACTGCAGCACTTTAGTGTGGAAGTCCACTATGTTCTGCATAATGTACCAGCCCAACAGTTAGAAGCAAACAAACACAACCAATAGACACAGTGAACACCACATTGATCAAAGTCTGCCTGTGTGGCAGGTCTACCATGAGCATTATTGATCAACCCTTCTGATGTCTTCAGGGTAAAAATGAACCATCCACGAGTTCAACGGACAAGAAAAACCCCACAAAAAAAGATCTTCCTTTTCAGTTGATACATTGTTTTATTAAATTATCCAATCGACTATCATAACCAGTGTCAATTTAAAGGGATTAATGGACAAATCATGACAGCACTAGTCCCATGAAGCTCTAGGAAAGTGTTGACAGAGGTTGTAAACAACATACTGTATACTGCAGTACACACACTAACTCCCCTGTTATCACTGGCAGCTGGAATTGGCATATCAATAACAATATGTATCTACACCACTCAGATGTACAATGTTATTTTCCTATTACTCTATTAGAAGTATTATTATTGTGCAACCACTGCGTTTGAACTCAACTTCTCTCTAAATTCACTCCAGCTGATGTTATGAGCCGCCAGTGACTCCTTCAGACCTGGCATCCTAACTCCTTCAGACCTGGCATCCTAACTCCTGCAGACCTGGCATCCTAACTCCTTC
>NW_022280049.1:797846-822967 GCF_004355925.1 Anarrhichthys ocellatus | reverse complement strand
CAGACCTGGCATCCTAACTCCTGCAGACCTGGCATCCTAACTCCTTCAGTAGACGACACAGATGGTTCCGTTCTCGGTTCCGTTTCGTAACCTGATCCTTTGGCTCCACCGTGTGTCTACAAACGATAAAACACATGTCATCCCCGGGCCATTTTAGGTATTAAATGTTCATGTTAAACTTTATTGATCCCCAATGGGAAATTCTCTTTTCATTTGCTGTCCTGGAGGAAAAACAAAAGGTCTGTCTCAGCTACAAAAACAGCCCCCGTGGTCCCAATAAATGTTCAGTGTCTTACCGAAGGACACTTCAGGGGGTGCGTGTACTAGCTGACACGGAGGCTTCAACCATGACGGTCTCTCTAACACACTCGTCTGGACAAACGTGTCACTGTGGGTTGTGAGTGTGCAGGTTTTAATTGCAACCAAACACTGACCGATACTCACGTTTAATTCAGTTGCTTCAGAATGTAGTCGGAATGAAAACCTGCAAGTTCTGGCACCAGACCTTTGGCACGTTTGCATCTTCAACATCAACCACCACACAAATGATGGTTTAGATTGTGCAACATGTGAGGAGAGGGGGAGCAGGCTGTGAGCTAGCAGTCTGCTTGCTGTCACTGCATGTTTTCCACATTTCTGATAAGGTCACTGGACTGAGGAATAGGAGAAGATTACCACTAAATATACTAGCTGCCGTCCAATTTGTGCGGTGTCTAGTGTTAATTAAGTCTGAAAAAGACTGGAAAGAATAAGAAAAAGGAGGCCGCACAAGGAGAAACAGATATATTTTATTTTCAATATCCATTGCAAAGAATAAGAGGTGACACAGCCTGAAACAGATAATATAGAATTTATTTTCAACCAGAAGTAGGAAAATACATAGGTAGGTGTAAAGGAAACAAGCAGAACCTGTAGTCAAACGGAAAAAAGAAAGAAAACTAGTCCGAAGAGAATCAAGAGGACGGCTAAGGGGTACAACAGAAAGCATTGTTTACCATTCAGTTTCTTTTTAAAACAGTATGCGTTGATTTGAAAACAGCTGCCTTTGATTTCTCATCTGGATTAATGGACATTCTACAACATTGTGCAAGTGTTTCATTATTCTATTTTCTTTTTTTTTTTTGCTGGTATTTCATGAATGGTAAACAATAGTTGGTCCAGTGCATAAACACGGTGACACAGATCAATATATGTACTCAGCTGACTACAGATAGACAATCCTGATCATTGAACAACTACTACTAGATCGGCAGGGAGGAGGATGAGCAAATATACAAGATGGATGATACATGGGTCAAAGAAAGGTGTTCAGGGAACAAAACGGTCGAGCAGGTCGAAGATGAGAGAGAGATATCAGAAGCAAAAGAAACCACAACAACCACAGTTTGAAAGAGGAAACAGCTACATTTTCCAGATGAAATATTTAAAAACCCATTCTGTGCGGGTCTGAATGTTTCTGGGTATTATTGCCAAGTAGTTTTGAAAAGGATGCCTTTAGAACGAGTGCGTGTGTTTTGAGAAACCAAACCATAGAGTATGACTATGAACGCAACTTGTTCATGTGATTCAAGGGAAAAAAAAGGACAAAAGTACCTCAATTTCCTTACAGCCCTACATTTCATGAAGACTATGATGCGGATAAAAACTAAATAAATGTGAGTGGTTGGAGAAAGAACTCGCTCAACGACAGAGAACTGGACTATAAGCAGCTTTGGTGTGCACCATTACAAAGAGATGCAGCCTGGGAAATTACTCTACACCTAAACAAGCCAACTGCTAAACACAATGCAACAGTGGAAACTACAAAGCTAACGATGTGAGCGCTCAACGGGAGCTTACAGGGTGACATAACTCGGCTGTGTGATTCGCCAGATGTTCCGTCAGAAGTCAAAGTCTGGTTTAACAAAGGTGGTGAGGAGAAAGGGGGGGGGGGGGCAGTCAACAACCAAAAAGACTTAAGAGTCACATCAGTGACCATCAACAGTAACGAGCTAGTGTAACAGATTTAACCACTGTGATGCACAAGAACAGAGTGAAATGGACTAGTAGTACTCAAAATCATCACAGGACCAGTTAAGCGACCAGCGGCGCGCCGTTAGCTTAAAAACACATCTTACACCAGAACAGTGGTTCTAGTACTGAACTGCAGCCACTAGTGAGACAGCTCTGCTGTCCTAACCTAAAGGCGCTAGCACTCTCCAGCTAGTGCCATGCAACATCCAAAATAAAGCTGAAAAGCAAATAAAGAAATCAAGTTGAATATCCCTGTGCCGAATGTGTTTAGTGATAGCAATGATGCAGGAACTTTCCCTCTGATGAGCTCTCAATCCTTCATTCTAGGCATTATCATCAGCAACATTCATCTCCTCCAATCAACCCGTCAAGACAACGTCTCACCATCATGATTTCAACAGAGGATTTAGTTTGTGATGGAAATATTATTTGGGGGCAAAAAAAAAATATATATATTGAGTACAAGTAAAAAAACAATGTAGCAAACATAACACTGTCTTAGAATTCATGATTTACACATCAAAACACAATTCATTATCTTTTTAGAAAGGAAACATGAGATACATCTTTTATTCACACTTTACAAAAAAGCTAGCCTTTAAATCTACTACAATACTAATGCCATTCAGGAAAAGTAAGAATCAAACTGGACACATTGGTTTCCATTAGAGAACAAAATAAAAGTTAAAAGACAAACATGTAGGGGGAAACAAAGGGACGAGAAACCTTGATCCGAGGACTAAACGTACACTTCCCATTTACTCGCTTCCCTCTTGCTTTAAAAAATGTCATTTCAACATATACATTAAAGTAAATTCGATCTTTATTCGCTAAGATGACGGACCGGAGAGTGAGGGGAGCTACATCTCAATCAATCAAGCGCTCATTACCCGGTGGATTTTCATAAAAGCATGTCTGTCGAATTAATTATTTTTCTTTTTTGTTGCGACATCTACAAATTTCATTCATCGCAACATTCCTGTCTGGCTTTCAGAGAGAAATAGCTGAGCTCACTGTCCTTCATCCCTCGCTCGTCCAATAAGCAGAATAAAGTGGGCCTTCCACCTTCTCCAACGCAGAGGTAAGGGGTCCACAGATGGCACTAGTGACGAGGGGAAGCGAACTATACAGAGTGGTTGAGCAAAGGGGTGTTAAAAAGACACGGCTTGAGTAATATAGTGGGGTAGGGGAGGGCTGAGGTTGGGCAGTTGAGGGGTATAGGGTGATGGACAGGCATAGGAGATTTAGATTTCATGGCCTTGGAAAGAAGCAACGGGAGAGATATTTCGGGGGTTCTGGCCGTGGAGCTGTGCTAAGGTACAAATAGGGAGCAAACAATCAGAGCGAGTGGATTCAACAAAGATTACACATCCTACTGGTGTTCCGTAAGGAGGGGAGAAAGCATACCTGATTACTAGAGAGCTCAATGAATAGGAAGAATATACACATCATCATAACATTGTCACAGCTCATAAAAAAGGAAATCAACATCAGCAAAAACCAATAAAAGGACATAAAATCTTCACAAATGTCTCAACAGTATTTAAAAATAAAAGGAGAAAAGGTTGTTCAGGCGTTCGTCAAATGTAAATAGTGCAAGACAACGACAACTGCTACAGTGAGGCACGATGTTTTCTTGTACATGTGGGATTAATAGAAGTATGGGTCACACGTCACTAGTGGGAGTGTGTGTGAGATGTATCGATGAACAGATGTGGAGTCACTGGTGGGCTGCGACTCATCCTTGCGTGTCCTTTAATCTGAACTGATGGCAGCAGTGTGGATCAATGGCTTCGTTAATGGGTGAGAAGCAACAGGCAGACTACTCTGTGGTCTATTTACAATTGCAGCAATAGGCCGGCATATCAAATCAACAGCAGGGGGAGAGGAAAATAATAAAAATACCGATACATCAATTACAGCCAATATCTAGGGAGTGCAAAGTTGTGACAGTGAACGCCTTGAACAACCTCTTCTTACGTCTTTTGTACAAGCTGGTAATATCAATTCATCTCAACATTAACTGGATAAAAATTTAGCCATAGTTTACAATACAATCTTTTTTCTTTTTTTTTTTCTTCAAATCTGATCATAATTTACTCTTAGTACAAAAAAACGCCAGAAAACAGGTCTTTTGTGGTTCATATACAATCATGTAAAGACTGAGTCTAGATTTCTATTCTGTACAAACACTTGTGGGAAAAACCACGGCTTTGTGTATGAATTCATGGCTGGGGAAAGTCACTACTGGCCTCAGAGACAGTGCTACAGATCTGCCTGCAAATTACCTGTGTTGTGTGTTGAGTTGTGTGTTGAGTTGTGTGTGTGTGTGTGTGTGTGTGTCTGTGTGTGTAAGCTTGCATGTGTGGAGTTGGATGGCAACTCCAGACAGTGAGAGGAATGCTGGTTGTTACTCCTGTGTATTAGCCATCACTCGCTCTCTGCCTAAAAGCAAATCGAGACAAAGAAAAATATTTGTGAAAGCCCCGTATCGCTTTGCCCATCAGCCTAAATCCCGTGACCAGAAATGGGGGTACGTGGGTCACATGAGCCCCTTAGCACAGGCCTCGCCTCACAACTATACAAGCTGGGGTTAAAAACAGTCTGCAAACAAGATGGTAGCTGCCCTCAGTTTCTCGCTATATCCTTCCTTCACAAATTAACACTACATACAGCCCGAGGGAAACCGTGCGATTGCAGTTCTCGGGACATCTGTGGGATTGGTGGCTAACGCACCAGGGCCGGGGTCAGAGGTGGAGACTATCTTGTAGCACCGCGGGAGGCCGTGACCACACGAAAAGGCCTCAGCACCTCAGAATGACAGCGGGAAATCTCACCTCATGCAAGCTGCGCTACATCCATCTCCGGGGCCGCTTAACTACCAGCTAAAGGCTGATCCGACCCAGCAACATCCGACTCAACTGATAAGTGAATCCTAAAAAGAGACTGAGAAAGTACGCCGGCTGCCCGGGGGAAACAAGCCCGAGCCAACGATGGAGGTCCGAGACTGACGAGTCTGCTGTCGATGCTGGTTTCAGATTTATACAGGACAGACAGACGGACAGACAGACGGGCAGACCACCAGCTAGGGATCGTCGTCCCCTCAGCCACTTCCCCGCACTCTAAAACCAAACTGTGGCCCATGCGACCAATCTGAATGAGCTACCATCCCCTGTAGTAGGAAAGACCGAAGCAAAGTGGGTGGGTGGGTAGATGGGTGGATTTTGAGGAGGAGAGGGAGTCCAAAACACAAAATATGATACACGAACAGGACTGAATCAAGCAGTTAAAAAAACAAAAAAGAAAAAAACGGAGAAAGAAAAATATAGATTATCTATAACATTATACGAAATCCCTGTCGGCCAGACCTCACTGTACGAATATTTTACAGGTTGTGTATTTGTCTTCCTCCTCCGGTGTGGTGGAGGGAAGAGCTGGTAGTGGGAGGGAGGGAGGAGGGTCTGAACGGGAGAAGCAGCTTCCCCCGGTGACGTGGCGGGGGACTCACTACCTGCGTGCAGGCAGGTGGAGCCCATTGACCTGGGGGGGCAGATTGGGCAGGAGGAGCTCCAGCTGGCTGAAGAGGGAGAAGTGGTCGGAGGGGATGTGGGGGTGTGGGCAGCCGCTGACATTGTTCTCTAACAGCCAGTGGGGGTCCAGGGGGCCCAAGATACCCAGCACGTTCAGGTGAGGCTTTGAGTAGAAAATATAGTCGATGACACCCTGAGGAGAGAAGACGAGGGGAGTCACCTCAAAGCAACACATCCTTGATATTACGCTTATAAAGAAGCAGCCGTATTAACCACGACCACACGCAGATCTGTGCCGCCAGTGCACTCACCTTGAAGTCAAAGGTGTAGTTGGTGTAAGGCATCAGGCCGTCCTCGTAAGCGGTCTTCAGCTTGAAGCCGTGGGTGATCCTGCCGTTGGACGAGCTGCTCTTGCCGTTGCAGTTGAATTTGGTGAGGCTGTCGCTGTAACGAAGCTCCTTGAAGTCCTTGTGGGTGCAGTCCACCCCACCAGTACTTAGGTACTCCACCACGCCTGAAGAGAGGGAAGAGATGACCGTGATGGTCTCCATCAGAATGAAGGAAAAGTCAAGCGGCACTTCAAGGTCGCAACAGACCGAGACAAATCAGTTCCTACTATCACCGTGATCCCGCGCGACGGCCTGTCTAGCAGTACGAGCTGTAACATGAACGTAGTTATTCGATCCGCCCTTCATGGCAAGCCATGCCGCGGTTTGTGCATAGAAACAAGGCAAAATATCAATCTGTGTGATTGTCCTGTCTTTAGTTATTGTGAGGGCTACAATGATCGCTGCAGTACACATGAAGCAGGAGAGGCTGAATACCTTTTCAGGACAACTTTAGCTTCAACTAATTTGTCAAAATAACGGATTGATAAACTAGACGCACGCAGATATGGTCGGTAGATATTTCCAAGATTTTGAAATCAAACATTGTGTGGAAGGTCTTAGTGTAGTGCTTTTACTTCATGCCAAGAAACTGCTAAAACATTACCACCGCATATAATGATTCATTTCACTATTTATTAATCTGCAGATTATTTTCTGCATTGACTGTTTTATAAAAATATAAAAACCATAGTTTGGAGTAGACGATTAATCGGCCGATATCCACCATCCCCAGAAATTAACAATCATAAACTATATTACTAAGTGACATCCAAGTCAAAGTAATAAATACCTAAATAGATGTATAAATCTGTAGCTAAACATCAAATAACTACAATTTATTTTTAGAAAAAGAAGAGAGAGTGAAAGGTTTATCAGCAGTCTGTCTTTTGGTTGCGCTTCACTCCGATCGCCGTTCTTATTGAATCAGTCTTCTGTCAAATGGAATCATTAGTAAGAGAATTTCCTGGAGTGTGATTTGATGGATTACATTGCTGAAATATGTTCGATTTATTTACAACGAGCAATGCGTTGTTGTGTGAGTTACGACTGGCAAAGATTGGTAGATGCCTCTCTTAGGAACCATTCATGGGGAGATCCTAAAGTGTGCGATTTCATCTTGTGAATGGACAGTTACATGGCTGGATTATCTGGACGGGAGAACGCCAAATTGTCAAGTAAGTTTAAGATGACTTCTGTGGGGAATAATGAACTGAAGATATGACACACATACCACTTGTCAGTTTGCCGGTGCAATAAGGCTAAATATTAGGGGTGCAATAAGGCTATATATTAGGGGTGCAACGGATCACAAACCTCACGGTTCGGATCACGGTTCGGATCATTTTTCAGATCAACAAAGAAAAGGGGAGGAGACAAATATAACTTTGCTTTCCATTTATCAATTAAAGAACTTTGGGCTATAGTCTAACATGAAAACTAAAATTATTGAAGATGTCCAATTTGAAACAAATGAAATAAATAAATAAATAAAAATAAAACATTCAAGAATCCTCAACTCTGTTAAGTTTAAGTGCAACATGAGGTATGTTGATACCCTCGTCCTTTGATCAATACTGAAAGAAAGAAACAGCCAGTGAGCTAGCTTTCACTGTTAGACTGAACTGAACTGCTCGGCAACAACTTGTGTCTATGTTTACTTCCTGTCAGGTGTCATTCAAATACACAATAATGTTTACCATTACCATTATTTTCAAAAAGATGAGAATATCTACATTGCCTGGGGAGAG
Source organism: Anarrhichthys ocellatus (assembly GCF_004355925.1). Lineage (NCBI taxonomy): Eukaryota > Metazoa > Chordata > Actinopteri > Perciformes > Anarhichadidae > Anarrhichthys > Anarrhichthys ocellatus. The sequence continues at coordinate 815,287 of NW_022280049.1, read as the reverse complement.
GGTAGACCTTTCTGTGGTGACTGTAATATTACTATTGGGCCTGTCTAGCTTCCACTCTGCTGCTTCTGTCAGCACCTGCCCCAGGTGTGGGTCTGTGTGACTGTCACAGAGAGGGGGCATGTCTGCAGCACCGGACTATGAATCTCCACTCCGCCGTGGTGAAAGCAGTCAGTCTTTTCCTTTTCATAGAGGCCTGAAACAGCTTCACACTGAAGTGGGTGCGTGAGTGGACTTCGTAGTGTGGCTCAAGCTTTTTAACCAGATTTTGAAATCCTTTGTTTTCTACAACGGAGTGTCCCCCGTCGCTGACAGACGGGATGGTGTCTCTTCATATGTGTGGACATGCCGATGTATTGCCGTTATCGTGTGTCTCTCTTTAAATAACGCCTATATACCGTAAAGGTTTCGGCCACCACCCTTATCTGTCATAAGTTACAGGGAAGACAAAATGCTCCCAAACTTGCGATTTAAATGACGCCGGGGGCTTCTCAAGTTCCTCCGCTCGCCATGACTTTCGCCGTTGAATGCTTCTAACCTGCGCCGTTCACGTGAACACACTACCGCTTTATACCTGTTCACTGACACTCTGCATTGATATTCGGGGACTTGTTACTTGAAAAGGAACAGCAGCAGTGAAACTTTATTACACACTATGATGATTACACTGTAAAAAAGAAAAGAAAATAAATACTCAATTGATCCGCGGTTCACGAGTGATGCGAACCGTGAGCGGTGATCCGAACCGTGAGGGGTGATCCGAACCGATCACGGATCGATCCGTTACACCACTACCATACATACAATACAATCTTTAAAAATATAGAGTCATTTGGGTTATTTTTGGGGGTAGTTTGGGTGCTCATTCCTTTTTTCTTGTTAAACTGACAAAGCAGCCATGAAAGACAGACCTGCTTATCCAGAGAAGTTTTTGAACACATTGTTAGGGAAACAACCTAAAGGATTACCCGTCACCGTTTTAGAATCTTCAATGTACAATCAAACGAACCCCTGCGGTCAGATAACGCGCCGCTCTATTAACCTCGCGTACTTACCAGAGTCGGGCAAGGAGTTGAGGTCAGCGCACAGCACCAGTGGAATGGCATTGATCTCCCCAGAGACAGAGGACAACTTGAGGCTGCGTGTGGCCTTGTCCACTATGTTCTTCACCTCCGACAGGAACATCATGGTCTGGACCAGCTTGACGTCGGAGTACTCCGGGTCCCAGTGCATGTGGGCGTTGGCCACCAGGAGCAGCTGCTTCTCCATGCCGTGGAGGGACTTTCCAGCTGAGAGGAGGGAGAAAAGTAAGCAGGGAGATGTGACGCGGGCAGGAATTACAGCTAATGAAATACACAGCCCCAAGAATTCATTCATGGAGCACCTACAATCCTTAGGTAAGCGAGTTTCCGACCACAGTCGATTCAGAATTAGCAGGACTAACCAATCGTATTTGGCCAAATAAGAAGTCCCAAAGATGAGCACAGAGTGTCTACTCACAGGAGGCCTCCATCATCTCTTTGCGGACCTCGAGCAGCGTCGCTACCCCGATGTTGTCCTTGGTCATCACCCTGTTCAGCATCGCCTCTGAGCCCTCGGAGTTAGCCATGGCCAGCTGGTTGAACTCCACTGTGTGCTTCTGCACTGCGCTGAACCTGGAGGTCAACAGGAGGAGGGAAGAGAAGGCTTAAGGTTTGTAAGCAGTGTCGGAGATAAGTTCATGAAAACAAGCTTCCTTTATGATGCGCTGCAAACAGATCCTGGATCAAGTCTGAAATCACACGTTGTCTCAGTTTAGGACGACATCTGGACTTTCTTGGTATTACAGAAATTTATGAAAAAAATAATCCTATTTGAAAAAATGAAATTCGCTTATTTTCAACTTTATCTCTTCTTTCCAATTTATGTATATAGTGTGAAAAACACCTGCAGTTATAAGTTTTATTTTTGTGTTAGTGTGACCGCTACATTGCAGTTTACCAGCTGACCGTGATATTTAGCCGGAGAGATGCCACTCAAGGCTGCTAGCATGCGGCATGTTTTACGACGAGTTATTAAGACAATTAAGCCTCTTAGTTCGGTGTCAAAGAGAAATGTAAATTCAGAAGGTGTACTGTTGAACGTTTAGGTGGAAGAATATTTTCTTCAATGATGTGATACGAGTTTATTCTCTATATTTATCAGCCAAAGTGAAATCGCTGCTCGTGCAACGCATCCTTGTACATGTGGGTTCCACAGCACGAGAGCTCAGCTTTTTGTCCATAACTAAAAGCTAGCTAGCCAGTGACAAGTGAGAGCTGTTATTATGTCTTGTCCATGTTCAATAGCCCACCAGTACATTGTAAACACAGATATAGGCATGAAGAATAAAATGTAATGATAGTTAGAATTTATTAAGATACAGATTAGGACAGCAATGAATTGCTTCAATGACAGGAAGACTGGACTTTTCTTATCTTCGGAACTTAAGAGAAGCAGTTATCGAAATATCTAAACTAAGCAGAGCAATCTTCAGGCTCAAAAGGTACTGCAGCTGTTCAATTGCTCATGCATGACAACACTTTTAATCATGTAGGCTATTGTATTATGTATTCAATTAGGTCTTTTTTCCAGCTAACCGACTTTAACAGAGACTAACATTGTTCTCCCAAAGCTCTGAGAAGCTCCTCAGACTCACATTTAGTTAATTGGTAAAACTTGATGCCGCTCAATATCGGAGCAAGAAAGCAAGCAGAAGTCTGACACAGTGCAGCATGATTTAGGTAAAGCTATAAGATTGATGACATGCAGTACAATACATTTTTATAAGAGTGGAAACTAAAACCATTCAACTTATGGTGACTTATCGGTTCAATAGAACGCAGAGATCAGCACTGCCAGCTGCTGTATGGACTAAACCTTAGCCTTCTATGCGTTTAAATTAATGTCAAATACATGATTTGTTTTTATTGCAGGCTAATAACAGTCGCATGAATGCCATCAGGTTGCATTGTTTTTACCTCAACAACACTAGAAGCTGTTATCCAATATCAAAACTCTACAACAATTCATTCTGTTTAATCTCAGATAATTAAGTTTATGTTATGATTTAAATATAAAAAGAAAAACGATTTGTCATTATTTAATGAGATCACTTATTAAAAACTGGACTGATGTTTATTTCATGTCGTCTTGGCAGAGTACCCAAACAATTTAGCATCGTATTCTCGTAGTCAGGACAGCTGAAAGCATCAAAATCAATGCAGCAAAAGCAGAGATATTATCTGTTTTATTCCATAATGTCTCTTTCTTGCACCTTTATTACCTACAACATGTCCATCACCAGTTTAGAGATTCTGCGGTTATGCGTGCAGCTGCTAACAAAGCCTCAGGATGCAAGCAGACACGAGTAGCAGCTACAGAGGTCTGATGTCTTTGTTGCTCCACATCAGCCGATTTCCAACTTGAGGAATCACTTAATGAAATGCATTAGCCTTAACTCGGCTCTCTGTGGAGCCACAAAATGCTTTATACAACTTTTTCTCCTGCATATGCAATAGTACTTGAGAAAACCTGGAAACAGACTTTAATGTGCGAAACCCATGTTGTGCCCCTTTAATGCAAATCAACATTAACAGCTCAGGTTCACTGACCACAACAACAATCTTTAAAAGTGCTTTCTCACATAACGGCCCACCAATGTCGAGGGTCAGAAGTGTGCTGGATATTGTAAGTAGCTATGGCTGACTCAGAAAAGCACCACTTTCATATTCTACAAACACGTGCAAGTTTCTCAAAATAAGGATACAAAATTCAGTACTCATATCGATGTGCTACGGTATAAAAAGAGCCGGTTTTGAAGATTGCCGTCAATGTCAACCCCCAATATTCTGTCTCAAAACATCTAGCTTTTGTAGCCTATGGATGCAGACGGCTTGTGGTTTCACAGCTGTGACAGTGACGTCTGATGGCTACAACAAAGAGACCTGCTAGTTTGCAGAATAGTCAACTGGTTAGGTAGGGTCAGCAGTGGTGGTTCCACACCGCTCAACAAAATCAAGACACCGTCAACCGCAATTAAAAACAAAGAAAGCACAGGTTTCAGTTTCCCAGCATTACAGATTTGAGTGAAATGCTTATACGGTCATACCTAATTTCTTTGTTCGAATTATTGCTAAATGGAGGAAAAATTACAACTATAAATACACAACAAAAACACTGTAAGTCACTGAAGCAGCAATATTAGGAGCTATCCTAACTATCCTCATGCAATATCAGATATGAAGTTATTAACTGGATTCGGACTTGGATAAATAAAATCAAAAAATGATATTTAACGTTAAGAAGATTAATCAAATAATTGTATGTCCTAATTCTATTCAACGAGATATAAAGGACAATAACTGCAAAAATAGTGAGTACATACTTTTCTGTTTTGTAGAAAATCGCACAACCATCCACGTGTTTACGGTCCGACTCCGACATAGTCCTGGCTCGTGACTTTGCACTGAAGAACCCTTCGTACCCCTGCTCCTTCAGCTCGGGCAAGAAGAAATTGTAGTACTGCTCCGTCTCAACTTCCTGTAATCAACAAGAAACTGGTCAGGATGGGCAACAGGAAAGATTGACAGCCACTCATGGATAACAAACACCGCCTTCCGAAAAGAACAAAAGAAATTTGTATACAAGACTGGTGAACAAAAAGAGCCTTTATTGGCGTGCATAAGCTGTGGCTTTTATTGTGTCGACTTGAAGCGTAGTCAAAAAACATCTTGTTGGATTTGCATTGATAACAACATTTAGTTCACTTCAGTGGAAACCTGAAGACACACTTTGACGTCCATCTCTCACCTGCAAACTGATGACGTCCGCATTGCAGCCCATTATCTCCTGCATGATGGATTTCTTCCTGTACTCCCAGTTTAGAGCCCAAGAGGGGCAGTAGCCGTATAGCTGACGCGTGGCATACTTATCACACAGCACGTTGTAGCACATCACAGAGAACAGTGCTGTGGGAAGAAATGGACAAACAGGACGGAACTTAGAATTGCTGGAGAAGCTGATGATTTATTGCCTCAGATATTTTTAGGAGGGGACATTTCCACAGTTGTTTAATTACTAGTCTTAAAATTAAATGACCACAATAAAGCCTAGCTCAGTGCTGTATTATTTCTTCCTGTCTATACATGGAAAAACATTCATCTTACGCAGCATTCGGTAAACAAGGTAAATTCTATTCCACTTAAAAAGAGAATTTTGGCAACACATCCAAATAGATTTTGTGTGTGTATGAATGAGTGGTTTTTGTTGTTGTTGTATTTATTGATTTATTTCTCCCAAAATTCTGTATAGAGGCACAATTTGACATAAAGTTTGGTTGGTTGCGTCATCTGTTAAAGAGCATTAACCTCGGGTATGTCGTCCTTACCTGAGGCCCGTGTTCGGTCTGGTTCCTGGAGGGAAATCCATGACCGGGCCGGGGGCTGCTCTGTTGGTACTGAGAAGAAGGGAAAAAAATGGTTTAATACGGGGGACAACATGAACACAGATGTCAAACAATTTAGTTCAAGGTCCTGTAAGCTGTTGGGTTCACAATTTCACCACCTATATCTATTGACGACATTTTTGGGGGAAATAAAAACTGGCAATATGCAATTCCTGTTCCGGTCTCAGAACTGCCAGAGAGAGGGGGGGGGGGGGGAGACTCACTGCGCTTGATAGCCCCTGCCAGATTGTCTAACAAGTAGTTGAGCAGTCTCCGCGTGCCATCAGGTTCCTGGTAGAGGCTCATAATTTCTTGTGCAAGTGGGTTTCCTGGTGAAGGAAAAGCAAAAGTGGGCTGAATCATTGCTAAGAGAACAATGGGATTTCAAGGCTAGAATGGCTACAAAAAAATGATTGATAAGCCACTCACCTTTCAACCCCAGTGTTTGTAACTGAAACAGTTTCCCCAATTCAAATGGCAGAACTCGCAACTGGTTGTTATTTAAAAGCAGTTCCCTGTGGAGGACATAGGGGAATTTGATTATTAGAAACCAGCCCTCCTGAGAAACAACCAACTTTATTGCCGTTGACAAACAGTATTTGCCTACGCCATGCTTTCCTTCTTCAGACTGTGTTAATGTGAACTTAATGTGGAAGAAAATTGGCAGGTATCTTGTGAATCTATGATTGATTGAAAAAACACATGTCATAATGGGTAGTACCGGTGTGTAGCATGTGTGAGAGTTTAAGATCAACCCTGTGACAGCTGTACCTGAATTATGGGTTAATTATAGCCTAAAATTACTAACCTGAGAGATACCATGTTGCCGAGCTCTGACGGCAGGCTCCTGATCTTATTGGATGAGAGATCCAGGTACACCAGGTTGTGTAGTTTGGCAATGTCTGGCGGGATGCGTGACAGTGAGTTGTCACTAATGTGGAGGGCAGTAAGATGGGTGAGAGACCAGAGGGCTGTGCTGAGACTCCTTACTCGGCCTGCAGTGACGGTGGGAAAGGAACACGTACAGGAGAATTAAATTCAACTCTCCAATTATTTACTTCCCTCGCAACAAAGCAAAAACATGGAACAACTTGTTTCCCATTGGTGTGAATGGGTCAACACTGGGTTGAATGATTTCACAATAGTTAAGATGATGCTTGTGCATAACTGTAGGTCCGCATTAATTTCCCGGAAAACATGGACAAACAGAATCACGATAAGACTGTTGATTACACCCACCATGTTGCCTCTCCAGTGTAAAACTATTTTACAGTGACCTTTTTCAAACCTAGCAAAACACAGTTCAGAATTTGAGCTGTGATGACTCGTCAATTAATCAAATTTATTAACAGAAAATAAACTAACAACTTCAACAACGGACAAATCCTTAAATTGATTTGTGAGGGATAATGCCTATCATAAACTGGTCCCTGCATCTGTTCTGGTTAACATGTGGATATATGATAATTGAGTTTCCTATAAACTATATTTAATATCATTGAGTTTTGGGCTGTTGGTCAAGCAAAACAAGAAATCGGTTGACCTGGGCTCTGTGAAACTGATGAACATTCAACACTATTTTCTGACATCTTTATGGGCCAAGCAGGTAATCAAGCGTGTAATTGGCAGATTCATTTATAATGAAAAATAATCTCTACCAGCCTTACAAGGGACTGTAGCTACAATGAACAGTGACGATCGTCTTTGACTTAAATAATCAAATGAATGATGGCTGAACTCCATTGAGCTGCGTTGCCTTAAGATTCCTGGTGCAGTGCATGCTGGGTCGCTCTTACAGTGGGCATTTTAATAGAACAGAGCCATGTGCTATTCCTAAAATGACATGTCAAAATGTCTGCTGTGTAAAAGGCCTGTCACATGTGCCCAATAGGCTTTGGGTTCTGAAAGGTAGATACACAAAACACTACTTTACCTACTAAACTAGGAACTCCCTGAAAATACTCACCGCTGATTTCTAGCTCAGCCCAGTATGACTTCTTCCCGTTTGTTGCCTCCTCGGTAGACATTATTGTGTACATCCGCCTGGGATCCGGCGGGTCATATTTTTCCTTGGGCATTCCTATAACACTGCAGAGATCATTTTGATTTACAATATCATCCATGGACAGAGTCAAAGATCTCCTATATACCATCAGTTGAACGACATTTAAGGAATTTAGTCCTTCAGCTAAAGCTGGAATACTGATTTATGTTAGAGGAAGTGTACACATTAGCTCATCGGGTAACCACATGCGACACATTTTAAAAGGCTAACGTTACCATATGGACACATGTTACCATATGTACACATGTTGACACGTTTTTAAATTCAGATATAAAGTGATACGTTACTTACAATCGTTTATAATACTATACAATTTACTTTAAACTGCTTTCTTTAGAGACAGATTTCAGAGTTAAGTTACATAAAAGCAACATTAACGTAGTAGCACATTCCATGCTAAACTTAGCAAACTAGAACAGAGTAAAGCTTTAATTAACCTTTGGCGAATATCTGAATATAAAACTGCATTAATAAAACTAGTAAAAATAGCTACCTCTAGCTAAAATTAGACGATTTTTCCTCTCGTTGTCGCTAACTCATTAGCCTAGCTTAACCAAAATAGGTAACGTTAGCTATCAAACTATACATAACAAACGTTAAATAGCTAAAGCTAGCTTGTTTGCTAACTAGCAGGATAGTAAACGAACACGCGACGTTAGTGATATTGTGATATTAGTTAACTGGCTTTAACGTCATTTGCGAGTAGGTTAGCTAAAAAGAAGCACAAGTATATTAAAGGATACTGCACAATTTCTGTTTACATAATAGCAAAGCACTGACTTGCGCATTAACACAAGGCCACAAAAAAAGCGCATTAGTTAGCTACCGCTAGCTAGCCTCCAAAAGCAAGAATTGGCTACTATGTTGTAAACTGCGAGCGAAACGAGCTCACTACGCGACACAATGCTGGGGTTGCAAGAAATTGCGAGCTATTTAGTATAGCTCGAGGTAGCTTGTTAGCTCAAAGCAAACATATCTCAATTACTCGAAGCTGAGCGACTTCCTATCAGATAAGTCCTACTTTAAAAAAACGACCACGGCGCTTTAAACATCTAAATACGATTGCGGTGAAATGTCTGAGAACTGTTCAGGTCTAATCGGAATGATTGCTGTTTTTCATACCTGCAAGAGCATACCAAATCGCGAGGACGACTGCGTGTTCTCTTTTGTTTTCTAGCTACTTCTCACCCGTTTCCGCTGCTGTATCATGGCGACTGAGGGGATTTTTTTTTTTCTCCCTGTCGGTAACAGCGCGTGATCCTATTGGTCAGCGTGCAGACGGTCCAACCAGCTGTTGAACCAGAGTAAATAAAATCCTAAAAATGATGAGTGATGGACCAAGTTATGGATGGATGGAATGCCACAGTTCAATTTACTGTGGCTTATTTACAAATGATGCATAGTTAGCAGACTATAGTAATGCAGTCAATGTAATGATGTAATGGTTGCATTTGTATGGCGATCCAAGGAAGATTGCACTCATTGATAAACTGATGCCTTTGATAATAGGTAATTAAGAGATGCCTGATATCAATATATTTTTACTTCATAAAACACAGCAAGGCACTGCCTTTATTTAGAATACAATAATTGAACAAGACAATTCATACAAAAATATAAATATTAATTTAGTACAGTCTTTAACATTTCATTCAAGAAACAAAGAACAAGTATTTTATTTCAACACTGGCAGACGTCTAGCAGGTGATCCTGCAGATAAGTGAGGGACTCTTCCACATGGAGCGGTAAGGCTTGGCCGAGGTCCGCCTGGGATCTGGACAGGAAGACCTCCACAGCTTCACGGATGGCGGGCTTGGATATCATATCATCTGGCTTGTAAACCAAGTTGGCAAAACTGCCTCTTTGGTCAGAGACTGAGTTGCACAGATAGCCTGGGTATAACAGATGAAACAAGTTAAACCAAAATGGGCTTATTGCTCTTGTTAAAATGTTTTAATATTCAGGGCTATGGTACATCTGGTATGCGTTAGTGAAAGTTAATATAACCCATGTCGTAAAGGCATTCTCAAGGATAAATAATATCTATGGATATCAGTGGTTAAAAGACTATCACAAATATACTTAATATTTAACGACAATACAAACATTTTAATAGAGGTGACTGTGAGTCAAAACAATCAACACATACATACAAAAGGACAGAGCACAGGAATGGCAAAAAAAAGTGAATAAAGTTCCCTATTATAATTATATCTAAATTTGGCATATAGCGTAAAATAAATTCATTCATTTATTCAGTAGAATATTTGCACAATAGTGACCAGAGATGAACCAAATACAGAAATAGAGAATTGGTAAATTATAGTAAGTAGGAAGGAAAGGGAAAGACATTTGACTATGTGACCAGGAAACTCCAAGTCTTGTTTAATCCTTTTAACCACAGTAAGCACTTTTCTTTCTCTGCTGTACAAAAAAAACAATTCCAATAAAACAGCTCAGTACAATCCCAGATGGTGTCCCACCACATATTGCACATTTACTGGAATCTGAGGTTTCTCACGTGCTCCAAACACCGTCTGCTTAAAGTCAGCAGGACACTGGAGAGCTGTTCTAGTCAGTACGGACGTTGGTTTTGATTCTGACCAGATCACCTCACTCACCTTATGTATTTATGTATTTCTTTAGAATTTATTGAAGAAGAAAGTTGATCATGTTTTGTATAATAAGCATGTTTCATCATTCTGAGAGAAATTCCCATCAAATTATGGAAAGGAGAGCAGTTACACACTCGTAGCCACAATGCACAAACTATTTATTTATTGATATTAACAAAGTTTTGACATGACAGTCTTTCTCAGGGTACCGTGAAGAAACGTTGGTAATCCCATTTAATCGTTTGTGCATCGTGGCTACAGCTAGCTGCAAATACTGTTGCACAGTTTACTGGCATTTACCAACATTTCACCTTTCATCGCTTTGTTGTAGCTGAGCAGCAACATCCAGAGAAGATGGACCAACTCTTCCCACCTCTGCCACCGTTCAGTACCATCCTGGAGGATAAGTGTTGGATTGTAAATCACATATGTTAACACAACTACATCTTGTGAAGCGCAACAGCTGACTGATACGGTAAAGGTGAAAGCAAGGTGCAAGAGTGATATTCACCGAAGGGTCTGGTGTCAGAGTGCAGTACTTTAGAAAGTGAAGCAGAAGACTGAGCGACATGGGCAGAGGGGTTTTCAGTGGGCATCCATAGTCCAACAGATGTTCCAACAGCTTACATCTCAGCAGCTTGCTCTGCAGGCTCTCCAGCAACAACATCCTGCGTGTCAGAAACAGATTAGTCCGTGATAGCTCCGAAAACATATTTCAAAAAGTTCAATTTAAAAACCTCCATGATCATTTTGTGACTCCATTTAAATGTATTAATCCTTTAAATAAATAATGACATTGATTGCCACGCATTTGATTTTTTTTGTTAATGATATTATACAACTCGTCTCAAATTGAATATTTAAAGGCAAACTATATTAATTTATTAATAATTTACTGTACGTACCAATTATAATTGACAATTTCAAAAGTCTATGAATATTCCAGTGGCACAAAACCACAGGGAAATGTGATCTTTGTATATTAAAGAAAATAGTTTCTTCCGCTCACTTCAACTTTCCATTCATGATGAAGCAAAACCGGCTCATCTTGCCTCCCTCACTCGACTCCTCTGTCCTCCTCCTCACCTGTGTACTCGCAGAGGTATATTGCTGATGAGCATATGGAAGAGCTCCTGGGACAGCTTGACGGAGTTTAGAGCTGGAGACCGGTCCACCTCAAGAGCCAGGGACAGCATCCTCTGGAGGATGGACACCATTCTGCACGGGTCAACGGCACAAAAACTTAAAATGTGGGGAAAACAGACATAAAAGCAGCCATAATGATATATTCATGCATAGAACAATTCATTATAAAAAATTTAAAATAAACTATTAAAGAATGTGTGATTGACCTGACTAGTTCATCTCTCGCTCTGGCTGCTTCTCTAGTCTCTCCACACTGTGTTGATTTCATAATGGCAGAGAAGAGCCACTTGATGACCTCCCTGGAAAACAAATAAACATCCACATTATTATCACAAATAAAAAGTATGAATTAAAAACTTTACCATTTTTAATCTATGAACATTAATGTGATCACCCTAGCATAGAGTGATGTGCAATATTATGTTGTATATGTCATAAAGTAGCCTTTATGACAACGTGAGTTTAAATGTTACGTCTTCTCTTGAACCCTCAATTTCTTAAGACAGCTGTGAGTTTTGTTCACACCAAAGAGGTGTTTTTTTTTGGGCAATCATCCAATAACATGCAACATTAACAGAGAATAGCAGTGCATTTAAAATCAAACGCCACTGCTGAGACACAAGTAAAAGTGCATTACAGTATGAAAGTCAGTACGTAGGAACGATCATTTGTGTGGGAAGTTTACAGGTTTTGATCCCCTGAACTAAACAAACATTTTCAACACGAAAAATAAATAACAAGTGCACCTGACACGAGGGAACTGCAGATCACACGACAATGTTGCCTTGGCAATGGAGTGGTGGAGTGCAGAGATGGAGCGTTTGGCCTGCAAGTCGTCCTCCAAAGTCTGCACAATATAGTCCAGGAGCATACGCACAACCGCACATGGATGTCTCTTTGTATGGGAACAAGGAAGCAGGAGAGGGCACAGATAGGGACATGTCAGTGTACTTAGATCACAAAAACAGCTACTCAGCTGTAAGTATATGCATACTACGGCAGAGTGAAAGAAATATCTAAATACTTTTTTTTTTTACCAATGACACATTTTGCTATCTGGGATAGTACCTGATCGGCCATGACTGAGGTCAGCAACTCCCAGTCCCATGGCATTGTGGTACTATCAGCCATGTGGTGTCTGCAATCAGAAAGCAGTTTTAATCTCTAACTCTAAACATGGAAGAGACAAGATGGAAGGAGGGACGAAAAGGACAGATCAATCATTTAAATAGGAAGGCTACGAATAATGCATTACTCTTATTCCGAGATTCGCTCACCTCTGTGTCCTCATCAGCAGATTAAAGGCCTGCACGCACAGGTGATGAGGACACTGCAGGTCGAGCAGAATGCCACGCAGCAGGTGGGAAGTGATATCTCTGGGTGGATAGTAACCGGGCTGCAGCAGGTCAGACAAGAGCTGCAACGTGCCCTCTGGATAGTTCTCATCGATGGTACTGTAAACTAGGCTCAGGCTCTGACGGCACAGCACCTCTGGAGCTCCAAAACCTTTTTCTTCTTCTTCATTAAGCTAAACAAAAAAGAAAATAGAGTCTGTACATTCCGCCTAGCATATAATCATGTGCAAAGAGAGCAATGGAAACAGAAAGATTTGGAGAAATGTCTCTTACCGGGGCTTGAACTGCTCCAGACATTATTTTCCTGAGTGTAACTGGGCACACAAAGTGCCTGTCCTCTCGACTGGCCACCCTAAAGTCCATATCAAATGAGCTCTCTTTGTTCACTTCGTCTCCGTCACTACCCTCTTGCCAATGAAAAGACACTGGACTGTCAATGCCCAGATCCCCACTGTATGTCCCGGCCCCAGATCTGTCATCCATGTCCTCGTTGGACACTGACAAAAGAGGCTCATTAGGGATGCTCCAGTGCAGGGAGTCAGAGCTGTTTGAGGCCTCATCAGCATTGAGCTCCTCCGACTGTCGTTCAGTCGGACTCTCGGCTAGTGTCTGCTCAGAGGTGGGTGTTGGGTCGACTTGGCTCATAATGTTCGGAGATATGGGATTTGTGTGGGACAGAGAGTCTAGATCAAAATGCTCAGAAGGGTTTGGTCCTGTGGGAGGAGAGTTGGGGAATAAGGGATCAGAGAGATAGCTTTGTCTAGATTCCCCTTTGTCTAGTTCCAGTTGTATCAGTTTGGAGCAGACGACTTCTTCCTGTAAGGAATGCTGTGCTTCATCTTGGGATGACAAATTGGATGTTGGCGGGGGGGTGGGCACGGATGAGCAAAAGTCCTCTCTCTTGTCTTCACGGGTGCTGGGCTCCTTTGAGGTTGCAACAGAGCCCCCTTTGTCTGAGCAGGGAGAGTCAGCTGGGGTCTGTAGAAGCGGAGATGTTTTACCGTTTAACTGTGTGTTCGTAAATGTATTACTGTTCTCTTGCTCTTCCTGTGTGATGAGAGATTCAACCACCGTAGACTCCAGCGAGGGATCCAGGTGGGTACCGTGTGATTCCGTAGTTATCCTTAAATTACTAATGCATTCTGGCGCTTCACTATTATCGTCTAGGTTCAGTGACATTTGTGTACAATCGTTGTTTAAATAGACGGAACACTTTGATGTTTTCAGTTCTGCAATGTGAGTTTCAAGGAAAGGAAATCGTCTTAATTTTACAATTGCTGTGCGATGATGCGTTTTGTGTTGTGTTTGAGAATCCAAAGGTCTCTTCTTTGGCTTTAGGCTGCAACAGTCCTTCTGTAGTGCAAAAAGAGTTGGGTCTCTTGATGAGCTTTTCTTCAAGTTACAATCCGGTTTGTTTGAAGTTTGATTTGTATTCGTACTTTCTTTTTTCAATCGAGTGTCATCTGGTGGCAAATTCTTTGTCTCCAATATCGTCCCATGTGCTACGTCGGTCTCAGTCAGGTCTACCACCGTCAAGGCAGAGGCATTTTGTCTTTTGTGTTTCAGCTCTGGAAGAGTCCATCTGGGATCGGTGAGGTCGATATAAAGCTAGAAAAGAGAAAAATAAACAGTAAACATCATGTAATTACAGTGAAGAATGTCATGGCTTCTAAATAAACAGTAAACATCATGTAATTACAGTGAAGAATGTCATGGCTTCTGATTCTGTCAGTATAAACACATGCAGTTCTCACTGACTTTTCTCTTGGCCAATAATTAAAGTATATGAAATTGTGAAACTTGTATTTTTAGTTGATAATCCACACTTCTGAGAAGGCACACAGATATTTCCCCACAACCTTAATATGGGGGTATCTCTCCCTTTCATATCTCTGGGTGTATTAGGCCATTGTGGAAATCATAGAGTAATGCTGTTTTATGGCAAAATTGCAATGTTTTCATTTGATATGACCATGTTAGAGAATGTAAACAAAGAATAAAGTAAACATATTACATTTAGCAGGACAACCATAAACAGTAGAGCAAAGCCACAAAGCATATGGATATAAATAACTAACACATTATCTATTCATCACATTGCATTGATTGCTTGCCATGGCAGGGCTTGCGTCACCCGAGGACAGATGACATTAGCAGCTCAAATGGTCATACCTAGAATTCACATCATGTTGTAAAAGTATTTCACCACCACGGGATTGTGGGAACAGACACGACGCCAAAACAAAGTCAAATTGTGTTAAAGTTAATCTATGTTTATGTATTATAATAACAGGAACAGCCCAATTAACGTTAGGTTAAGTTACACATTAATCTTTGCTAAGGCAATATCTTCATGACTCTTGTTAGCTTTATCCGACACCCTCACCTCGACAAGGCAGCAGAAATAGAGGAGATAAAGTCTCTATATTTACCTGAGGAAAGCTGAAACACTGTACGTTTCTGTTCGGTTTAAATTAGCTACAGCTGCAGCGACATCTTGAGGACATTAAAAGTTAGTTAGAACTCGTTTCTACCTTCTTATACAAGTTACAGACAATGGTTTCTACAGTAACAGCCGAGGGACGTTCGCTCGCGCGGCATCTCACCTGTGGGACGTTGAACGTCGGGCCAATATCAACTCGCACTGCAGTGAGGGGCGGTGGGTCAGGTTTGGTCGGAACACCGTTGCCGAAGGAGCCGACGATCTCCACATCAGAGTCTTCTTTTTCACTGTCGGAGCTGAGAGTGATCACTTCATCCATGTCTCCAGCACCCTTCGAGCCGCCTCACAACGAGACAGAAACTTCAGCCGCTTGCGTTGGGTATTATTACCTGAAGTGGACCCATGATAGTCGCCCCAGTCCCGACGAAGGAAGAGCTAACACACGTTAACTCTGCATGTAACCTTTGGTCCTCTGGCATTTCCGAACAAAATCCAATGACATTGCGTCCACACTGTTGAATCAACTGTATAACCGACAATCCAAAAAAATTGACGCTTCCTGTTTTTTCTTGTCTTTCTTCTTCTAGTGTATGGATGGATCACACCCAGCTACACAGTTGCAAGTAGCACCACCTACTGGTGTGTGAAGACTCAACCTGCCACCACTTCCTCTAATAAAACCCGTCCTCTAGCTTTGTGCTACCCAAAAGTTTGACACAGTTTACTCATTTGGTTTCTCCAAATCACTCAACACACATGCCTGCCCACTGACTTTTAATCAAATTGCAGTGAAGCCAGTTGGAACCCACTCCTCCACCCTTTAGCTTGTTTGTTAACCCTGTCACATGACCTTCTTTGCTTTTATTGTACACCTGTTGTATTGTGCTTGTAATGGATGAATGGTTCCATTTCATTCGAATTAGGCTTCAGGTGATCCAAACAAATACCATAACATTTAATTTGATGGACAAACAAAAAACATTTTATGGAATTAGATCACATTCAAAAAATGCACCATAAAATGTAAGCTATCTCCTGTGGAGCAGTACAATATGCAAGAGTCTACCTTAACCCTCCTGTTATGTTCGTTTCTTAGGTACAGCCATTATGTTCCCGGGTCAATGTGACCCGGTGCATGTTTAATCATCCAAAAGTTGTCAGAAACCAAAAATTCCTAATAAATATAGTTTGTACTGTTGGGGATTTTCCCACGGTCAAAAAGCCCACCGTATAATCTGACTCCAAAAGACTACACCTTCAGAAGGACCCCGCGCAGATCATTTTGATTGGAATTACATTCGATGAACAGAAGACGGTAGACGATCTATAAGTATTAACAATTTAATAAGTCAAGCATCAAAGCATAAAAAACATAGATCTATGGTTTCACAAAACACAAGAATTGATCAAGTATCCCTAGCAACAGACACAAAGTCAGGGCTCGGTCCACGCATCTCTCCTCTCGGTGTTTTGTGAGCCCCCCCTAATCATTTCCTTGTTTCTTTATTCATTCTCATGAGGAGTTGACCTTGTCCTGCACAGGGACGAGTTATCTTCACACACACACACACACACACACACACACACGCCAGGGTTGGGGCCACTGTGTGTGTGGGAGTCCTGTCGTTCTCAGGGATAGCGAAGAAGCGGTTCCTGCTTTCCACCTGTTGTTGCTACATAATATCTTGCGGACTAACCCGCTTCACAGCACATCTAGTTACGAGTTTAAGCTAAACCACCTGTGTGTCAGAGCTCTTTGTACGGGAAGCGCGTGAGTGCCTCACCCGGAGATTCAAACCTTCGCTCTATGACACACGCAACACTATTGCAAATCAGCACATACATAATACTTATACGTTTAATGCCTGTAAATACCGTCAGCATATTTCTACAGTACCTCATCACCAGCACCATTACTAACAATTCAATCAGTATTTATTGGAATGGAGTTATTCACCCCTCCATAGATCATAGTTCAATTCGGATAACTCACTCGTTTTCATGAAAAATACATGTTCAAACTATTTTTGGGTACATTGGAAAAACCTAGATATAAATTGCATTAGACTACCATAACATGTATTTCTTTCAAAAAATGTTTACAGTTTGAAACTTTCTTTTTTTCATGGGGTGATGTAGATAAATAGAGATGACCCTGCTGTTCAGGGTCATATTGACCCGCTCACTCAAAATCAAGCCAAATGAGTCATAAGGATTTGTATTGAAAGTAAACTCTATTTATGTTTATTCATAGTGTTAAGAAACAGACATTTACAAAAAATAAGATATGAACACAATGAACGAGGTGAGTGTGTGTGTGTGTGTGTGTGTGTGTGTGTGTGTGTGTGTGTGTGTG
>NW_022280049.1:759131-797836 GCF_004355925.1 Anarrhichthys ocellatus | reverse complement strand
GTGTGTGTGTGTGTGTGTGTGTGTGTGTGTGTGTGTGTGTGTGTGTGTATGTGTGTGTGCGTGTGTGTGTGTGTGTCTGTGTGTGTGTGAGAGAGAAATGGGGTGAAACATGGTGGGAGGTAGAAATATGTTGTCTCACATTTTCAAAGAAAGAAATGGTCTAAACGTGACCCTTCTGACCCCTTATAGCCTCCACTTTCACTGCCGGGTCAAATTGACCCGAATATCATCTCTGTAATATAAACCTGCAGGGGGGGTTGCGAATACATGATCATTTTTTATTTTTTTTTTGTTCACGTTGATTACACTAATTAAGGCAAGCAGAAGAAGTTTCATACAAAAAAAGTACTTTCAAATGTTTTTTCTAGATTTTCAAACTTTGAAACGGGTCAATTTGACCCTCAACATAACAGGAGGGTTAAAGACTATTGGATTTATTCTAAAGATCCAATTAAGCATAATAAGTTAGACCTGTGCTTAGGTAAAAAGGTCCGCTTTGAAAAAGCTCTATTTGAGACACTTTACTGACAGACGTGCAACGTTTAGAAATTCTGACATAATGAACTATCTGGTCAAAGTGATAGAAATGTGCATTAGTTATAAATCAGTCAAACAAAGTAGTCATGTTGACCTAAAACAAAAAAACTTGAAAAAAACTTGAAAAAAGGATTTTCTTAGAACACCTTTCTCTTGTTTCTTTTGTTATTTGACAACTTAGTTACACTAACAATAAATAATAATAATAATAACTTTATTTATATAGCACCTTTAAAAACAGAGTTCACAAAGTGCTTTGACAGTCAAAGCAGCAAAAGCAAGACAATAATAACAACAGAAATCTCAGTGAGACTGTTGGATACGTTACAAATAAACTAGGAAATGAATGAAATAAAATAATAAAAGATAAAAATAATTTAAAAAAATACACATGTACATAAATATATATATATATATATATATATATATATATATATATATATATATACATACACACATACATACACATAAAAACTCGTTACTGACTTGAAGTGAACAAAGAAATAAATCACACATGTGTGTGGTTGCTATAGTCACTAAACATGACAGATGTGTTTCATATATACGCACACAGTTAAATATAAATCAGATCTCCCTATCTTCAGTGAGTTTTGGGACATTGTGTAGTCTCACACATCACCACTGGAGTGCACTAGTGTTGTGCAGATGATTTTGAAACATCCCAAATATAACATTTAGCCTTTACAGGACGGATTGTAGCAATCAAGCATCTGTGTTTTCCTAATAGAAATGTCCCTAAAAGTGATCTGTGAACAGAACTACTTGTAGCTCAGAAATAACCTGATTTAAGATAATCTTTTTTTGGTCTTATTCACAGTCAGGCAAATATATTTCCTCTGTTCTGTTCTTTTATACCTCTCTGATCCCTGAGGATGCATTTCTGATACTCGGCGGACCCACTGGACAGTGTCGTACAACCCCTTGTGTTACAATGATATAAACACGTATCAGAGTTGAGTAGGCTCTGGGGAACAAATGTAATAAAAGCATTTTTTTGTAAGCCATCCCCAGATGACACATTACATGATATTTTACAGCGTCCTTATGTGATAAGCATGGAGGAGAGCTTTGAGTGTTTTGTGGTGCATGGCATCACTAAAATCTGCTTCCTTTCAATGGGGAGCTGTGACACATACACATACACATAGGCACACATGTGTTGAGTTGATGATACTGTAACTGTGATAAGAACATTGCTGCTGTAGAAAATGCACTAACTGTTGTCAGCTTCTAAATGCATGTGACAGCAGATATTCCAGGAAAAGATATATATTTTTTCAGTAACTCGTGCTTGTTTTTCAAAGAAATTAATTTTTTTTGTACTGCATTTAACGTAATTGGATGTTATTAACCAGATGCCTCCGATGAGCCATCGTAATAACCTCCTGACACCTAGAGCATGTGAAGACTTTATTAGGATGGTTATGGAGATAAAGGAATAAGGTATGCATATAGAGTTGTAAAGATTTCTTTTGTGCCTTTGAAATTATCCTTCCCTTTTGTCCTGTTAAAATGCTATCAATTCTGGAGCCCACACTTTGCTTCAGTTTGAAAGCAGACTGTGCTATAAATGTCTGATAAAAGTAGCACGTTATTATAGGAGCAATAATGTCCAACACAACAGTGGTTGATGCCGAATCATTTTTGTCAGTCAGTCCGTATTATTGTGTTCCGCTCATTAGTTGTGGAAACACAAATATTACCACAACATCAAAAATAATTCAGCTGGAAAAGGTGGTCCAAGTTCAATCAGACAGAGAGAGGGAGATGGATGATATTTGAAATCCCAGATGAATCTCCACACTCTGCTGCCCGTACATGGACACAGATTTAGCATGAAATACTTTATCAGCAACAGAGGCATGCTCTGTTGCGGTTTCCAGTTTTAAAAGGTGAATAAAAGCACGTCTGCACTCATTAGTTACTTGCTTTGGGAGCCAGAGATGTCTGATATGAGGCCAGCTGGCGGTAGACAGACCTGAGGAGATCTGTAAATGGCATTGGAATGAAAAACAGTGCAAGTTAAAAGTCCTAATCTGGAATTCAATCAACCAACTAAATATGTGATATTTACTAACCGTTTACAGCTACCTTGTGTTGTTTTTTTTCGGGGGGTTATGAGCAGGACTATTTCTTGGATAGTCCCACACACAACCCAGCAAATTGTTGTTTTTAAGAAATGTTATGTAAATTAATAAACTTCAAAGGTGCTCGTTGGTGGATTTCGGACAGAGCCATGCTAGCTTTTTCCCTCTGTTGCAGTCTTTGTGTGAAGCTGAGATAAACCTCCCATGGCTGTATATTTAACAGAAGGAAACGGGAGTTATATCAATATTTTCATCTGCCTTTTCGGAAGAAACTGAATAAGCCTATTTTCTACAATTTTTTTCTACAAAAATTGTCGCTTGATTTTTCTCAATATTTTTGATTTTCTTGCGGAGTCAACAGTAAAGAATACATATGTTTCTGTAGTGGGGCCTTAGGGGGGGGGGGGAAATGTATTAAAAGTAATCAATGAAAATCACCTAAGCAAATAACAGCCAAAACAGAAGAAAAATGGAGGCAAAACAAGCATACAAAACAGACAAAAGGGGGACATAGCCTGAGGGCTGCAATCACAATCCTGCACTTCCTTCTCTGGGGAGCGTTCCCCACTACATTGGGGATGTAATAATATCAGAACTATGAGTATTCTTTACAGCAAACTAATAACACGAAACAAAATAAATGATATTTTCCTATTTTCCTAAATCAGAAGAGATTGTCATAGGAAGTGGAGGCCCACAAGGACAGGCATCAAAACATGCTTGGAGCAGTTATTATCAAGAGTGTGCAGTGAAGACATCACAACTCCACAAAGTTTATTATTATCAAGAGTTTTGAAGCAAAATTCCAGACATTTTTAAATAACAGAATTAGAGTATTTTCCTCAAGCCAACTTTAACTAAGGGCAAAGACTCTCCTGGGACATAAGGCACAAACATATCATTGTTCAGCAACTTGCCTGGCATTAAATGTTGATAAGAGTATTAGAATCATCAGCCAGTCTCAGATAGGAGAAAAAATAAGCCGAGAGGAGGACCTAGTAAGATAGCTGTGTGAACTGAGGAGCTGACAACTGTGTTTATCCCTTCCTTTCTCAGCCAGACAGTCCAGACTCTCATCGATAGAGTTAGTCAACACTCTCCGCTGAAGTAGGTCAAATGTCACATCTGCTGTCTTACCATATTTAGCAGAGAATTTTTAATATCTAAATAAAGAATTGGAGCTCAAATAAATAATTTTAAAAATATACAGTATCTGAAAAACAGCCTTGACTGTTTCGATCACGCAATCAATGTCAATAATACCCCGAGACAAGCTGGTTTACAAATCTAGTATGCTCACAACTAATCAAAGAGCTATGACTAAATACTTGAAATTGTACACTCTTAGCACTGAGTGATAGTAGTTTTAAAGGGAGGTATAATGTCTCAGACTGTCTGTCTGGGTCCTAGTTAAGCCATAATAAAAAAAGTGTTCTGATATTATAGAAATAACAGACAAGGTGGAAGCAAAAAACACCACCATGCAAAACCATTTCCTTCTTAGAGTACATTATTTTCAGGACTCTGAGTTTATTATCGTGCCTTTGACAACGCTACTTACAAAAAGAAAACAGGTAGGCTGTGTTTTACAGTGGTGGAAATAGTACCCAGAGCTTTTACCTAAGTTAAAGTACTTTCTTGGCTGGAATATTGGAATATTATCAGCTGAATATGCTGAAAGCGTCAAAGGCCTTAAAACGTCTAAATGAAACAATCTGAGGGAAAATCACTGGTGGAACTGCTTCTGTGTACGTTGTTACAAGCCAATGAAAGCTATAGGAACCACTTTATATAAAACAATGCATTATATTTGATATTACTATCAAATGTTTTTTAACGTAATACTTTATCTGAAAACTGACCAATGAATATAGTAGAGTAGAAAGTTTATTTTCTTCCTAAGTACAAGTGTCAAGTACATTAAATATGCTGATGTTGAGTACACTTAAGTACAGTAGCTTGATAAATGTACTTTCTGGTGTTTAAACCATAACCCCCTTTTCAGAGTCACTTTGAGTGAGAGGTATGGTGTCAAGTAACAAAATCACTGCTATAGTACCTATATAAGAAATCTGTATTTATGATAATAGCCATAGTTTATCCTGTTAGTGGCCTTCTTTTGCCAGAGTCACGGAAGCTTTTGCACATGGATGCTGATGGGTAGTGCTTTCCTGTGGAGAAAGGGACACAAGAACTAGAGCTAGAGGTTTGTTTCCACAGAGCTGCATGGAAAGAGAAAATGACTGAGCATCCCAAAAAAAACCCACCAGATGGTCAGGCCAGAGAGTCCACTCTCATGGAAATGAGACAGGAGAGAGAGGGAGAGATGGGCAGGTAGGGGAAGATAGAGGGGTGAAGTGAAACTACTTGCAGAACCAACAGGTGTCAGCTGTTACCGCAAAAAGATGAAAGAGACAAGAGAGAGAGAGGTCTGATGAAGTTAGACAGGGATGGGTAACACAAGGAGCGCTGTCTGACAAGCATCCAACAACCACCTCCTCACTTTCCTGTTTCGCTGTCCACATCCATGTCATGCTCTGTGCACTTGTTTTTTTCTTCTTCTTGTTTTCTCTGGCTGCAGAGCTTCACAGTACCCCTAACAAGGTTCATTTGACTGGCAGAGCGTGCCGGGTCCAGGGACAGATGAGGCTGATGGCGGACCAGAGCCGGATGACTCACTCTGCAATGTGTGACCTCAGAGGCTGATGGATGTCACAACAGCATCCTTCACTGAACGGCTGTTGCTAGGAACTACAGGACACTATGTCAGAGGACTGAAAAGATATTTTGGAATCTGCCATTTTGTAAACATCTAAAGAATAAATAATAACACGTGATTTTTAAGATCAGTTATTCTGCTACAGTGCCTGTCTCAGGGATGGTTTTGTTCTCTCGTGGGCCTTGCTGCTCTAATAAAGCACAAGGCAAAGCTATGTAAAAATTAAACTCAAATCATCGATTATTTTTTATAGCACAGGGTTTATTTCATGGCTGTTTGTAGTAGAGTTAGGATTTCTGTTCAAGAAAATGATACTACTAATCTGAGAGTTACCAGATGCCTCTTAAGATCTATTAAAATAAAGTTTATGTAGAACCCTGAATCTTATTAAATAGCCAACCACGCAATTGAGAGAGCAGCATTGTGTGCCAACAAAAACGCTTGTGTCGATAAACAGATGTTTTCTATGATAAAAAGGCACAATTTCACAATGCATTTGACACAAAAATAACAGGGAACGAGGCCAAAGTCAAATTTTAAATGAACGCTCTAATGAGCACTTGGCTGACGGGAGGATGCTGAGGGATACCTTGAATACTAACGGTTCACTTCCAAGAGCTGGGATGTGTAATCGGCAGAGTCAGAGAACAAATTGTGGAGATTAAGAGTTTACAGGAATTGCTTTGAGGTCGGCTAAATTACTTTGTTTTCACAGCTGACACTTGAGGACAGGGTTCATGAGGCGTAGTTTCAAATCCCTTGCATTGCTATTTGAAAACTTTCTTTGTGTCACACACGGTGACAATTGTAAAGCCTTTGGCATTTTATAACAAGAACAAGTCTACAGCCATGCAGCTCTGTTAGGCAGACACAGTGGTGCTTTGAGCTAAATGCTAACATCAGCATGCTAACATGCTCATAATGACAATGCCGACATGCTGATGTAAAGAGTGTATGATGTTGACCACCGTCACCATCTTAGTTAAGCGTGCTAATGTTTGCTAATTGCATGTATGCGGACATAGATATTTCAGTCCGGACCAAATAAGTGGACCCAGCACTGCCATCGCTGTCAATAACCCTCTAACACTTAAATATCCACTGACATTATAGATTATAATTTTTAAGTTCTTAATGCACATTTTGTTAATATATGCATATCTGTCACTGTTGATACTGTACATCATAATCCAGTCATTTCTTTTCACTATTTGTATTGAATAGTTTTATCTTCATGTTATTTCATGTTGTAGAATATACAGCTGTTCAACAGTTTGGATCACCAGCCACAAAAGCTTGAGTTCTTTCAGTCATATGTCTGAGAAGTAGAAAGTCTTCTACAAATAGATGATACAAATCATGTTTTGTTCATGGAGAACAAAACGCTGTGCCATGGTTCAACCAGACTGACAGGAAAGAGACAAAGATCCCTCCGTGCAACAGTTGAATAAGAATGGAAGAAATCACTGGTCATTGGTTAAAAAAAAAAGAAACCAGGAAGCTTAGCATCAAAATGTGTGCAGATTTAAATGGGAACAAATTCCTTTTTCTGGTTCAAGTGCACAATAATGCACCCTGATGTGTTGCTTAAGCAAAGCTATTTTAACACTTCACTATAGAAACAGAATGTTCGTCAAGGGTTATCATTATAATATTAGCGCGACATGACTGACTAATCACAGCTTTAACCTCTTCAATTTAACCAGACTGCAGAGGGACAAAATAAAAAAGGCTACCCAAATTATGTGGACCCCAATTGCAAGCACTATCGTTGGCCAATAAGAATATAGGATCACTAAAGCTGAACTGGTGAAAAAGTGGTTACAACAGTGTCCTTTCATGACCCATGTTCCCTCGAATCTACGTCAACTGATAACTCCTGTTTAATAGTTTGTCACAATGACCAAATCATAATGTCTTGTGAGTCATCAGTTTTGAGTCAGTGCTCCACTTGTTCTGTGTAAACGAGGCGGATTTTGTGGACAAAATATGTTAGATGCAAGGACTTTTTCATATCTTGCAGTATAGCGAATTGAGCCCACTACTAAAGACAATTAAGGTTTGATTAGTCCGTATACTAACGAGTTGCCTTCTTCCTCATTCATTTGACTTAATTTTACACTACAGCTAAGTCAAACAGGAATTTAACCAAATCACACCACCACGACACTTTCACCAAGATACAGATGTGTTCTTTCCCTTAAAAGTAGATGGAGGATTTCATTCACTGGAGTGTGTTTGCAGGAAGCCTTTTCTCTGGGTCTTGGAAGTGAGATTTAAAAGCTCCTTCCTCTGCTGAATTTGTACACAACCATTACAGCTCTTTATCAAAAATGAAGCCCTTTATACCTCATTCCAATTCAGAGAGCAGCTGATGAAACAAGTTCATCAGTCCCAGTTTAAACATATTCAGGGCCATTTTAATGATCTACAGAGATGACAGCATACTTAAGCATTTTAAGATGATTAAAATGAGCCAATCTTTTAAAATAAATGTCCAATTCAAATAACTGCAGATATGTTTATTGCCCTTTGAGCCTCAACATCTCCCCTGACAACAAGCCATCCCAAACTTCATCTGAAATTAGAGATGAAGCCTCCATCGGGGAATGTGATGACATGTGTGGCCTTCACAGCATCATGAAGACGGTCATGCTTGCTTTCAAATTCCAGTGGAGCCATGTCCGAAGCTGTGGAAACATCTGAGGGAAATCTTGTTTGTTTGGGACACAGTAAAGGTCGGCAGTCATGTGTTTATCCAGACCTGCCAAGCCTACTTACAGCAATAGCAACACTTGAAGAAAGTGGGAGATGTGGAAAGATGTAAGATCTCTGAAAAAAGAAATTGTGAATCACAGTGTGACTGCAACGCACACACACACACACACACACACACACACACACACACACACACACACACACACACACAGTGCTCTCCCACTTCATCATACACCATCTCCCACAAGTATACACATCAACAAGAGCAAAGGGTCCTGTCACACACATACAAATGATTATGCATATACAGCAATCATATGGGGTCCTGGCTGGATTTCCTGAAGAAAATCGTTACTATAACAAATCACCTGCAGCCTGAGATGAGGTTTTCACACTCCGCCTCAGGCCATTTATTCCTGGAGCGTTACATAATCCAGCAGTGGGTTCTGCTCACAGCCAGCCAAAAAAACCTCCTAAGAAGAAAACAGGAAGGTGAACGGACCGAAGCAGTGAGAGAAACACAGACGTCAGTCGCTTCTGAATCTTGTCTTTTTGTCGACACAACATATATCCTCATACAGCGGTTTGTATGAAATCTTACAGAAAAGTTGCTCTTCAGCATCATCAGGATGTCAGCATGACATATTTTTTTCCACCTATAAAGGCTCATCAGAAGTGCCAACTCGTCTTGTTCAACCCCATCAATCTTGGACATCTGCACCTCACTTTTAGTTTTTAGGTGAGCTAAGAAGCACAAGTAAGTGAGAAAAAGTGTGTGTGCAGTTTATAATAAGCAGTAAAATGGTGTTCAGCAAGAGTGTTAATAAACTAAAACTACATCACTCAAAGCATTACGGCGCATATCTAATAATCGATGAGTTGACAAGATTAAAGCCATACAAACACTTCTGTGGCTGCAGAGAGCTTCTAATATTTTAAAATGTGACAGTAAATGAGTCTGGCATCTGCGTCATGTGTGTCACAGAGATGTCAAACGTGACAGCTGATTAGTTCGGCCCGTTCAGTGATGACTTTTACTCTCAAGGAGACTGTAATTGTTTGGATGATGTGTTGATGGGAGATTTGATGTGTGTAATTTCTTAGTTTGTGGGAAAACCTTTAGCAACACAGAGGCGTGGACCTCAGGAGCCCTCATTAGGAGTGATTACTGCATCAACAGGAAGCTGGATCCAAAGTGGCAGGATGCTGGGTATTGTTGTGTTACTTGGAATACAGAGTACGGAAGGATACGTAATTATTTTTTCGTATTTAGTTTTCCTCAGATCACAAATCATTTTTCTGTGATGACTTTAAAATAGTTTTGACAGCTTGTTAGTCATGATATACAGTATTTAATAATGAGTATGTCTATAATACACTGTGGATGTGTTCATGCCTACATGTTCTTCTCTCCTTTTCTTTTCTTTCTTTCAATATTTAGTATATGTGCAGCACATGTGTACATACACATTTTTGTGATCTGTATGAAATGTAGGAACGTGTGTGGGTCTCTGAGTTCTGCATTGCCTTTCATACAAAGGATATTGCAGTGACTTTCAGCTTTAAGAGATATTTAGTACAATGCATTTTGTAACTGCAAAGAGCACAACAGTATTGTGGAGACAGTTTTGTTCTTTCTCTCCTGAACAATTGTCTTTAACAAAAGTACAGCCAGTGCACTAACATGACAAAAACACTTTGCTGTTGTTTTGACTGGATTTTGTCAACACCTGCAAGCAGAGAAATTCAGAACTGTTTCTGTTTTTGCCTTGGTAAAAGTTACAGGTGAAGAAAGTAATTGATTTAAGTATATATACTTAAATTTATCTAAAGGATAAGTAAGTAGAGAAGTCTGAAGTATACATAAACTTTTTGGTTTGTCCGATCTTTCCTTTGCTTTGGAACAAATCCATAATGTTTTTAACATTACCTTTATAATTAAGGTTCAAATGAAGAAAGTAATAAAACAGGAAACCTGTGTAATTGCATCTTCCATCAAAGGATTGCACAACGAGAGCTCATTTGCAATAATTATAATTATATGTAATTTAAAGTCAGACACAAAAGAGTTTTTTCTGCTTGCAAAGAGCATGTTTGTGTTGGAGGACGCTGGTTACTGAAGTCTGTTTTTTTCTGTTTTCATGCAGCAGGTAGACCCTTCAGGGAATGTCTACACACCACTGATATATGGTGACAGTCACCCTTTAGATGATCTTCACTGAATGTTTATCCAGGGGAGTGACATCAGAGCAAGAGAGAAAGAGAGGAAACGGAGAGGGAAGTGAGGCTGTCCGAATCCTCCTCCACATCCTCCTCCAAATCTTCTTCTGTGTTTTGTCTCTGCAGCCACGAAAGGATGCTCAGCCTCCAGACGACTCACGCTCAAGGATGAACACAGACGCACACACCAACACCTACATTAATGTTAGCATCCATCGAAAAGCTTTAGCTGGACAAATCCCCTACTGCCATCCGACAGATGCTCTTTACTTTACAAATAGATACATTTTTTGAAATCCAAAACAAAATTAGTGAAGTGCATCTGGTGGGAGTTACAGACGATGGATCAGCTCAGCATTCATTTGATTTCATAGTGTTATTTCACAATGACCCCTGACTGGCCGTGTGTATGTTTGTGTCTTTTTTGTGTCACTGCTGACTGGTAAATATCTTTTGGCTCTAGACTGGCCGCCTAACACCACTGCATACATGTTATATAACTCGACCTTCAGAGTAAACAGATGCAAGCTTCTCAGCAACAGGTATTATGGGCACCTCCATGTGCCGACATAGAACAATTCTAGATTACAGTGTATGAATAATGGAAAAGAGTGAGGGAGCACAACAAGTCTATAGCCTCTGTCAGAGAAATGTGCCATGAACAATGCACCGCTACATTTCACAGACAACATGAAGATCAACCAATCACTGTTGCATGAAAGCCTTTTTAATTTGAACACCGTGACTTCCTAATTGGCAGCCATGCAGGGCTGATAAAGTTCAGAGAGACCTCCCGCTGTGCTGTTTGACCTCCATATCCATTAGTGGCTATTAAAGGCCATTTCACCCTAAATATCCCTATCATAGCCCTGCCAGTGCCATGAAATATAATAATGAAAATAGTCATTTGAAATTATTACAATGGTACAATCTACAGTGGTAGATTGTGTAGGCAGTTTGTGTTTTCCACTCCCAGCATACTGTAGGCTTATGTGTATTATGTGTAATACTGACAAAAGTTAATATGAAATTTTCAAAGAAATCTCAAATCTGTCTGAACAATGCTCTCTCTCTCTCTCTCTCTCTCTCTCTCTCTCTCTCTCTCTCTCTCGCGCGCGCGCGCAAATTTGGAGGAGGCTTGCAGTGATGTCACCTCACTCCTGTGTGGGCATTCATTCCATCAGCAGTTTGTCTCCAAAGATGCTGCTCACCAAAACGCATAAATAAACACCTTTACGCACCGCGATGTGACAGAAGAGGGGCGACTTTACTCGTGGAGCATTGGATTGTGATATTTTCGGAACCCCGTGTGCCCGTCGGGATAATTTGGAGGATCTGTAATGTAGAGTTTGCTGTTTGAGAAGATGCCTTTGAGCAGGAACTGCGTTTTCTGTGGGCTACACTCTGTTTCTATTGACCAGGAGCGTTACGCACAGCATATTTCCATGCGTTAGAGGAGCGCACCAGTCGTGGCTGTTTTTGGAAACGAAAAGGGTGCAAAACAACAAACATGACACGAAAGGACAAATTTGAGCCAGAATGGATTTAACACAGTTAAATTTGTTGGTGGAAAACGTTTCCAACAATGACAACAACACGGACGCAACGTTTGGCTTACCACACACGGTGGCAGCCACTGCGCTCATCATCGTGGTGGTTACTGTGATCATCTCGGTGACCATTGTCGGTAACGTGTTGGTAATTGTAGCGGTGCTGACCAGCCGGGCTCTCCGTGCGCCCCAGAACCTTTTCTTGGTCTCTCTGGCATCAGCGGACATCCTAGTCGCCACACTGGTCATCCCCTTCTCCCTCGCCAATGAGGTCATGGGCTACTGGTACTTTGGAAGTACTTGGTGCGCCTTCTACCTGGCTCTCGACGTGTTGTTCTGCACCTCATCCATCGTGCACCTGTGCGCCATCAGCCTTGACCGCTACTGGTCAGTGACAAAGGCGGTCAGCTACAACCTGAAGCGGACACCGAAACGCATCAAGTCCATGATCGTTATAGTGTGGGTAATATCTGCTGTCATCTCCTTCCCTCCTCTTCTCATGACCAAACATGATGAACGCGAGTGCCTGCTGAACGACGAGACCTGGTACATCCTCTCCTCCTGCATGGTGTCCTTCTTTGCTCCGGGTCTCATTATGATTCTGGTTTACTGTAAAATATATAAGGTGGCAAAGCAGCGCTCCTCCACCGTGTTCGTGGCCAAGAACGGCCTGGAGAGGCAGCCCTCTCAGTCCGAGACCTGCTTCGTCAGGAAGGACCGGTTCGAGACGGAGAGCCCCAGTAGCCAGAGCTCTGGCAGCCACCAGCAGAGGCAGGGGGAGCTGGATGACATCGACCTGGAGGAGAGCTGCTGTCCGTCGGATACTAAACCCCGCAATCATCGCTTCACCAAACGGAGAAAGGTGGAGGGGTCAGACTGCTGCCCGCCTCAGAACTGTCGTCTCTCCTGGGCTTCCTCCCGGGCGTCACAACTCTACCCGGAGCAGAAGAACACAGCTGTGCGACAGCAACAACTTACAGCGGCCAATAAGACCAAAGTGAGCCAGATGCGGGAGAAACGTTTCACCTTCGTGCTGGCGGTAGTGATGGGGGTGTTTGTGCTTTGCTGGTTCCCCTTCTTCTTTACGTACAGCCTGCATGCTATCTGCAGAGACAGCTGCTACATCCCTGGCGCACTTTTCAACCTTTTTTTTTGGATCGGCTACTGCAACAGTTCTGTAAACCCCATAATTTACACCATTTTCAACAGGGATTTCAGGAAATCCTTCATGAAAATCATATGCAGAACTTCTAAACGCACATAAACAGAACAGAGTCCTGGGACAGATCTGTGTTGCCTCTTTCACTCAATGCTGGGCGTTATAAGCACTCGTTCCTTCTCCCCAAATTCATTTAAATGTAACTACTATCATATTTTAAAAAAAAATACCCAGTGTTGTAAACATATAAAAAGTCTGTGAATAAAATTTTAAGTTGAGCAAAACAAAAGAGACATATTTTTAGTGCACCAGTGTTGCAAATAAGTAATTTAATCAGATACATTTACGCCACACTTGTAATATGTTCATTGTATAATAAGTCCTGCAAACATGCACATTCAAACGTAAGATTTTTGTATTGGATAAATCACAAATGCTGCAGCAAGCAGGAGGAAAGAGCTACTTCAAGGATCAATTGAAGTCATGAATGTAGCTGGATTCCAGTGCTGGCGGCTGGATCGCAGTGGGTGATTTGTGTAAAGATAAAAAGATGAATCTCCAGCATCCATAAGATATGAGCATGGGGATAAGGAGGCAAGCAAGTATGGCCTGTGTGAGTGTGTCTCACGGGGAAATAAAAATGAAATGAAATGCTATAGATCAAATGATTTAAGTTTATCATCCTGTGTAGAATGTAGCATTCTAAAAATGTTTGGCATAACTGCAGGTATTTCGAACACACATGTATTTTTTCTTGCAGCAGTTAAAGCTACAGCAAGACTGCCAATTCTTATCAGTGAACCCCCCAAATTTATGTAAGAGTCTAATCTCACACCACCTCACACCAGAACAATGGCCAAGCTCAGGCCTGCGTGTGCAAAATCTATTGGACAAATCTGTGTTTCATTTCAACACCTCACATACCTCAGTATTTTGTCGGTAAATATTAAAACCATGCAAGATCACTATTCTGCAACACAACCTTATTGCTAGGTTATATAGTTCAGCAAATATTATTTTCATTGTGTTGTGAAATATTTTTTTCACTCTCTTACAAATAAAATGTGAATGGTAAGATGAGAAAAATAATTTCCTGTAGATTTGACTGACTGTGACATTGCCAGAGGATTGTAAGGATGCTCACTTGTGAAACAACCTAAATAGTGTCGTAAAAATAACATCTCCAGACAAAGTTATTGCGGGAAGAGCTGGATCTCCATCCATCAAATCTCATTGGTTCAATAAGATAGCTTAATGTAATATCTAAACATCAGGCTCCTCTGCTTTATAAAGCTGTTATCATAGAAAAAGTCCAACAAATTATGACTTCAACTATCCTTTAACCTATGTATATGTAGAAACAATTCAGAGCAGAAACAAGTCTTCACATTGTATGGGGGAAATATATATTGTTACTACGTGCAAAGGAAATGTGGTTAGATTCCAGGGTCTATTTTTACTGCACACTGCACAACACTGTTTCCCATATAGCCTCAAACTGTGGTTGCTTCATGGTGCATCTGGGATATATAAAGTGGATGTGAAATGTTGTATATATGATGAAACTCGTATGAGAAGTTCCTGCGCTTCTTTGGAAAAACTCGGCTATAGTGAGAAAAAGGTTGACCGGCTCCATATCAGCCTATTGTCTATGGGGGTGCGGTGGAAAGATACACTATTTATATCCTCTTAGGAATGTCTTCAAAGCAGTCCTACGGCTCAGTGGCGCCTTGCCAAAGATAATCACACTGTTTGAGGGGTGTCATGCTTGAAAGGAATGTTTAAAAAAAAAGTTGTATCCAGCGTTTCTTGTGATGAAGGTGTTGTTGAAATATCATCGAGGGAAACAAGAGCGAAGGGGGTTGCATATTTCCTTTTTTTCCTCTTGACGCACAGCACCATTTTATTCATGAACAGAATTAAATAGTCTGAGAGAAGTGCAGCTGGTGAGAGAGAGGAAACTTTATCTCAAAGGGATTCACAAACTCTTGAAACAGATGAAATGTCTGGGCCGAGTCACACTCACAGGTAGCATTCAAATTAGCTTTGTATCTTCATCTTGAAGAATTACTGGGAGGAAAGCGATGTTAATGATGTCGTATGATGTAACGATGGATTTGTGTAACTTGATGTTGTTGTGTATACATATGCATCTTAATTTCTATATAGAGAGCACAGTTATTGTCCTGGGAGGAAATATTTCCATGAGTACTCATATGTAATTTTCTTCCTGATTGTATACCGATTACTGTCCAACAAGACATGTAACTCCCTTGTTAAATCTCACTTCCCGATTTAATTATCTTTCTAATCAACTGCTCATTGCAGCACAAATGGAGCACAGTGCTTTTAATCAGCTGTTAGTGTTTTGTCAATTTCAGTCATGTGTAATCTCTCCGAATTGAGAGACCTACATGCAGAGCAGCATGGTATGTTATACTATGTTAATTTTCACCTAAAGAAAAACTAAATTTTCAAACAAGACTAAACACAGATCCCTCACAATCCTTCATGAGATAAATGCTCTGCTAATTGCACTTGTATTCAAGACAAAATTTGTGTTGTTTATCCTGTGATTTGCATGCCTCTCCTAGTGAGCCTTTTGTTTATCCCAGACTGTAAAAAAAAGTTGGAGACGAGTTCAGGATGAGAAGCCGAGCTGTGGTGACCCTCAACCTCCCAAATCCTCTTCATGAGAGCAACAGACCAACTGGACAGAGTCAAAACATTTCCTGGTGTGGGATGCTGAAGGAAAAGCTTTATTCTGGGCTGTTAAAGGGAAGGAAGAGTGGATGGTCAGAGCCAACTGCCAGGGTCAGCAGCCCGGGCAAGGGATATTTACAGTCACAGTAGTTTGAGGAGATGTGGTTATAAATGTTTTAAGATGCGTGCAGCGTCTTAGGACGAGAGAGAGAGAGAGAGAGAGAGAACAATGCTGAGAGCAGTTGTGTGTTGTCCTCTGCTACATTATCTTGTTTATCAGGTACAATGCGGCATCTGCAGGTAATTGCTTTTTTCAATTGTCTCTAACAAGATAAGAGTTGGAGGTGAGCAGGGCCAAAACTGGCATCAATCCCAGGAAGCTGCGTATCTGGAGAGGAAGAGCTAGTTTGTCATTAGTGGAAATCAGCTGGTGTTCAAGTGAGGGAGGGACTGAGCTCGCTGCCTCCAGGCTGTTCTAGCATATCGCCCCGTTCAACACAAGTATGTGACTTGAGGTGTCAAAGGAAATCATAAAACTACAGTGCTCACCGAAAGATGACAGTCAGATTACTGGCCTCTGTGTTTTGCATGTACACATATGCAGATGTGTAACCTCCATGCCTCTTGGTTAGACCAAGCAAGTGGATATTCTACTCACTGGAAGAATTACCAATTTCCAGACATTAGATATTTTAAGATCTATTTTTAAAAAATATGAAAGAATTCAGCTTTGAAAGAAATGTATGGCGCTATTCTATATTTCTCTTGATCCCAGGAAACAAACAAAACCGACAATACAAATAAACTGCACTTTTAATTACATTTAGAGGAAAACATATTTTCTTCTGGACCAAACGGTTGCAGTTAGAAACACGTAGTAAATGTTGTAAATTGAAGAAAAAAAAGAAGAAAAAAAACGGTACAAAACTATTCAGGTCAGGTTTAGTAAAAAACATGGTTCGGCTTAAAACGACTATGGAATTGAAACAAAACAAAAACGCAACAAGTTCACAATGGACACAAACAGCAGTCTCCTGGGTGAAACTCCTGTGTTTTCATCTATCCACCACCCCAAAAATCCACACCTGAAAAACATACTTTACTTCTCTTTGAGTAACAGCAGAGGCCAGCTGTTTTAGAAGGAAAAACCCATTAACTGTTTTTAGGGTACTGAAACATTATGTGTGGCCCGTTTTTAACAAAATAAATGGAGAAATGTGATTGAGAGCCACAGACAGATTTCTGCATTGTTTCTTTCAGGCTTTTCATTTGAAGTTGTTTACAAAAATTAAGATATAGAATACTGCCAGCCTCATGCTTTAAAAGTAAATAAAATCCATATTAAAGTAGACCAACAATCTGATTGAACCAGAATTTCTTGTTTGGGCTGAAAACTTTGATTATGCTTCTTCGCCTAAACACTTTCAAACAAAAGTATGCTTTCCCCTGTTCTGTTCTTATAACTGAAGAAACAACTTTTGGTGTGATTAATTTGTGGTGTGTAGGAAAACGTTCAGTACCTTAAGGCACAACCACGATACTTAATCGATGTAGTTATCTCCTCTCTTGCTCTGTTGCCTGCCTTGTTCCTGCATTTGGTATAAAACTAGTTATGAAAGCAGTTATTCAAAGAGAGATGTGCATCTGTCTCTCTGTTTATCATTTATTCGCATTCCTCAGTGAGTATTGTATATTTGTTGAAAAAATATTGAAGATATTGACAAAGATGTCAAGTCATGGCAGTTACAAATTATTCACCATCTGTCCCGTTTATAGAACTGAACATTCAAGGAATTCTTGCTCAAAGGCGTCAGAAAACAGATGGTATGGTACCGTGCAGATGTAAACATGTGAACATTGTCTTGTATTGTATTGTTTGTCTTTAGTGGGAAGAATTGTATTCATCCCCACCCACTCTATTTCATAAAAGTCAACGTGCTTCTTCAGCTTTCTGTGTGAGATTAAATCTTCTTTTGTTTGTAGCGGGCATCCACAGGCAATATTTAAATCCAAACAAAACATCGGTGCAGCTGCTTAATCTTCTAGGGAAATCTTGTGTAATGTATTTCTCTCAAAATGTTTGATGGAAGGTGCTATTCTTGATACTCTTAAGTACTTCCCCCGTTCCAGTACTGAGGCAGATTACTGAGACGATGTCCTGCTGGACCATAATGCTTCTCTCCTCCCTTTTGTTTTCTATTCCTTCCATCACATGTAAAAACACAGGGAACTTCCTGCACTCTGTCATGGATTTTGTCTATTTATACACATTTTGTCAAAGTAGCCATGCCATTAACCAAACACCTATGACCTGTGATACTATGGAAACTCTAAACACAGGAAATGGACTGGTTGTACTATTATATGCAGGTAGGTCACAAGCACAGAAGGGGCACAGGAAATACAATATTTTGAAATAATTTATCTACAAACAAGTCTTTATCTTGACAATCAAAAACAATAAAATTCACAAAAGTAAAGTTGCCTACATAGATAAATAAAAGCTTCATCAACTGTTTGTAATATCATCATCTGAAAGAGCTCTAGTGCTGGCCCCTGCAGGAGCAATAATTGCAGCCATGAAACTAATGTTAGGAGCCAAGGGAGAATGAAGAAATAATAATAATAATAGGAGTTCCCTCATCACCCAAGTGTATTTCTCTCAGCTCTAGTGCTCTTCACAACAACAGCCCTTCAATGCATTCTCTGCTCTGACCCAGTTTCAATGAGTTGGAGGGGTGGATGTAAATGCTGCGGCTGTAATTACAGGGTCCCTGTGTTTGTATTTGCCTTGGGCCCTCCAAGCAACTGAGTGCAGCCATTGGTGGACCACATGCACTTCACAGCAGGAAGTGTTTTAATCATGCAGGCCTGGAGTTGTAGTTGTCATGAATCTTGGATTCAGCCCAAGAATTCACAATGAATACGACCTGCACTGAGCTGGATATGAGAGGTAACAAGGCTTTCAACCGGCACTTCATGCAGAGGCGACTTCGTCGCTGAAAGCGTCTCATTGTGGTTCTCCAACACTACAAACTAACCAACTCTCATGTTCATCATCAAGAATCTTCAGTGGGCAGTATCAATTAACATGTTGAACAAATAAAATAAAGAAATTAGGTTCAGTTCAAGCAATAATAGACTACCTAAAGCCTTATTTATTTAAAAAAAATGCACAACTGCAACAAGAACAGAGCAGAAAAGAGCGACACCATCTGTCACAAATGTTCCATCTTAATTTAAGAGCTTTTTTTTGAGCATTTCAAATTTATAAATCCTTTCCAAAAAGTGTGTGTATGTTACGGCTTTGTTGCCATCCGCTTGGCACCATTGAGATGTTCGTACAGCTCACTGACTCTCCTAATCCTAGAAGAGAGGGGATGTTTCTTTTTAAGCTACAGTAAGAAGAGGATAACATGCTTTTACTCCTGTCCCCGAAAGTGGTATCAAATTTGTTTGTGGGTAGTTGGGACCAATTCTTTACTCTGCACACATTTAAGGGCTTCATTGTGAGAATCCAGAAGGAATGTGGGTTAAACTGTTATACCATTGTTAGTAAAAAAGAAGAAAGCTCTGACAACCCCACCACCTGCCCAGCACCAAATATGCACAGTTTGTTAGCTGGTGCACACATTGAAGCATTTAGAAACTAAAGAGACAGATTTTTCCCTCTGGAGTTGATGGAGACCAAAAAAACTGATTAAGGGGGGGATTTCATTTTCCATGTGGCCAAACACGCAACTCCAATTGAATGCTAATATTGCTACAAGTCTGCTGGATATGTAAACATGTTCACATATCCAGCAGACTTGTAGCAATATTAGCATATTGCTACAAGTCTTGATGACAGGCAGGCAACTGTCATCAAGACAACTTGAGTGTGTTTACAGTTTGTTGTGCTTCACCCCAAGGAGCAAAACAAAAACAATCAAACAATGAATGAAGGGTTAAACACAACCATTTTCTATTTGGTGGCGCATAACTGACAATCATGAACAGAATTATAAATATAATTATGTGCATTTAGGATATTCACAAACAGATTAAAAGAACCAAAATCTCACCAATAAAAGTGTGTTAATTAATAGCAACAATAACTAGTATCTAGCTTTTTGAGAGAAATAATCAAGTGCAATGATTTTTGTTTTTTTGGTTTGTGTCCAGCACCATCTGCTCGCAAGGAATATTTTCTTTATGCTAATTCTCCATCAAAATTGCATATAGAAATGATAAATTACCACGTTTCTAGAGGATGGGGTAAAGCCAGCTGTTGGGACAGGAAGTAGAGGAAGATGTGGGAAGGCTGGAGGAAGGTTCCCCCGGCGCTGACCTCAGTCTCAGCGACCCTGAGCTGAAGGCAGCCCTAATGAGGCCGACACTCAGTCCACAAGAAAATCACCCAGCAGAGAGTTGGCTGTTATTGTATCTGCTTCATTTTCATTTATCATAGTGTGTGTGGAGAGACAAGTCCGAGACGCAGCTTGTGCGCTATTTTAACAGCGCTAATCCAGATGCAAGATTGTGAAACAATTACTCAAGTATTGGCCCCACCCACCACTCCCTAAAGGGCCAGAAGTCACTGGGGTAACACACCCATCACCCTGAGATGGTACGTTCTCACAGACATCCAACCTGCCAACAAGCAGCCAAGCTCAGGAAGGAGAATCATTTTGTTTCCCATCCCGACCCTTTTATCTCTGACTCCAAACTATTTTAGACCCCACAGCCAGGGCTTGCGGTCAGCGCTCCCAAGCACCAAAGGAGCTGGAGTTTCAAATTGTCGCTACACAGAGAGTGTAGTGAAATTCAGCAATCCCAAGGACAACAGGAAGTAATAAATCAAAGACAGGGGCTGATTGAAAGCGATCGCTGAGATACTGGCAGTAATGAAACATGAGCTGACAACACCCTGAGGGAATGGACTAATGTCCCGCAGAGAGAGCCACGCAAACTTGTCCAAACAAGGGGAATGTTTATTTTCATAACCTTTGACTCTTTTCTACCGCATCAATCTGCCTCCATCTCTCTTTGCTTATCTCTCTGTTCAACTATCCTCTTTATAAATGTGTGTTTGTTTTGTTGCCAGATTTACATTCTGGGACCATTCTGCTGTATTGTGTTTTCTGGGTCATATGTGGAATTTATTGAGGGCAAAGAAAATACATTTTCTGTACTTTATATTTTGCTTTCTTAAAAATAATATTAATAAAAATAGTAATAACAATACAATTATCCTCTCAAGTTTCAGCTCCTCATTAAGGAAATATTTCACAGCAACAATAGCAATATCTAAAGAATGAGCTCTAAACCATCTTCAATCATCAAAAGAGAAACTCTATTATCAATTCAAATTTTCAAAAAGCCTTTCGTGCTGAATACGTTTTTTCTCAAACAACACCTGAAAAATGTTCAGGTGTTGCTCGAGAGAGACTCTGTGTGACCAAGTATCTCATAGCTTTCTGGTTATCTCTCTTTGGAGTTTGGTTTGACAGCACATCCGTCTTTCCGATTCAGAAGAGATGCAGGAAGTGTGACAGCCCTCTTGACTTCCTGTAAGGGCTGTCTTTCCCTTTTACTAAGGCTAATAAATGAAGGCTGAAACAAGGTCTCTGACCCCATGTGAGCTATCTGCGCAGTATAGGGCTGCCATGTTGGAGGGTTACAGCAAATGGCACTAGAAATAAATTGATGTTGTCCACTCAGGTGCTCTTTGGTTGATCTCGACCTGACAGAACCTGGCGCTCGAATGGATGGCGGCCGATATAACGTTTTCAAAGAGAAAGCATTTCTTTATGGTCTTTTATAAAAGATCTTTTCAATAACTGCAGAATTGTAATATCAGCATGTGGGAGAATAAACAGGGTTTGACTGCAATGAAAATGTTTTTCAAGGGCTGAACGCCAACAAATATTGATTAAAGCATCATATTTGGTAAGATAAAAATATGTTGCAAATTTTGGAAATTATTTCATCTATCTGCCTTCAATAAATTCTGACTCTTGGACTCAGAACTGAGATTATAACAGAGATGAGGCCCGAGAGCGAGAGAGAGAGAGAGAGAGAGAGAGAGAGAGAGAGAGAGAGAGAGAGAGAGAGAGAGAGAGAGAGGGAGAGGGAAGAGAAGGTGGAAGCTGGTGGACTATTGCAGGTAATGTTTCTGTAAGTAATTTGAACGTCAATCTTATGAATGAAGCTTCGGTAAAGCCCGAGTAATAATAGTAATTAGCCCCAATTCCAGCAGGAAAGATGTCCACTCTCATTAGCAAAAATAATGCAAATCATTTGGGGATTCTTTGGTTTTAAACCAGACAGAAAAGGAGAGCCAGAGAATGTGAACAAAGTGATTTGTAGGCTTTGCAATAAACAAGTCGGGACTAAAGTTGGAAACACCACAAAGGTCTTATAACTTACCATCCAACAGAATACCCAAGTCTGCCACCAACTCCATCCACAAAGAGCAGCCGTACCATAACTCCCATCACGGAAAGCGATCGAACCTCAATCATCGGGGCTTCCGCAAAGGCAACAAAGTACAAACGTAACAGTCGACGGTGGCGAGATTGTACAAGGGCAGTTACTGCCAGTTGATTCATTTTATTTATTGATCTCAGCATGCCCTTGTGTAAAATTACTGCCTATATATTGTGGCCACATGGGTATTGCTACATAATGCGTCTCCAGTGCATAAACATTTATAAGTGCGTCTTTCTCTTCAGCTGACTTTTGGACTACAATTACGTACATCATTGTTTTTCTTAGAGCATATCGTCAGTACAGGAATTTCGTTATTAATTACACCTGTAATGACTGAAACAGCTGTTGTGAAAAGGGCCTTTAACCCAGCATGAACAATACCAGGACTCTGAAACGGAAGCAGATTAAATGACCTCAGCCATCATTCATTTCTAACATTTATACCTGCGCTTTTACTACAGGCACAAGTTAAAATGTCCTCAGTGAAAAAGGCCTACCGTTCATCAAGTCTTGTGTGATAAAAAACGGTACATGGATATCTCGTTGACAAAATGAGGAAAACAATGAAGACTAGTGTATTTTACACACTTTATATTATTATTATCTTTAGTTGTCAGCTACCCACTTTTTGTTGATGTTTTGCCTGCCTGTTTTATTCTCCTCTTTGCCTGCAGTGACAGACATGTTACAGACATGTTACAGACTTTTAGGCCGCCTAACCTTTGAGTAAAGTGCTTTTTAACAACCCATGCCCCGCTGAGCATCCTAACCTGTTAAAAATTCAAACTCCGCCAGGATCACAAAGATTTTATTTCATCTCATAGTTTCATCTGCTAGGAAGTAAAACCTGTAATGCTCGGTGTAACACCGTCAGACTGCACTCTACACAGAACATTTCAAATCTGAGGTCATGATATTTTTCAATCTGAAATCAATCCTGGACGAAAAGTGAATGTGTAGTGAAGGATGCCCACCACCCTACAATAAATCCACAGGGGCTTGAGCTCCTGAACATTGGGTTGCTAATGGGTCGAGGAGTGATATTCGAGATTACCCTTTTGGATATACCGGTACATTTCTAATAAGCATGGTCTCTGTCAGAAGGCACCAGTGATGAACACCCCATGGGCCAATTAAACTCATGAGGTGTTAAAGATTATTGTTAAAAGAGTGAGTAGGAGTCTCTTAATCCCTCATGTCTCCCAATCCTTATACTATCACACACACGCACACATCTATCATCATGTGTGTCCTTGACCACATGTGTTTATGTATGTTGTATATGTGTGTTCGTATGTGTCCCATATTCTTGCATGAGACATTATGTGCATTGCATAAGTGAGGCAATTAAATTCCCCAATGTCTCCGACCACTGGGCAAGTTTTAGTCCTAACCTTGTTCATGCGTCTAAAGAGACAGGGATTAAAAGGTGCAGAGTGACTTATTTATGTGTGCAAACGTAAGATAAACTTAAAGCACATGACTCACACATGTGTGGGAGTCATGAACTGTGTGTGCGCTTGCATCTGTATGTGCACTGGCTTGTGTGTTCATGGGCGTTCATGCTTGTTTTTATGTAGCTTGGGGATCTTTGGTTATTACCATGTAGGTTGGCGTACATATTGCCTCCCAGGGAAACATAAGCAGTCCTTCTAAGCTAATTAAAACAACCTACCTGTAATCGTAGCGCCGTAGACTTTGACAAATCCATAGATTATTATTGTGAAGCTATCACATGCACAGAAGGGATACGGTTAGGGCTGATGACAGTATGGAAGCAAGTTACCATGAGGGAATCTCTCTGATCTCCATTTGTGTAAAAGTTTTAGTGTGTAAAACCCAAGGTGTGCTGTGATGAGTCAGACGCTAAAAGATGGTCGCCACAGCTTTGAATGTGCTCTTTGAAGCTATAGACATTGAGTAAAAATTGTCTGCAGTGATAAGAAAAGAGCAAAAAATACCTTACTGGTGTCACGTCCTCTTTAAGAATGGTTTCTTGCACCGGGAACGGTTGTGCATGACAATAGCCTTGTTATACTGTTGCAAAGTGAATGTAGGTGCTTTGCTGACTGTTGGCTAAGTAGGCAGTATCTCTGCTGCTACTGGGAACCAAACTCCATGAAGGAGGAACAGGTGCGGGGAGGGGACAGCCTGCACGCTCCGATTAGCAGGCAGATGGTGGAGTAGAGTTCATCCAGGAGCAGAGAGAGGATGGTGAAAAGGGAGGGGAGACAGAAATATAGAGAGAAGCAGATCTGCCAACACACTCAGACGCTCAGATAAGTAAACATGAAAGAGTAACAGAGGAAGAGAGAGGATGTGTGGGGAGGGTCAAGTAGTAAATGGACTGACACCTAACAGTCAGGTGATGGATGGATGGATGCGAGAGACACACACACATTTTTGGAGTTATTTAAGATGTTTATAATTTATCCCAAACAATTATTCTTTGCATATCAATTTGTCTGGTGACCTGCATCATATGACAGACACTGATCATCAAATATATTTAAACTTGTGGGGACCAGCTCACTGCTGTATGGAGGCTTTTTAGCCTCACTAGCTGCACAGCTCTGATCTGAGAATGAAAAGGTTGGTCGGTCGGTCCAACAAATCTATCGAGACTTAAATATCTCAACACCTACTGGATGGATCCCCTGACTTGTCCTTTGTTGCCACCATCAGTTAAAAAATTGTCCAATACCCAACACCCGTAAAACCAATGAAAATGGTTAACATTACTTTTAAACAGTCTGATAATAATGAATAATAAGTCCACAGTTGTTGTCCTAACATACAAAGAAAGTGTGAAAGAAAGAAAGAAATACATAAAATGGGGGAAATATTGTGGTACTTTTTCACAAGAATCTATTATCTCAGTGTTTGGCACAATTAATATGTTTCCTCTATGAAACATCTGACCTCTATTTTCACACTTCTAATTCGTTTAAAGCATCACGACAGCAACAAAGTACGACATACCCTACTTTTTTTTGGTCAAAATTTCCCCAGTAGAGACTCTGGTATCATGTTGAGCTTAAAAATGTGACCTTTAGTTAATGAATGTGGCCTCTTTAGGGGGATCCATTTTAATTTGTAAAGGAAGCTAAATGTGTGTATCAAGGTGTGTGTTGGTGGTGATGTGATGTTTGTCAAACATCAGATTCCGACCTTT
This sequence comes from Anarrhichthys ocellatus, assembly GCF_004355925.1. Taxonomy (NCBI): domain Eukaryota; kingdom Metazoa; phylum Chordata; class Actinopteri; order Perciformes; family Anarhichadidae; genus Anarrhichthys; species Anarrhichthys ocellatus. The sequence goes on along the minus strand of NW_022280049.1, from coordinate 772,473 downwards.
AATTATAATGCCCCCACTGGGCCAGCAACTGATTTCTTCGTATTCCCTTTTTAAAAATTGTGTCCTCCGTGCTATTGGTGTCAATTCATCTAGTGGATTTCGAGACATTTCAGTAAAAAACTAAAATGTTAAACTTATGCTGGCACCCCAGGAAAAGTCTGGATCACCAAAGGCAGTAGGCTTCATCCTCTGGAGACCATGGATGTCTGTACACAGTAATTCATGGCAGTCCATCCAATAGTTAAGGTGTTTCAGTCTGGACCAACATACTGACAGACCAGCATTGCCATTTCCCAAAAATAATGGGTGTCCCTCCAAACATGTTTAACACAGTGTTCAAAACTGTAGAAAGTTTTCTGTGTGAAATGAAGTATCCTGAGATTATTAGGATATGATTCTGTTTCTATACTTACCATGACACCTTCTAGAGCACACTGTACTCTTCAGTGAGATGACTTTTTTTTTGACATGTCATCCCGTTCTCTGCTGACGGAGGTGACGATTCTTGTCACACTGGCTTATTACAGTGATGGGTCCCTGTGCTCTACCTATGAATTATGCAATACTCATGTGGCTTGGTCTACCATTCCTGACAATAATAGCAGTGCAGATATTCGTACCATTTTATCCCGCATTAAATTCTAAATCCACCTTCGATCAGGGGTTGGGGTTACAGCTTGAGGAGCTCACCCAGGCTGAATTTGGTTTTCCTGCAGATGTAGCTGATGAAAACTATTGAAAAAGGAGGTATGGCAAGCTGATACGTGGGCCTTCTCACTGTTTGCCATAAACCCATCAAAAAGCATTTGTGAACAACACATGGCTAGTCTTCACATACAGTCCTATAATAGAGTGTAAGTCAGAAACAGACAGAGAGAGGAGCACAGATTCAGAGTAATTCAGGACCATCAGGCACAGAGGTTTGTTACTGCCTCTCGACTGTAAAAAATAATCAAACTATGAGAGAAAACGTCGAGGCTTTCATTCCAACCGAACACTGAAGCAAGTGATTTATTTGTGTTATGCTTTCTCAAAAATTAAATACACTGTTTTGTCATACTGCAATGACTCAAATTTTATACTTTGGTACATTATATCCACAATGTTTTGCCATCACTGTTCATTTTACACTCAACATTGAATTATATCTCCAGTTCTGGTCAGACAACACAGCCTGTTATAGATAGATGTGAAAAGATGACATTCCTGTATATAACAAACTGTTTTAATGCAGAACCTCGTGACATTATGGTATGCATTTAGACTTGTAGCAAAATATCCAAACCTGGATTATTTGTGGTTTTGTTAGTTTACAGAGACATTATACACAGTTTATCGCTCTCTTCTCTCTCACACACCTCATCCACACACACACACACACAGACACACACACACACACACACAACATGTTGCTCTCCTTCAGCGAGAACATAATTTCACTCTCTGAATATGGGAAGTGTTGCCTTCAGCCTCTCATGTACTCATTGATGGGGTGCTCAACTGGCCCTCAAAAACGAACCCTCATCAGACTGAAAGCTTCTCCAGATGTTCCTGTATATCATTTATCCTGTCCGATGCCATGTGTCACAATTTTCAAGCATTTCTGCACTCGGCGGGTTATGGGTGATGTTGGCCAGGCTTCCTGTTTTTCCTCAGCTCTCCATAAGCATGCTCCTGCACCATGATTCAAACTTTAGCCTCTACAAGTTCTCATTTTGTCTTACTTTTGTGCCATCAGCCATGTAAGCTATACTGCAAATAAACAAATACATCTCAGTCCATCTCACAGCGAGAACATCAGCCCTCACTACGCTTGGTGGTGTAAAAAGTGGAAGCGAGCAGAGACACCAAGCAGCTGGTGGAGCAGATTGATTTCGATCAGGATGCAGCAGGCCTCCCCCTCGTCATGGTAGCACTCCCATACGGACGTGATAATGCTGCAGCAGCCTTTGGGCTACCGTCTAGTGTCTGGCGTGTGCAGTTCACACAGCTCAGAGGGGTCATATGGGTACGTCTGCCGTGTGTTTGTGTCATGGGAGAAATATTAATTAAATCCTCTTGGTGTCCTCTGAATTTAAAAGGGAAGGCTGGATCACGAACAGGGCAAAGAGGACAACTATGTCCAGAAAGCTCCAGGCTTACTGCTGATTTCTGTTTGGCAATATGTACCATTAAAAATAACAACACCTGACATGATAAGAGTCCTGCTTTACTGATGAGGCCCTGTCATGAGGAGGTATCATAGGTCTGGCTCCTCACATTATCATTCTGGTATCAGGGGGGAAAACACCCATGCTTCTATGTAATTCGTTCCACCAATCACATATGTTTTGGGCCCAAATATTCAAAATATGTGATATAAAAGTAACAACTTAAGAAAGTAAACAGATACATCATTTTGCAAAAACAATACACCCAGCCCCTCAGAACATGGCATCAACACATCCTGTCTCCACTGACTTCATCCCTAAGACAAAGCCACTGCAACGACAGCTATAGTGCCTCACTGATGTTTTCACGTTTCCAATTGCGTTTTGCTGCAGAAGATGTGGATTGTCATTTGGACGTGGCTAGATGGAGACGGTGTGCAACCGTTCAGTGACTGATGAGAGTTTTTGCTGTTGTGCTTCTTGGACTGTAAAGAGGAACCCAACACCGGCTGGAGATCTTGTTCTTACTGACCTCCAGCTGTTGCTGTTGAGAGTATAAATCTTTTGATGGTGTGGTCAGATGGGTATGATGAGTAATGTCACAGCTGGGACCACAACCCAAAAAATGCTTTTAAGACCGATGTTAAGTTACTATTAAATAAATGACAGACCCACATAAATATGTGAATAGGCTTCTTGTCAAGACGTGTTTTTTATTAGACAGAGAGTTGCATATTTCAACACCCAGCAGATACAGAGTGCCATTACCATTCCTTTGAAACTGTTTCAGGTCACCTGATGAATCTAAGTCCAATATTCAGAAAACAATATCTGGATCTTCAGCATCTACACGTTCAATTCACCAGCTAATTGCTAAATTAAGCTTTAGCGTAAGTTGAGTCAAGAAGACTGTACTCTTGTATGCTCAGGCTTGTAGTTTATTCCTCGTACATCTGTCAATCACTCCTCACACATGCTCACTCATAATTTCCTTTCTGTCATTGTTTGGGGTTGTCAATCGTGATATCAGCTGTTTAGATCAGCTGGTCTCCTCTATCTAATAGCACAACGAAACAATTACATTGTTGTCTATCATCTTGCTACCGTCTCTTTTAATAAATATGATTGTCATAATTGAGCACAATTATGTTGCTGTTACGCACCTCTACACCTCCCCACCTCCGCCCAATCTTCGCAGATCCATCCGCTTCATCGACTCATCATTCTGTCAGCCTCATCAGCCACCACCACCACCAGTGTCTGGACTCCACGGGGGGATTTATCTTGCTGCTGCTCAGGGCAGACGCCGCTCGATTACAAATCTCCCTGTGGAGTCCAAGCGCCAAAGACTGTCGGGACTTTATCATCACTTACCATCTGTTAATAATAAACAATTATCTTTTCTTTATCTGACTTGTCTCTCCTGATTGAACTGTGTTTGTCTGCTGTTTAGTTAAGTAGAACACACACAAACTTACAAATAACACATCAGCTGAGGTCAAAATCATTCAGCAGTTCCCTGTGCTTCTCATTGTTTTAAAAGAAAGCCAACAAAGTCACCTACTTGAAAGAGAAGAGTGAAATCCATATCATTACTACCACAGAACTGCCACGAACATTAATTAAGTAGGTTTACATCAGCACACAATGTCACAGCACAAGAAAAATGAATTTCTATATGCACGCCTAGCCTTCAGTTGTCTCACTCTTTACAGCACATCTCACATTCATGTCAATGCAGCCTTCACTGCCTCCAACACATGAAAGGTTTTCACAAACATGACTGTGTAACATTCTGAGAGTCTCAGCCTCAGTCGAGGTATGTGCACACATTGTGAGCCATTCATATATTTATATGCTAGAATAAACCAAATTTCATGCAAAGAAACTGTGATGTGATCAGCCATATGTCATTTCATGTATGCGAGATCTGAGCACGGTATGATCACTCTGCTGTTTGACCTAAACTGACCATGTGTGGGTGAACATAACAGCTGTGGACTCCTCAAAAAACTTGGCACAAAACCTGCACAACTCACACTGTTCAGGTGATAAGAACAGGGCAAATGAAAAAAGAGGATTTCTGTTTGTTTTTGAATGAGTCTCAAGTGACAAAGAAAAGAAACGAGCAATCGGTGCTCTCACCTCTGCAAGAAAGCTCATTTTGGGTGAAAAAGACGAGCGTATTGTGTGTAACATTACAATTCTCCAACCGTCGACCTCTCTAACTTTCTGCTTCAAAGCTTTGCTCTCTCCCTGAAGGGCACTTTTTGGCCACTTCTGTGTGTGATTTCACATATCTCATGTCTCTATCAGCAGCCCGCTGCCAGCTCAAAGCACACAACCCAATAAACCTCAGCTTATATTTCAACTAAGATGCTGTTTATGATGTGTGAGAAACACAGTCTCTGGTGTTGGAATGTCAGCCTGCGGAGCGTCTTGTGGTTTAGAGACGACACGCTGGCTGGTGCAATCACTCTGAGGTGCTGAGTGCCATCAGTGGGTATACAGGTTGGTGAAGCAGCGCCCCATCATCACCTGTGAATCATAAAACCTGAACACTGCTTATCTCCAAACAAATACAAAATCCATTATATCACATGAAATGAGCCTAGCTGCTTCCACAACTTGGGTCTGATTCCTTTTGGCCTGTCAGCCAGTCTTACTCACATGAATCTTTTATGGTTTTGGTTTATGCAAATCCAGCTGTTTATCTCTGCCTTTAGTAGAGGCACAACCCAGGAGTGGGATGTGTTGTAAAGATTCTGAGGATGAAATAAATCTGGATCACAACAGTTTTCTATTGCACCGCTTTATTCCAAAATAAGGACTTTATTCTGTGATTCCCCTGCTGATGGACATCAGATGAATGCCTCACTTCAACCTGAGCCTTTCAACTATCTGCGCTTTGTTTTCCAGTAATTAAGATCATGATTTGGAAACTGATCACTTTCAGACACAAAGCGACGTGTTTCCGTATGCGATGACTCCAGCCCACTGAAGTGCACAATCAAAGCCAAGTGAGTCCATAAACACACTCTGACATGCAAGCTGTCATCTGATGGGCATTTGGCTCTCCCACTGCTCATTGGAAGCCGGGTTAGGTGAGCATATGCATGTGTCCGCTGTAACACACACACACACACACACATGCACATACACACCATTAGCGCCTGACAGTGCCATTCCTCATTGGAAATCAAACCAGGTAGATCCCTAATGCATTACCCATCGCACATAGCCAGGCCACAGTGCAACAGGAACCTGTCAATTAAAATGGATTCATTCTGCTCATTGTGCACCAACTCCAACCCAGGAGGGAGGGGACGGGAGCAGGGGTGGGGAGAAGAGTGTGAGGACGGCATAAGAGGAGAAGAGAAGAGGGGCGAGCGTTTTCATAGAATGTCATCATGAGTATGTGTGAAGACGATAATTCACCGTTTATTCACACGGAGTGTACACATGTACCAGTGAGGCTGCTCTTAGTCAGTGTCTGTTGTGGAGTTTCACACGTATCTCACACGACTGTTCATGTTCAGTGCTGACTGCAAACTGGGAATGACTCCCGATGGGATCGTCATGGCAACCTCTGACCTCCACCACCACCGCCCCTTTTCGTCACTGATACACAATAAGCACCAAGATGGCAGCACATTCATTTCATTGAAAGTCTCTCACTACTACGGTACATACACTGAGGCTTGCAGAGCCTTTCTCTGGCTCACTGCCTGCACATATGAACGAAATAAAAAATGATATCTTAATAAGACTCTTGGTGGCTTTTAAAAGTAATTGGACATGATGATTTGAAATGGGAAAATTCAACGAGTGAGTCTCTAATGCTCTGCTCTGTTGCTGGGGGCTTGGCACACACACACACACACACACGCTCAGCATTAACAACTTCCTGAGTAAAAGAGTGGGAGCAGAACAGGAAAAAGTAAGTTGTCCGTGTGTGTGTGTGTGTGTGTGTGTAATGTGAGGTTTGAGGATTTGAATGATTGCGCTTTTATCTACTCCCAGTAATCTACTTCTTACTTGAAATGAATGGAGTAACCCTGCTCTTACAGGACATGCTCTTACCAATAGGTTTATTTGTGATGCACAGTCCGTTCTGATGTAATTTACTTTTCTTTGACTGTTGTTTGCTGCCACATCTATTTTTAGTTAGTGTCTGGTTCCTAAACGTAAGCAGGCTTTCAGAAAAAGTTTCCCAAATGCATCCCTTCTTTTTCTAATCATCTAGATTTTTCATATTTCATTGTTTGACTAGTTGTATAATAGTTTCCCTGCCCTGTTTTAATCAAATTCAATCAAATTACTGCCAACCAACCGACTCACAGCAGTGTTGGGGCAGTATAGTATTCCAGCATAACGGCACTATTTGGTTTTAACCAGTACTGCCACCCTGGTAACGGGATCAATAAACAATATAAAGAGTGGGAGCAAAGGAGATCACAAAGGGCCCACAACATTTTGCCTTTGGACCACATGGTGGGTTAACAAGTTTTTTTAAACTAGAGATTATCTGCGATGGATTCACACCAGCCATAACGCCATATCTGACCAAGTGTGTTAGTTCCTGTTGCAGTTGGTGTCACCACATTGTGCCATGACGACTCACACACAGACTCACAAGTTTAAAAACAATTCCAGCGCTGCTGTCGTTGCTAAAGCGACTTTAAACGGTGAGAGCAGGACACTACACACAGGTGACATGAGGTTAAAACTAGAAGCCATCTTCAAACCACTCACGATGCCAAATTGGGCCAGGGGCGTTAAGTGTGTGTGTGTGTGTGTCCTTATTTGAACCACACACATCTTCGAATTCTGCCTTCATTTTGACTACACACCTGAACATTTTTGTGACTGCATCTTGAATGGTTGAGACGCTATCTTAGTGACAACATCTCAGACAGAAATATAAACACCTGGCAAATAACGCAAAACCAGAGGGTTTCTCAAGGACAACATTTTGCCATGATGACTCACACACAGGCTCACACGGTGAAAACAATACTGGCATCAGTGTTGATAAAAATGACAACAACAAACAATGCAATGTCTTCTCTCTTTCCCAGCATGGGGCAAAGAGGAGAAAAAAACAGTGAGCTGCACTGAAGGACGTGATGTTCTTGAGGTAGCAGTGAGTGTAGCACTGCTCTGCTCCTCCTAAATGAACAGCTTAAGTGGACTGATGGCACTAACTGTTTGTGCTGGTCCAGTAAATGAGGATATAATGAGGAGCCCTGTTCTTAAAATGAAATGAAAGAAAAAGCCTTTTTTTAGATCACGTCTGGTCATATTATGCCACATTGGGCTGATCTCATCCAGCATTCTACACCTACGAAAAATAATGCGCTGTAGTTCGTCGATTTCACACAAAATTATATTGTATGTTTTCCACGTAATTATGAACGAAGAAGTATGTTTGTTTCCCGTTCGAACTGAGAAGTCAATGTTGATTTATTCGTCACATAACTTGTGTACTTCTGTAAGGGCACTTCCGTATAGTTCTTTAAACCAAACAATGATCTTTTCCTACACCTAACTCAGTGGTTTTGTTGCCTAAACACAACTGAGTGGTTTCCTGTGAAGACTGAAGTGTATTTGGAAGAGACCGTATGCATGTGATGAACAGAAATGGACATGTATTGCTGGCTTTTGCAGGAAAATCTTTTCATATGATATACAGTATGAACCATTATATGAGGAAACGATGTTGAGAAGTCCTTTGTAGCTCCTTATCGTGCTACATTCTACACCCGCCACTTATAGCAGTCTAGTCAAATGTGACGGGCTTAATTTAAATCCCTCTTGTGTACATTGCTCAAATATTATGTTTGGAATACTCCCCGTACAAAAGCTAAAGACGCTCTGACTTCTGTTTCACTGGGACCTTAAATTAAATTTTATTAAAAAAGAAGATTCCAAAGTTTCACATTTTTGAAACATAAAATAAATAATTTAATATGTATTCTTGCACAGATTTTACCAACGTGCGCTTACAAAGTTGTTGTCCATCAGGGGCAATCAATAATTAACTCATAGTCATGCACTAGCAAAAAAACTCTTTTTTTGTAAATAATACTCAAATTCCGTCAAACCAGTGCAGCCAACCAACTGTCAATAACAGGGAGAGACCCAAAAAAAGCAACATGCTCAGACTGAAGAGAACTCTCTCCATCTGTCTGTTTGTATATCTGCATCGCAATCACAGCCGCACAGACAGAAGCCAAGTGAAAGCCAAATGTACTCATTTGAATGGAGGTGGCATCACAAACTGGACTTGATTGATAGGCATTGTCTCAGTGCTTCATTGTTTTAAGATATGCAAAATGAATTACACCTTCAAATTATTAAATGGTCTGTTTTTGTCATTATTTTTGCACTTTATCTAATTATCTTGTCTCATGGCATGTGGAGGCTTCGCCAGAGTTTTCTTTCAATTTAGACAAAGTGAACGAGATGAGCCGACAGATTGGACTTAAATATAAAAAGATTAAAAAGATGTTGCCTAACCTCTGCTCCATTTGAATGAAGAGCTGCGGACATGCTGTGGATGTTATATCAGCACTTTATACACTGTTGGAAAAAAACAACAACACTTTAATGAGTAGAAATTCTTAAGAGTTGAGGCCAAAGAGCACCTACATTCTCAATAATAGTCTGTTCATTTCCAGCATGGTCATTCAAATGAAGTATCATTATGATTCTCCAAATGTATAGTATATAAAGGACATATTTACATGAAACAAAACAATGTTATATAATAAACACTACAGCAAGGCAGAGGGTAAATCATAAAATAGATAAGCAATAAATGCCAGCAGATCTTAAAAGACAAACATTTTCCAGAACAGAGGCAACACAGTTTTACAGTACAGTTTGGTTTTGTAACCTAAACTGTAAGCAGCCATAGACCAAAACTAGTGGACCTGAGAGGCCAAAGAGGACAGCAGGGATAGTTCACTAATACAATGTGGCTCCAGCTCACATAAAGCTCTGTGAAAAACAACGTAATATGGGAAGGAATACTTGGTCTTGGTCAGTAGCTGCTTAATTGTAGAGTGCTGTCAACGTGACAGCTGAGAGGAAGAAGCTGGTCCTGAATCTGCTGGTCCTGAAACTGAGAGTCCTGCAGCGCCTCCCAGAGGCGTCGGGCAGTTTTCCGCACCCTGTGTGGTGCTTTCTAGTCCGAGACAGAGCAGTTGCTATACCACACTGTGATGCATTTGGTGAAGATGCTCTCAAAGATGTCGTGGTAGAAGTTCACCAGAATCTGAGGAGACACGTGGACTTTCCTCAGTCTCCTTAAAGAGAAGCTGGTGAGCTTTTTTGACCGCAGTGTTGAAGTGTTGAGGGTCCAAGAAATCCTCGGAGACTTGAACACCAAGTAACTTCAACCTCAATCATTTTGCAACTAGCTGGTGAACATGGTGGAACATTTTGCAGCTAAAGAGCCAGATATTTCCCTCAAGAGTTGGAGGAGACCAAAAGCAGAGCTAAAATGTAGGTGCACATTGGACTTACATTCGCCAGAAACACGACTCAAAACATGAACGATAATGTTCCTCTGTAACTTCTGGATGAGCAAATAAGCAACTGTTCGCCATATCAACTTTAAAGGGGACGTCAATTGTGCTCATAACTTGTTATTGAAGGTTTAAAATGATATCAGGGGTAAGGACAGCAAGAAGGAGCAGTATTTGCGTGGATGGATTTTGATGCCTGTAAATAGCTGAACATTCTGTTATTATCTGTGTTACCATCTGTGCAGTGGGGCCAGCTTTTGGAGTCACTTCTGGGTTTTTTACATGTATATAACTGCACATCATGGGCTCAATGAAATAAGATGTTATATTAATAAATATCTAAAGGAAGCACACACTGTACAGTGAGAACAGCTTTAATATATCATCATCATCATTTCTATGAACCAGTCCAAGGCAGATTCAGAAGTATAGGGGCCACTGTCTTAATGTGTCAAGTGAAAGTGAAGTGCTTACACACAGCACTGTCCTGAAGTAGCACCCATCAACAAGGAATTAATATCCTTAACCTGAGGGATTCAAAATGATACACGTGTCATTCTTCGCCACCCAATAACTCCACCTTACCTTGATGTTATTACTTTGCAGTTAAGGAGAGCACTGACGGATCACTCATGTCAGCCAGCTTTGCCCGTGGGCAAGAAGCCTTGTTTTGCTCTTAATACTCAGGTGGATTTTAACATGCAGCACTAATGATTGATCTCTCCTCCTGAAATGTGAACATTATTGTGGGCAAACTTATATTCGTATTTGCCTGTTGTTTGGCAAAATGAATGTGTAACATGTGTATTATGGAAAATTGGCCATTTATTTCTGTTTCAGATACTGAAGGATAAACAAACACATTGTCCCGCTTCCCTTTCAGCAATTTGATGGATCATTTGTTCCGTGTTGTGTGTGTGTGTGTGTGTGTGTGTGTGTGTGTGTGTGTGTGTGTGTGTGTGTGTGTGTGTGTTTCCAGGTTTTGCTTAATTATGTGCATGTGCATGTGATTAGAGGGCTATCCACAAAAACAAATGAGCTGAGGCAAACTCATCCATGACTCCCGGTCACGACAAAGTACAAGTGAAGAAGTCCAGTTCACACAGCTGAGACTTTATTCTGACTCACTGCTGACGCACAACAGACCACATTACATTGACTTCAAGATAACAATGAGTTATTTTACAGTGGTCCCTTAAAAAAGCTTAAAAAGATCTGGCACTCCTTGATGCTTTTGTTACAACATGCTGGCAAGATCTAGTGTGAAAACTATAGTTTTGCCAAGATTAATGTTCCTGTTGCAGATTACACCTTTATTATATCATTGCCATTTTTAAAAGAGCTGTCTTGTTTAGATAACTTAACAAATGTACATTCAGACAAACTTAAAAGGCATATTTACAGAGGCAGAAAGAAGGGAGGGGACAAGAGCTAAGCTGCAAATCTCGTTGAAAAGGTCAAAGATCATGGCTATAACAAAACCTGTAGTTATGATTAACATACAGGTCATTTTAAATCCTCTTTGTAAGTCTGCTGCCTCATGTTGTATTGAAAACAAATACCAAATATGGTTATTGTGTGACAGTTTTGAGACATTGACATTGATACTCCTCTTTTGAGACTGTTGGCAGAGGTGGATTCCCTCTGTTTATCTTTACAGACACTTTCCTTACACAAATAAAAATAAAGTTTGGTTCAGTTCAATTAAAGTCCCAGAAAACTCAGTCATCTTCAACACTGACCAAATTACAAGGACGGACAGATTGAATATTATTTGGCAGGAGTTCTCCTCACTGTTAATTAGAGCTAATCATTTTCAGCTGGCGAGACACCACTCAACCGTCTCACGGGATCTGGGTCGTTGAGTTCATGGCACATCTTAAATTTGTAATGCTGAAATCAACACCTCATCTCACATCTTACATGAAATTATGTTTTTACTTTGAGTCGGAATGCTCTGCCTCATGTTTATGTGTCTTTTCTGGTGTTTATTATCTACACTGGTATACATATTTATCTATTTTTTTATATCAATCAATGGTGTTGAAATATGTATATACTATTGTGATGTTTGTAGTATAGAGCATACTGAAAGTAAGATACTGAAGCTAAAATGTGAAAAGTATAAAGATAAATGTCATATAGAGCTAAAGATAAACATTTCATTGAAATATAGTTTTAATTGACCAAAAATGTGTCAACAGCAAGCCAGATGTGCAGGAAATGAAAAATGCTGACATACAGTTACATATCAGATTGTATTGCTGGGCACCAAAGAAGATCATTCGTGTGCTTGGTTCCCACCTTGTCCTGTTTGTCTGGAAATCAGGCTGCTGGTGCGATGCTGTTTTCTACTTTTCTCTCCTGTCCTGCTGTTTATGTTCTGATCTGTTCATACTTTCTGCAGATCATGATGACAAAGAGTTTTTAAAAACCAATCTGTCAGATTCCTGGTGCATCTGAGCTTCTTTTCTCATTAACTTGTGTTTTATTGCATATTTCTGGTGTTAACTTTAAAAGCCTTAGTCCTTTTTGTCTCATATTCTGCAAATAGAAAAGCATCTCCTGTGTGTCGCTGTGGTTCTTCTCAATGTTGTACACGATCTGTAACAACTGGTCGGAGCCTGAAAAAACAAATATTGGTATTAAAGGAATGTATCAACACATTATGCAAGATTTATTATCAACCCGATGCTTGAATTATTTCCCAACACAGCCCAAATTACACATGGCCCAGAGGTTGAAGATGTAATACTACATTTCATCATAGAGACAAACGTAATTATGAAAACATATGGAAATTGTTGCCAGGGAGAGCTTGTTTTGCCTCAATAACTTGGTTATCTTAGTTTTGGTCTCTCTCTCTCTCTCTCTCTGCTCTAGTTGCATTCACTACAAATGTGTTGTGCTGCTAAGGATGTAATTATGTGTTTTCAGCACAGATAATGTGCAGTACTATAAACTCATGGGGAGAAAACCTCTTCGCTGGTTGATTGAGATACATTTTTTAATGCATGCACTCTGACAACAATCATTTTTTATTCAACATTTAACATGAATGTTGTCAAGGTGACGTGGACTACAAATGCTTGATTCTCAACTCTGTCACTGTTTAACAGGCTTCCTTACCAGCTGTGGCCTACACGCCTCTCCTACACTTAAAGCACATCAGGGTTTTAGTTATTACACTTCAACATACTTTCATAAATTCTGCCTCACTCTGCCATGGCCATCGAGGTCTGATCCTGCACTGGTGTGTGCAGGCATGCGGGTCTATCATCGAATCAAAACAAAGGTTCACATTCAAATGCATCATCACGACTCCATTAAGTTAAGCACCGCCATATCATAGTTAAAAGAAGGACAAATGCAAACACATAAAACAAAACGGGCACTGCTTAAATATGAAATGTCATTAATAGCCAACTGGATATGTGACAAAGAAGTAAAAGTGAAATGAGAACATTTGGCTGCATGGATGAGACTGAAGCATTTTCTGCAGGTTTGGGTATAAACATGTGTTCCCAAAAGGCCCACACATTGCTGACTTAACAACAGCCACTGGCCATGTTGAATAATAATGGATCATTTTCAGTTCTGTTTCTCTGGTTATTATTTTAGAAACCACGAATAGATGGAAAAAAATAAAAAATAAAT